>NC_059078.1:52492880-52801590 GCF_020497125.1 Mauremys mutica | reverse complement strand
CATGCCAGGGCACCCCAGGACATAGGCATGGCGAGCTCAGGGAGTGGCATGGAGCAGGACAGCCCAGTGTGAGCCTGCAAACAGCCCTCCAGGGCAGGGTCAGCCCCAACCAGCTCCACAGCTCTGCCCTGTGGCCTTGCTGCCTTGCCGATGAGGGTGCCACGTCTACGGGCTATGCTATGCTGCTTGAACCACTGTTCTGGTCACAAGATCCCCACTCCCTGCCCAAAGCCAGAGATGAACCCAGGAATCCTGGCTCCCAACCACCCCCCCAACCCACTAGAACACCCTCCCTCCACTCCCATCCCAGGGCAGGGACAGAACCCAGGAGTCCTGGTTCCAACATTCTAGCAAACATTTGTGTTTGCAGAAGGCAGGTTGTGCACTCTCCTGCTCGGCACACAGGACAACAGTCTACTGCTGCCGCAGGTGTGGGGAGCTCTGTGCTGTGTCTGTGAAGGGCCTTGCAGTCCCCTCAGCTCAGGGATCCCAGGCTGGCAACCAGATGGCAGGAGGGGCTTGTCAGAACTAAACCAACAGATTTTAAACGGAATTTAGGGTTATATACAAATATGCAAATTATTTGCCAAAATGCAAACTAGTTTATTGAGCGATTTGCATACACAGTGCCCCTCTTTTCCCCCAAAGGGGGCAGCCTGGTCCTCTGCCACCAGCTGGCCCTGCAATCTCAGCACACCCAGAGTGGGCATCCTCTGTGGGGACTGCCCAGAGATTCCATCCGAGCACAGACCACCACCCATCAACTGCCTGTCCCCTCCGCATAGGGTGACCAGATGTCCTGATTTTATAGGGACAGTCCTGATTTCTGGGTCTTTTTCTTATATAGGCTCCTATTACCCCCACCCCGTCCCAATTTTTCACACTTGCTGTCTGGTCACCCTACCTCCGCACCCCCGCCCCGCATCCACACCCAGCCTCCACAGCCCCTGCCCACCCAGAGCTCTGCAAATGCCTTTCCCCTCGCACACGCAGCACCCCCACGTGCCCACCCTAGCCCACACCCACAGCTCTGCAACTGTCTGTCCCCCCAGGCTCCTCCCCCACACCCCATGCTCACCCCAAGCCCCCACCCACCCAGAGCTCTGTAACTGACTGTCCCCCACGTGCCCACCCACGCAAAGCTCTGCAACTACCTGTCCCCCCGCACACACCCCCGCACACACACACAGCCTCCGCCCACTCAGAATTCTGCAACTGCCTGCCCCCTTGGGCCCTCCTGCACCCCCCCACCCAAACCTCTGCAACTGCCTGTCCCCTGTGCCCACCCCCCCAGTGCTCTGCAACGGGGCTGGGGGGGCTGGTGCCCATGGTGCTCTGGCTTGGGGGAGTCGATGCCCGTGGTGCCTGGGTTGCCCAGAGATGGAAGGACCGGCCCCCCGCCGGGGCCCCTCGCGCCGTCTGGCCCCGGCCAGTCCCGGGGATGCCCCTAGCGGGCTCAGGCCCCCGCCGCCCCGGGAGTCACGTTACTCCGGCCTCTCATTGGCCCGGCCCGGCCCCTGGGTCGGGGGGGGGAGACCGGGGCTCATTGGCTGCTCCGGGGCGGGGGCCGGGCCTGGGACAGCGAGCGCCTGGGATCCAGCTCGCAGCTCCGGGCCAGCGCCGAGCGCCGGGCTGGCGGGGCGCCCTGGGCTTCCTGCGCGCACCAGGGCTGCCCGCCTAGCGCCCCCCCCGCCCGACATGCGCCGCGCCCGGCTGGACGCCTCCCTCGGCCGCCTCCGGGCAGAAGTGGTGAGTGGCCAGACTCGGGGCGCGCTGGGCCCGGGAGGGCAGCGGGTCCGGCCGGGCAGCCTGGCTCCCCCTGGCAGCGGCGGGGCAGGGTGGGGCTAGCCCGGGGAAGGGCGCTGAGGATGCAGGGCAGAGGCCAGGGACGTGCCTGGAGTACTGGGGCTCAGCTCTGCCCGGACCACGTGTGGCACCGCTGGGCTCGGTCGCCTGCCCGCGCTGGGCACATGCCAGCCCTGCCCGCTCCTGTGCCCAGAGCGGCACGCGGGGCCGAGCAACCCCAAGCGGGGCGTCACCAGGGTCAGGCCACAGTGTCGAGCCAGCCTCTGTGCTGGCCCAGAGCTACCCCCAGCCCCTGCGATTGGGTCTGCCCGGCTCTGGGACCTCCGGGACCCTAGCAGGGCCCAGATTGCCCCAGCCCCCCTTATGCTCTGCTGGCTTCAGGAGCTCCATGCCCGGGGACTCAGCCCGGCTCCAACCTTGCCCTCTCTGCATGGGGTGAGGAAGGGGCTGGCTGCCCACAGGGAGGTGGGCGCTGGGCTGCCCTGCCATGGGGTGGGGGGGCTGGGGACGTTGGCGGAGGGCAAAGTGTGACCCGGTCGCAGTTACTGGCGGCTGGAGGAATCTCCGGCCATAACTTCAAAACGTGACCAGGGACTTGGGGACTGACATGAGAAGCCACAGGGGCCTGATTGCCCCCCACCCCCCGCCTGCCTCAGGGACCTGATCTCCTGTGTGACCCGGGCACAGGCCCCCTCCCCTCCCCCGCTGGCCTCAGGGGCCTGATCCCATGTGGCCTGGGCACTGCCCGCTGCTGGTCTCAGCCAGTGCTCTTCTGAAAATCTGGTTTTTGGCCCCAGGGTGGGTGGGCGGTGCTGGTTCAGGGCAGGGTCCCTGGGCAGGGTTGTGCACACACACATCTCCGGGCACCCACATGCACTTTTACCCGCGCAGGGCAGCAGGCACGTGTGTTTTGTGTCCAGGGTTGGGTGGTCCCTGCAGGCAGGGGAGGAGCAGCAGGATTCCTCCTCTCACAGGCGGCTGACACAGGAAGCCATTTTTGTTGGTTTACATCTGATGTCAAGAAAGTGCTGATTGCCGAACAACTGGTTGCTGGGTGACAGGATAGTGATGTCAGAGCTGGGGGAGCCAATCCGCTCAAGGGGATAGTGACATCAAAGCTGGGGGAGCCAATCCGCCCGAGGGGATAGTGACGTCAGAGCTGGGGGAGCCATTCCGCCCAAGGGAATAGTGACATCAGAGCTGGGGGAGCCAATCCGCCCAAGGGGAAAGTGACATCAGAGCTGGGGGAGCCAATCCGCCCAAGCTGGCCTCAGTTCAGCCCTGACTAGCAGTGGCAGAGGTGCTGTTGGGCCCTGTCACTTGGGCCCATGTCTCCCTCCTGTAGGGACTGCCCTGGGCTGGGGCTGGGGCTGGGGCTAGGGCTGAACAGGCAGATCCTGTGGCTGTTCTGGAGCCCTGGGCATGGCCTCTGCTATGGGCGTGGGCCCGTGGCACTAGCCCTGCTGTCTCGGCCCGTGTGGGTCTGCACACTTGGCAGGGCAATTTCCCTGGCCCCTGGGGAGCATGTGGCCCTGATGCCCTCAATGCCACAGTTCAGGTTGGAGCTTTGACAGAGCCAGATGATAGATGGTTTCCATGGCATGTTGGATGCCAGGCTGCCAGGACCAGCTGCCCAAGCAACCCCCTGCAGGGCTGCGCTTGTCCGGGGCCTTAGCTGGTGTGGCCCAGAAGAGCTGGGAGCAAATGAGAAAGGACCCGGCACTGCCTGCAGGGATCCTGGAGCTGGACATGCCCTGGGTCCATCCAGCCCCCCAGGACCCAGGGCAGTCTGCACACCCCATGCCTTGCAGCCCAGCTGCCCTCAGCCAGCAAGTGGGAGTCACCGACTCATTTCTAGGACAAAGGGACTGAGCCCGAGCCGTGGTGCTGTCGCTCACAGTCGGGGACACAAGGGAGGAGCCGTGGGGCGACTGGGTGAGCAGCCCCTTGTGGTGCAGTAGTGCAGGAGGTTTCCAGGGCTTGGGGCTGCAGCAGGCAGAGTGGCCGGGCTGCAAAATCCTGGAATTGCCAGTGTTTCCCTGCAGGAAGTGCAGCAACGCCCTCAGTCGGGGCGCGGAGGGGGAGGCGTGGTGGCTGGCAGGCACGGTGGGATGTGGGGGTGGCTGGAAGCAGGAGAAGCCCCACCCCAAAGCACAGAGCTGGCAGCACTAGGGAGCCTCTCAGGCTGGGCTCGCCTTGTTAAGGCCCCAAATGCTTCTGCTCCCATGGCCTCCCCTTGGCAAGGCTCCTGGCACTCCAGCCCTGACATGTCCCTGCTGGTCACCTGCCACACAGTGCACTACTCTGTGTACCTGGCGGGGCTGGGAGTCAGGACTCCAGGGTTTGCTTCCCTGTTGTGGGCGGGAGTGGGGGCCAGTGGTTAGAGTCAGGCCAGGGAGTCCAGACTCGTGGGTTCAGTTCCCAGCTCTGGCACACTTGTGTGCGTCCGTGGGGCAACCCCAGCCCGATGTTTGCCCAGCCGTCTGGGTGTGACTGCAGGGGTTGGTACTGACAAGGGGACCTGAGCAGGTCTCATCAGAGGGTGCCTGTTGGCGTGGCTGGTGCCCCATGTGTGCCTGGCCCTGGTGAGCAGTTCAGCTCCCTCCTCCCCGGGCCTGATGCCTGCCCTGGCTGTGTGGGAGAGCTCCGATGGGCCCCAGAGCACACGTCGCCCCGTGCTGTTGGCACGTCCCGGTGGAGTGTGGCCCACGGCTGCCCAGGCCCTGGCTCATGGCCCTTCGCCAGTGGTACATGCCTGCCCCGAGGAATTCCCAGGGGTCGGTGGGAGCCAGGGTCCTTCCACACCACTCCGGGCCAGGCCCATGTGGTGCCCCTTCCCTCTGTCCCCCAGTGCTGGGCTCTCCTGGGCACCCAGCATCTCTGCCCAGGCCCAGCTTGTGTAACTCCAGCTGCTGTCTCTATTTGTCATGTCCCAGCGGCTGGGCTGGGGCTGGAGCTGGAGCTGCAGCTGCCGATGCGGCGGGGCGGCTGCTTGCTCACCCCGACATGCCGCAGCACGCGGAAGGGATGGGCCCACTCGGTGCAGGAGCAGCAGGAAAGTGGTGCCCTGGGGCTGGGTGCACGTCCGGGCAGCGGGGCCCTGCGTGTGCGGCTCCCCCTTGCAGCTCCACACCTAACCTGGGCAGACACTGCTGCAACCGCAGAGACCACTGCTTGAGTGCCCAGCCGGACCCCAGCATCTCCCAGGGCAGCTCCTGTAGCTACCCAGAGAGAGGACAAGGACTCAGCCCCAGCTCTGGGGGCCCTGGGCCCAGCTGGGCTTGCTGCCCAGGAGCCCAGAGCCTGGTGAGTCGTCTGAGGGCTCCCCTGGGGGCTGAGTGACATGGGGATCAGAGGGGGGCTCCTTGCAGTCGGTGCTTGGTGAGCACGGGTGGTGGGGGACAGCATTTGTGTGGAGGTAGGGTGTTTCTGGGGGAGGGTGTGGGGATGGGGGAGGGTGTGGGGTAGGGTATATAGGTGGTGGTGGGGTGTTTATGGGAGGTGTGGAGAAAGGCCAGAGGCTGGTGTATGGGGGAAGGACATGGAGAGGGTGTATACAGGAAGGGGATGTGGGGCATGGTGTATATGAGGTTGTGGTTGCATATGGGGTATGTGGGGACAGTAAGGGGGGTGGATGGGCGTGTGTGGATGGAGGGTGTGGGGTGGCAGGGGGTGTATAGGGGCGTGTGGATGGGGGGCATGGGGTGGCAGGGAGTCAATGGGGGTGTGTGGAGATGGAGCGGGGATGGATGGGGAGCAGAGGGTGGATGGGGGCATGGGGATGGGGTGAGGGATGGATGGGGGCATGGGGTGGATGGGGAGTGTGAGGACAGGGCATGGGATGGATGGGGGCATGGGGGACGAGGGGATTGGGCAGAAGGTGAATGGGGGAAGGGGACAGGATGGGGTGGATGGGGGTGTGGGGTGGTAAAGGGTGGATGGGGGCATGAGTATGGGGCAGGGAGGTGGATGGTGGGCGTGGGGACAGGGCAGGGGGTATGTGGGGTGGCATGTGGTGGATGGGGTGGGCACTCTGGTGTTCCATAGCCGGTCACTGGGGACAGGGTTGCTGCCATGGAACGACCTGGCCCGTGGGGCTGGGCCCTGCCCTTGTGCCCAGCTGATAAACCCTGAATGTCCATCCCATCCTGGCTCCTGCGGGGCTTGTTGCCATTGGGCCGGCAACAAGCCCCGCAGGAGCCAGGATGGGATGGACATTCAGGGACAGGGCTGTTGGGACGGTGACGGGGCTGAGGGGATGGGGGAGACAGTGATGGGGCTGTTTGAGGCAGGGAATGGTAATGGGGCTTTTTGAGGGGACAGGGCTGTTGGAGGTGTTGGGATGGTCAAGGAGCTGATGGAGGCAGGGGACGGGGCTGTTGGAGCTGTTGGGACAGGTGATGGGGGACGTCGCTGCTGGAGGCGGGGTTGGGGCTGTTGGAGGTGTCAGGCCCAGTGATAGGGTTGTTGGAGGCGGGGGACAAGGCAGTTGGAGGTGTTGGGAGAAGTGATGGGAGACAGGGCTGATGGAGGTGGGGGATGGGGCTGTCGGGATGGGGGACAGGGCTGTTGGGAGGTGTTGGGATTGGTGATGGGTGACAGGGCTGTTGGGACATTGATGGGGCTGATGGAGGTGGGGGACGGGGCTGTCAGGATGGGACGGGGCTGATGGAGGTGGGGGATGGGGCTGTTGGAGGTGTCAGAACGTGATGGGTGGCAGGGCTGTTGGGAGGACAGGGCTGTTGGAGATGAGGGATGGAGCTGTTAGGGGGATGGGGCTGATGGAGGTGTCGGGATGGCTGGGGGGGTGGGGCTGTTGGAACGTTGATGGGGCTGTTGGAGTTGGGAGAAGGGGTTGTTGGAGGTGTTGGGATGGGTGACAGGGCTGATGGAGCTGTTGGGATGAGTGATGGGTAATAGGGCTGTTGGGACGACAGGGCTTTTGAGATGGGGCCGGGGCTAATGGATGTGGCGGATGGGGCTGTTGAAGGTGTTGGGACGGGTGATGGGTGACAGGGGTGTTGGGACATTGATGGGGCTGTTGGAGGGGTTGATGGAGGTGGGGGATGGGGCTGTTGGAGGGGTTGGGACGAGTGATGGGGTTGTTAGGGAGATGGGGCTGTTGGGACGGTGACAGGGCTAATGGAGGTGGGGGACTGGGCTGTTGGAGGTGTCGGGATAGGTGACGGGACACAAGGCTCCTGGGGAGACGGGGTTGTTGGAGGTGTCAGGATGGATGATGGGTGAAAGGGCTGTTGGGGGGATGGGACTGTTGGAGGTGTTGAGATGGGTGATGGGGACAGGGCTGTTGGGTGGACAGGGGTGTTGGGACGGTGATGGGGCTGATGGAGGTGGGGGATGGGGCTGTTAGGGGGATGGGCCGGCCATGCTGCCCGGGGGCTGTTAGGGGGATGGGCCGGCCATGCTGTGTGGGAGGGCAGCGATGACGTCACCATGTTCCTCTCCCCACAGTTGTGCCTGCGGGCAGCGGGGGACACGCTGCGGGACCAGATGCAGGGCATGATGCGGACTGTGCATGAGCTGAAGCGGGTGCCAGGCCCAGCTCCACAGCTGGGCCTCCCCAAGCCGGTGCCAGCTCTCCCCGGGCCCTGCTGGGAGAGGCCTGCAGAGAACCGGGCATCGGCTGTCTCAGAGGCAGACTCTGCCTGCTGCCTGGAGCTGGCGGAGGAGGAGGAGTGCGCGCCGCCTGCTAGCGAGAGGAGCCTGGAGTTTGACTCGGGCTACTCAGAGGTGTCAGGGGGCACGTGGCGGGAGGAGGGGCCAGTGCTGCGCAGGAACCCCCCGCCCTCCTGCCAGCGGGCACACAGGCTCTCCACAGGGGGCTTCCTCCGCAGCAGCCCTAACCAGGTCCCTGGCCGGCGGGTCCGGCCCAAGTCCACCTCAGATGCCTGCCTGGAGCAGTGGCGGATGCTGGAGCCGACGGAGACGCAGGACTGGACTGTGGCACTGCTCTCACAGAGCCGCAACCGGCAGCCACTCGTGCTGGGTGATAACTGCTTTGCTGACCTGGTGGAGAACTGGATGGACCTGCCTGAGGAGAGTACGCTGCCCCGCCGGCTGGCCAAGCCCCACAGCTTCTTGCTCAACCTCTCGGGCAATGTGCGGCGCAAGCTGGCCAGCCTGGCGCGCCCCAAGGGCCCAACCGCCCCCCAGCCTAGCCCCAAGCACCTTGGTGGGCGGGCGCAGGGACCCCTCTTCCACCAGTCACATGGCGACATTGCCAAGCTCACCATGGACTGCACCCGCTTCGCTGCCCTCCTGAACAGCCGCAGCCGGCAGCCAATCATCTGCAACGATATAATCGGCTACATTTAGCCCAGCCCTCAGCACATTCCTGTCCCAGCTCTGCATTTTTACCCAGCTATGTAAATAAACAAACAGCTTTTGTATGGAATGTGCGACCAGAGCCCATCGCTTGGGGGAGAGGGGGCAGCACTGGGCACGGCCGGAGCCCGTCACTGGCCCAGTGTGCTCTTGTCCTCACCAGGGACTTTGTGCCAGCTTCACCTGGGTGGCTGCAGCCTGCACTGGGGCAGGGGAGGGAGCCTGGCTCACCTAGATGGTGCACACGCAGTGCACGCACCCACACACAGAGAATGATCAATGCACGCACACGTACTCCCCCACAGTGCACATGCATGCACTGCGTGCTGCACAATCATGCTGTACGCACAGGGCACACCCATTTAAATGCTGATTTTTCCCCCCTTTTCCCTCGCCAGCTGCCAGGGAGCCGCCAGTGCGGGGGTGCCAAGCTGTCCTGCCCCTGCCCACCTGAGGCTGCCATGCCCAGCTCCCATGGTTGAGGTGGCACCAGGCTGGGCCCCGATCTATGGCACAGAGTTGGTGCTGGTGCCAGACTGTCCTGAGACTAGGGGGTCCTTGAAACACCTCCAGCCAGGCCCCTCGCTGTCCCAGAGGCTGCCCAGGGAGTGGGGCTATTGAACCTGTTATGCCCCTCCCTATTTCAGCAGGATAATTGCAGCAGGTGAGTTAACGGATGGAGGTACTGCCCAACCCCCCCAGAATGAGCAGTCCTCTGGTCCTACTGACAGGGGCAGGAGTTTATTAGCTGTAGGGGGGGGCGGGGGCAGGCCTCACTCCTAGGGCGCCCATCTACATCCTGGGCTCTCCACTGCAAGGCTGGTGAGAAGGGGGCCAGCGTCCCGCTGAGTATCTCAGGGGCCCTATAGCGTACAGCCGAACTCTCGCTGCCTGTCTGTGCCCAGGGAGGCACCCGGCAGCAGGCTTCACTCAGCCACAGGGCAGCCAAACATGCACGGGCGGTAAGACGTCATCGTCCTGTTGGTCCTCACAGACCAGGTCCAGCACCAGGATCCGGGGGGGCGGCCAGGCTGCTCCAGGGGGGCCGCCCACCAGCTGCGTCAGTCTAGGGAAGGGGAAGGATGAATAAGCCATGGGACATTCAGCGGGAGCCAGGCCCAGTGTATGTGCCCAGAGGCTGTGCCAGTCAAACCCCCGGTGACCCTGCATCAGTGGAGACCTGGCAGTGCCACTGGGCACAGCCCTGGCTGGGGAGGGGGCTGGGGTCCAAGCACCCAAAGCCAGGTTTGAAGAGCCCCTCTGTGTGGGTGTCCAGCTGGCCTGCCCAGGGCAGCAGCCCAACCTCTGAGTGACTCCCCATGCCAGGCCTGCGGGGGTCGGTCCCTGCCCCTCGCCAGGCTCCCCTAGCCCCATCCACCCCGTGCTGAGCCTGGCCCCAGTCCTGCTCCTCACCGAGCCCGGGGCGCTGGCAGGGGTCTTTGGCTGGAGGAGCTCCCATGGCCAGGCCTGAGGGCAATGCCACCTGGCCCTCGGGGCCTCCCTGCTGAGCACAGCCAGCAAGGGGCCAGGCGGGGGTCCCGATGCAGGAAGCAGGATGTTTACCCAGTGGTCAGACTGGCTGGGAGCCAGTGATGCAGCTGTAGGAGGAGGGGGGAGCTGGAGTCCTGGTGAGTGGGGGAGGGGCAGTAGGGGGGAGAGCTGGAACCCTGGATGGGGGGAGGGGTAGGGGGGAGCTGGAGTCCTGGCGACTGGCAGGGGAGGGGCAGTGGGTTATGCAGGAGCTGGTAGCAGGGGGGAACTGGTGCTGGTCCCCAGGACCTCACTGGGGATGGGGGCTCATGGGAGGCCCATCAGTCCCCTGCAGAGGGAGGGCAGCCAGCCCAGGGCCAGAGGGGAGCTGGCTGCCAGCCCAGATGCCCAGGACAATGCCTACCTGCGGGCGAGCTGTGCCTCACGTTTCTGCTTGGTCCAGAAGCTGGCATAGAGAATGGTCACCCCACACAGCACTGTGCGCACTGGCAGGCCGTGCACCCCCTGTAAGGTAGGAGGGGCGACAGGAATGGAGCAGGTCAGTGCCAGGCCCAGCACTGGGCGCTGCCTTCCCATAGGATTTTGTGGAATAGGAAAAAAGGTGTAAGTGGGGGGTCTCCCCACCCCCACCCCCGGGTCTCTCCCAAGCCCCAGATGAGGCTGTTTCCCCAGCCATTGGGTAGCAGCAGTGGCTCCCCCCAGCACAAGTCCCGGACTGGATGTGCCTGGACTAGGCCAGCACGCAGGGGGCTGTCTGGAGAAAGTGGGCCAGCCAAGACCTTCCCAAGCAGCCATGTCTGGCAGTGGCCACCCCAGAGAGACCTGGGTAAGGGGTGGGTGAGAGCTGCGGGGGAGGTGAGTGCCTGCCCGGGGTGGGGGCAGACTGCCCAAGGCCCAGCCACTGCCTTTAGGCAGTGGGGACAGGGCTCAGGTCCCAGAGGGAAAGGGGGGGTCCAGCAGGATCTGGGGGGACACAGGCCTGTTCCCACAGCCCCACCCAGCCCAGGCTCTGGTGAGGGGGAGGAGGGGAGGGTCACCTGCAGCTGGTCCAGGAGCTCCTGCAGGGTCAACTCCTCCCCGTGGGCACCAATCCCGGGCACCTCGACCCGATGCCAGCAGCTCCATGTCTCCTGGCCATACTGATAGGGACACAAGGGCAGGCTGATGTCAGCATGTGGTGGCACCCCCCTCCCCCACCTCTCTGTAGCCACCACAGGGCCAGGGAGCCAGATCTCCCCATCTTCTTTTCCACCCCCTGAGCACCAGCTCTGTGCATGGCCATGTACACTGGCACTGCCCCTCAACAATGACACACAGATCTCTCCCTGCTCTGCCCATTAATACAGGGCCCCCATCCATCGTGAGGGGCATTGCCAGAGCTGGCAGGAGCTCGGGGCTGGGCTAGCAGGGGCTGTGGGTCGGGAGTGAGGGGCATTGCCAGAGCTGTGGGGGGAGCCTAGGGCTGGGCCAACAGGGGCTGCGGGTCGGAGATGAGGGGCACCCAGGGGGGTGGGTTGCCTGGCCGGTCTCTTTTGCAATTCCCTCCTTTTCAGAATAATCAAAATCACCCCAGAACGTGAATTAGAAAATCCACATCCTGACAGTGGGGCCCAGAGCCTCCCTGGCCGATCCAGCACCCAGCCCACTTCCCCAATGCCTGTCCCAGTCCTGGCCTCTGGCTGGTGAGGGCGAGTGCAAATAGGACCCTGCATCCGAGGGGAAGCAGTGTTAGGGCATGGGGGCCATGCCCAGCCCTTCTACCCCCTCACATGGGGACGGGCAGGATGCAGAGGTCAGGGCAGGACATACGGCCTGGGGGTGGGAGTGGGGACACTGGAGGGGGAGGCACTGGAGCCCCTGGCTGGCCGGGCTGGGACAGGGGACAACCCCCATCCCCTGTGAGCATTGCCAAGGTGGGGGACTGGCGGCCCCTGCTGCCATCTGTGCCGCCAGCACTGCCAGCGCCAGGGGGGTCTGGGCTGCTGAGCTCTGGAGAGGCTGGGCTGGGCAGCCCTGCACAAAGCCCCATTGAGGCAGTGCTTCCCCCGCACACACACCATCAGTCATTTCTTCTGCCAAGCCCTGCGGATCTCTGCCCTGCACAGGACCCAGACAGCTGGGGCTGGGGGCAGCTTTGACTGCCAAGAAGCCAGGCCTTTCTGGGCAGCCCGGATGTGAGGAGAGCACACATGGCACACAAGGTCATCAAAAGGGAGATATGTGGAGTGCCTGGGGGGTGGGGTCAGGAGTTCTCACTGGCTCGGCCCTGGCATGGCTCATCCCCCCAAACCAGGGCCAGCATCGCCCCAGCTGGCCCCACCCTGGGCTGCAGAGATCTAGGGGGGCAGCATGGTCACCCCAGCCACCTCCTGCACCACAACTGGCCAGCCCACAGCACTTCCCCCAGCCTCACAGCTTCGCTCCCAGGCCTAGTGCCCATGCTGCTCAGCGCCAGCCCCAGGGCAAGCCAGACCTCTGCCCCTCCCCTGCTGGTCTCTCTGCTCAGCCTTCCAGCAGGGCCCCACTGTGCCAAGTCCCAGCGCCCTGCTCCTGGCCACTCTGCTGCCCTTCAGGCAGTGAGCTCATGGTAAGGAAACTGAGGCGCAGAGGCTGCAGGACCTGAGAAAACCCTTGCAGCAAGCCTGGCAGAGCTGAGCATGGCCCCTGGCTGGGCAGCTGGGGCTGGGGTGGGTGTGCTGGGAGCAGAACAGCCTGGCCATTTGCTGCAGCTGGCCCTGACCATTTGCTCTTGCCAAGTGCTGCGGTGGCTCCATGGGGCAGCGGGACTCCACCCCTTCTCACCTGGGTGGGACAAGGCATTAGCACCTGGCCACTCCCCCCGTCCATCCCCTTCGCCACCTGCAGCCTGAGAGCATGGCAGAGTTAACACTGTGCCTGCCATGGCACAGCTCCTCCTCTGGCCCCCACACGGAGCTGGGGGCCCTGCCTATGTGGGCACTGCCCCACATCCCCTCAGCCCAGCCTGAGAGATGCCAGCTGTGCCCCAGGAGCTCAGAGCACAGGCCTGGTCCCAGGACTCCTGGGTTCAAGTCCTGCCTGATGCTGCCCCGTTGGATGAACCTGGAGCAGCCCATCCGCTCCCAGCACCTCAGGTCCCCTCTGGGAAAGGGGCTGATGATCCCATTGGGGCTGGCAGGAGACTGTTCTACTCTTGCCAGCCTGCGCCCCCCCTTCCTGCCCCCAAGGGCAGCAGGGCGCTGACCCGGACGTCTCCGCCTCCTCCGCACATTGAGCCAGAGCTGGAAGCCAGCCTCTGCCCCTGCTGCCCTTGGCCTGCTCTCCTGCCAGCCCCTGTGTGCTGGAGCCGTGGCCCCACTGGTCTCCCAGCCAGGGAAGGGCTTCCCCAAGGCATCCAGGCCTTAAGAGGGGCTCTGGACCGCCTTGGGCTGCAGCTTGGAGTGCTCAGCAGGGGGTGAGTGTCAGGGATTGGGCCAGCATGGGCGGGGTGCTCTGCAGCAGGGTGTGGGGAAGGGGGTTCTCCCTGGCCCACAGGGCCAGCCCCCTTGCCCCTGTAGGGGGTGCTCTCCTTGCCCACGCTGGGACCAGCCCACAACCCCATTGCACCCCAGGCCCAGGAGCTGCGGTGTTGCTGTTGCCAGGGTCCTGGCCAGGCTGTGGGGTGCCCTGCTCCTTGCGGGGGGGGGGGGGTGAGGGCTGTGGGGTGCACTGCTAGGGGAGGGCTGCAGGAGGGCAAGTGCAGGCCGGGAGCTGAGCTAGCTGCGTTAGTGGAGATACATTGAGAGACACATGCCTGGCGCCTCCTCTTCCCTGTCGCCCCAGCCAGCCTGGCTCCCCTTCCCCCGCCCCCACAGGCAGCCTGGCTCCGTCCACGCTTCCTGTGCAGCAGGAAACTTGCCTCCTCCCCCTGACACATGGTCCCAATTTAGGGCCCTGCCTTCCCCTCCCCCCGCTCCCCATCTGCTGCTCAAGCGGAGTGTCAGGCCTGCAGAGGGGAGCAGAGCGGGGGTGCCCATCCCAGATGGGGAAGAAGAATGTGGGGGGTGTCCATCACAGGCTGGTGGGGCGAAGAGCTGGGAGGGTACCTGTCCCAGGCCGGGGAGGAGCCAGGCATTGGCACACAGCCGGGATGGGAGCAGATGCTGGGTGGCGCTGGCAGGGGGACAGCTAGAGATGGCCAGGGGCTCCATGCTGAGCACCCAAACTTGGGATGGGATGGCCCCTGTTCCCCTGGCTCCACAGATGGCCTCTCCCCACCATGCCCCACAGACAGATGGCTCCTGCCCCCCACCCCATAGTAACAGGTCCCGTGCTCAGCCCTTGCTCTGCACACAGGCCCCTGCTGCCCCATTGCTCCCCACACCTCTGCTGCATCCCCTGCTGCCCTACAGCCCCCCGCTGCCCCACAGTTCTGCCTGCTCCCCCAACTGCCCCACTGCCCAACAGCTCTGCCTGTTCTCCCCACTGACCTACAGACCCCCACTGATCCCCTTGCTTTGCCTATCCCCCCACTGCCCCACAGCTCTGCCTGCTCCCCCCGCTGCCCTACAGCCCCCCCACTGCTCCCCACAGCTGTCTGCTTCACCCGCTGCCCCACAGCTCCATCTGCTCCACCCCCTGCCTTACAGCCTCCCACTGCCCTACAGCTCTGCTTGCTCCCCCCCACTGCCCTACAGCCCACCACTGCCCCACAGCTAAGCCTGCTCCCCCCACTGCCCCACAGCTCTACCTGCTCCCTGCACTGCCCCACAGCCCCTCCACTGATCCCCTCAGCTCTTCCTGCCCCCCCCACTGCCCTACAACCCCTTGCTGTCCCACAGCTCTGCCTGCTCCCCCCACTGCCTCAGAGCCCCCCAGTGACCCACAGCTCTGCTTGCTCCCCACACTTCCCCACAGCCCACTGCTCTGCCTGCTCCACCCGATGCCCTACAGCCCCCACTGTCCCACAGCTCAGCCTGCTCCCCCCACTGCCCCACAGCCCCTCCAATGATCCCCACAGCTCTTCCTGCTCCTCTCCCTGCCCTACAGCCCCTCGCTGCTCCACAGCTCTGTCTGCTCCCCACACAGCCCCCCGCTGATCTCCACAGCTCTGCCTGCTCCCCCCTCTGCCATACAGCCCCCCACTGCCCCATATCTCTGCCTGCTCCCACTGCTTCCCTATAGACCCGCTGCCCCACATATCTGATGCTCCCCCCACTGCCCCAAAGCCCCCCACTGATCCCCACAGCTCTACCTGCTCCCCTCACTGCCCTACAGCCTCTGACTGATTCCCACAGCTGTCTCCTCCCCACGCTGCCACACAGCCCCCCGCTGATCCCCAAACCTCAGCTTGCTCCCCCCTCTGCCCTACAGCCCACCGCTACCTGACAGCTCTGCCTGCTCCCCCCTCTGCCCTATAGCCCCTGCTGCCCCACAGCTCAGCCTGCTCCCCTGTCTGCCCTACAACTCCACACTGATCTCCACAGTTCTGCCTGCTCCCACCGCTACTCCACAGCCCTTCATTGCCACCGAGCTCTGATGCTCCCCCCTCTGGACTACAAAACCCCGCTGCCCCACTGATCAGCCTGTTCCCTGCTGCCATACAGCACCCTGTATGGGCACTGATCCCCAAAGTTCAGCCTGCTCCCCCGTCTGCCCTACAGCCCCCGCTGCCCGATATCTCTGCCTGTACCCACTGCTTCCCTATAGACCCCGCTGCCCCACATATCTGATGCTCCCAACACTACCCTAAAGCCCCCCACTGATCCTCACAACTCTGCCTGTCCCACCTCTGCACTACAGCCCCTGCTGCCCCACAGCTCTGCCTGCTCCTCCCTCTGCCCCACAGCCCCCCACTGCCCCACAGCTGTCTGCTCCCCCCACTGACCTATAGCCCCCAGCTCCCCCACAGCTCTGCCTGCTCCACCATCCACTGTACAGCCCCACACTGTCCCACAGCTCTGCCTGCTCCCCCCACTGCCCCAGAGCCTCCCGCTGCCACACAGTTCAGACTGCTGCCCCACATATCCACCTGGTCCCCTCACAGCCCCCACCCCTTGCTGCTCCCCCCACTGCCCCACAGCCCCCCCACTGCCTCACAGCTCTCCCTGCTCCCCCCACTACCCCATAGCCCCCCACTGCCCCACAGCTCTTCCTGCTCCCCCCACTGCCCCACAGCCTCCCATAGTCCCCTACAGCTCTGCCTGCTCCCCCTCTGCCCTACAGCCCCCCCACTGCCCCACAGCTCTGCCTTCCCCCTAATGCCCTACAGCCCCCCAACTGTTCCCCACCACTCATCCTGCTCCCTCCGCTGCCCCACAGACCCCCAGTGCCCCACAACTCTGCCTGCTCCCTGCTGCCCTACAGCCCCCAACTAATTCCCACAGCTCTGTCTGCGCCCCCCGATGCCCCACAGCTCTGTCTGCTCCCCCTGCTGCCCCACAGTGCTCTCGTGCAACAAGGCCTGGCCAGGGGCAGGACAGGGTAGCTCCATGTGGTAGAGAGAAGGGCAGTTACCCAGCATGGTCCAGGCGTCAGGGGCTGGACAGCTCCCCACTGTGCGCACAGGATCTCGGCCCCCCACGCATGCTGGGCCCTGTGCCCAGGCAGAGGGCACAGCATAGGCCAGGCTCACTCACGTGCACGGCGCCCCTGAAATGCCCCGGCTGTGGCTCCCCTTGCTCTAGCACCACCCAGAGTGGGGGATCCCTAGCTACAGCTGCAGCCCCTTGCCCAGAGCCATGCTTCCCTCCACCACCACTGAGATGCAGCCTGTGCTGGTGAGGAACGCGGAGCAGCCAGGCAGCCACCCCAGAGCCGATAGCATACAGGAGATGTGAGTGTAACAGTGAGCCAGGACTCTGGGCGCACCTTCCCTGTGCCAACCTCCCCACGGCCACAGGCTGGGACCATTCCCACACTGTACTTCCAGGACACAGTCAGGGCGGGTGCAAGGATGTTTTGCGCCCTAGGCGAAACTTCCACCTTGCGCCCACCCCCCCGAGACTTGTGGCAGCTCTCCACCCCCCCCTCCACCCTAAGGCGCCCCACGGAAGCTCCCCATCCCACTCTGTCCTGCGGTGCCCCCCCCCGCAGCAGCTCCCCACCTCCGCTCTGTGGCGGCCACCCTCCCCCTGCGGCAGCTCCCCCCAGCCCAGGAGCCGTGCAACAGCTCCCCTCCCCAGCTCACCTCTGCTCCGCCTCCTCCCCGAGCACGGCGTCGCCGCTCCACTTTTCCCGCCTCCCAAGCTTGCGGCGCCAATCAGCTGTTTGGCGCCGCAAGCCTGGGAGGGAGAGAAGCAGAGCGGGGATGGAGGCGGAGCAGAGGTGAGCTGGGGCAGGAAGCAATTCCCCTGTGTGCTGGCTCCCCCCCTTTACTAGCTGCAGGCGGCCCTCCCCATGCCCCATTGCCCCAGCTCCGTCCGTTTAAATGTCACCGCCAACCGGGGCGGCCGAAGATCCAGCCGCCACAGTCATCAACGAAGAACCCGAAATGCCGCCCCCCAAATGCTAGTGCCGTAGGCGACCGCCTAGGCCTAGGTCGCCTAATGGGTTGCACCAGCCCTGGGCACAGTCCCCATAGGGCCACGCTGGGGCATCGGGCCAGCCGCAACTGCCAGGGGAGACTCTGTATGAGTCTCTGCAGCACAGTGCCCCTTGTGCTGTACTGGGGCATAGGTGCCAGTCCGGACTGCCAGGGAGACTCCCGCCCTGCTCCCTGCAGCACAGCGGCCCCTAGTGCTGCACTGGGGCATTGGGCCAGCCCTCACTGCCAGGATGCGGGCACCAGGGTCCAGCATCCCCCCAGCCACTGACTTTGCTGCCCTTGAGGAGGGTCTATCCCCCCCTCCCTGCCACTCAGCCCCTGCCCAGGTGCGGGGGAGGTCATTGGCAAGGCCGGGCATGGGGTCTCACCTTGTAAGTGGCTAGGGGCGACAGGGGATGGAAGCGGGCGAGCAGCGGCTCCGCAAGCTGCAGGAAACTGTTGCAGTAGGAGCTGAGGTCCTGGTGACCCCACACCAGCTTGTAGAGCTCTAGGCATGCCAATCCGGCCACTGCTGCCGTCGTGGTGGCAATGGCGGGCACAATCCTGCCCGCCACCTGCTTGCTCTGCCAGGCAACAGGAAACTATGTCAGCAGTGGCTGTCAGGGGAGGGCGCAGGGCCCCAAACCTCGCAGCTATCCTGGGGAGGCCTTCACCCCACCTCCACCCCCACCCCCACACTGTGTCTGTCCCCGGGGGGCCCATAGTCCCACCCCCATCCCACATCTGTGCCCAGGGGGGCTGTCATCCCACCCCCATCCCACATCTGTGCCCGGGGGGGCCGTCGTCCCACTCCTGCCACACATCTGTGCCCAGGGGGGCCCATTGCCCCGCGTCTGTCCCTGGGAGGCGCATGGTCCCGGCCCCACCCTTCATCTGTCCCCAGGGAGGCCATCGCCCCACCCCCGCCCCATGTCTGTCCCTGGGAGGCGCATGGCCCTGGCCCCACCCTTCGTCTGTCCCTGGGGGTGCATGGCCCTGCCCCCACCCCACCTCTCTCCCTGGGGGGACTGTCCCCCTGCACCTTGTGCCAGTCAGCAGGGGCGATGCCGTAGTTCGCAGCCCGCAGGTTCGACGCGGCCATGATGAAATCCACGTGGCCATTGCTGTCGTCGTCCTGCAAGGCCAGTGCGAGAGAAGTGTGATGAGAACTGGGGGAGATGGGAGGGCACATGGGTGCCCAGCACGTCTCTGACATGAACCCCTGTTCTGAGTGACACGGACAGCCAGCTGCCTGGCAACTCTGGCCACTTCCTGAGCTGTGGCCCCTGCCTGACCCCATGTGGCCATGCCAGCCCCTGTTTGACCCACGTGACTTCAATAGCCCCTGCCCAACTGCTGCCTGACCCCACGTGGCCATGCCAGCCTCTGCCTGACCCTGCATGGCCACCCTGGCCCCTGCCCGACCCTGCATGGCTTCACTGGCTCTTGCCCAACCTCATGTGGCAGTAATAGACAGTCCCTGCCCAGACAGCACCCACAGGGCAAAGGCCAGCCAGCTGGTGGGGCCGTGTGCTCCACCCTAGCCCCTCATGCTGCCCCCGGGCACGTTAGAATCTCCTGCAGCCCCAGCCCCTGGGCGATGCCAATCAGGCCGGCCACCCACCCCAGCCATGGCTCACAATGCCACCACCTGCCCACCAGCACCTGGGGGAGAGTGACCCCGGCCGGCAGAGCACCCACTACCTTCTCAAAATGAATAGGCTCCATGAGGTGGGTGCTGCCACACCCCACCTCCAGCAGTGCCTGTCTGCGCTCTGCCAGCTCCTGCCTCAGCGCTGCCAGCTGCTCCTCGTCTGCAGAGGACACAGAGAACAGTGGGGCTGCAGCTGGGGGCGGGTTCCCCGGGCCCATCTGTGGTACTCAGGAAACCCCCGAGCCAGCAGCAGGGTGGGGCAGCTCTGGCAGGGAGACTGGTGCTGAGCACTGTCCCAGGGTGAAGCCACAGACAGCAATATCCCCAGCAGGCACTGGCCCGAGCTGTTCTGGGATGGTGCCAGGAGCACTGCCAGGCCAGAAGAGCAGGAGCAGGGCCTGCGAGGTGCCCATTTGGGAGCGGGGCCAGTACACACCTCAGAGGGGCCCAGGGGCAGCATGGGGCCTGCAGCCGAGCCTCAGGCAAGGAATGGGCCAGGCTCAAGTCCTGCCTGTGCCAAGGCCCTCTGAGCCCCAGCGAGGGCGGTGGTGAAGTCAGGGCACCCCTTTCCCCGGGGAGCCAGGCTAGGACAGGATTCCTCTGGCCCAGGTGGGGGGCACCCATCCGCCCTGGGCAGCAGGTACAAATGGAGATGCAGGCTGATGGGCAGGGGGTGCCCAAGGCGGCGCCTGCGAGGGAAATGTCAACTCCAGAAGGGCCCGAGCCAGGCCAGTGAGCCTGCAGGTGTCTGCAGAGGGCGATGGGCTGCTCTGCGCTGGGCCCTGGGGTGCCTGGCCACCAACTCCCACAGGACAGAGCAGAGCCCCTCTCCCCCGCGTCAAGCAGAGCTCCCTGCCCGCCGGCACCAGGCAGAGCCCCTCCCACCCGACTGGCACCAGGCTGAGCTCCCTGCCCCGGCCGGCGCCTACTTCCCCTCCCCACTGCGCAGCCCCTGGCACTGCGGCCCAAGCATGGCCCTTACCGACCCCGGCGGGCACCTCCTCCATTTCCTCCTCCGTGACAGGGATCCGCACCGCCACCTCCAGCTGGAAGGGAGGCATGGCCATGGCCCGTAGTGTCTCCCTGGCAGCTGCCCGGTCCCGGGGCACCTGCAGCCTGTGCGTCTGGGCAAAGAGGCTGGCAGCTGCCATGATATACTCCATGTGGGTGCTCTGTGAATACAGTCTGGCTCAGCGGTGGGGAGGGGCAGTCCCTGCTCCCCCTGTCCCACCCCTCCCTGTCCGACCCCTCCCCCTACTTTCCCTGCTCCACCCCTCCATCTCCCACCTCTCCTGACCACCTATACCTTGCACCGTCAACTGCCCACGCCCAAAATGATTGCCCAGTGCCCTTGCCCATCCATACCCTGAACCATCACCCACCCATGTCCAGTGCCCTTGCCCACCTGCTGACCTGTGCTCTGTACCGTCACCCGCCCCACCCACCATTGCCCTGCACCATCATTCACCCACCAACCTGTACCCTGCACCGTCACCCGCCCATACCTGGCGCCATTGCCCTGTGACATCATCCACACACCCATCTGTCCCTGCACCCACCCGCTTCTACCCTGCACTGTAACCTGCCCACGCCCGGAATCCTCACCCACGCACCCACCCATACCCTGCACCATCACCCGACCATGCCCAGCACCCTTGCCCACCTGCCTGTGTGTATTCTGCACCCAGGTCCAGCACCATCATACGGTCGCCCATCTGTACCCTGCCCCACCCACCATTGCCCTGTTCCATCATCCACACACCTACTTGTACCCTGCACCATCCCATGCCCGGTGCCCTTGCTCATCATTGCCCTGTGCCATCATCCACACATCCGTCTGTACTGTGTACGCGCCTGCCTGTACCCTGCACCATTACCCATGCCCAGCACCATCATGAACCCGCCTGCCTGTACCTTGCTTCATCACCTGCCCCACCCACCATCACCCTGTGCCATCATCCACCCGCCCTCCTGTACCCTGCACAGTCACTCGCCCACACCCAGCGCCCTTGCCCACCCGACTGCCGGTACCTTGCACCATCACCCACACACACCTGGCACACTCGCCCACCTACCGCCTGTACCCTTTACTGTCACCTGTGCCCACCCACCCTTACCATCACCTGTGCCCACCTGCCCATCGCCCACCCGCCCGTACCCTGCACTGTCACGCACCCATGCCCAATGCCCTCGCCCCCCACCATCACCTGTTGCTTTTGTCTGCCCACCTGCCTTTACTCTGCACTGTCATGCATGCTCACCTGCCCACACCCGGCACCATCACCCACTCACCCCTACCCTGCACCATCACCTGCCCGGTGCCCGTGCCCACCCACCTGCCTGTGCCCTGCACTGTCACCCGCGCCCAGCATCATCACCCTGTGCCATGATCCACCCTCCTGTCTGTACCCTGCACCGTTACCCGCACCGTTACCCGCCTATACCCAGCACCATTGCCCTGGCCATCATCCAGCCGCCCGTACCCTGCACCATCTGTGATAGAGTAGGGAGTATTAACCTGGTAATGTTGCATGGGGGTTTTACTAGTTTACTGTCTTCTGCTAACACGGGGCGTGCCTCCGTTTCCCTGAGGTACTGCACCAATACTAGATGGTGATGGGAAATAAGGGTCTGACTTCACTGAGGGATGATACTTCAGGGTCAGCGGCTGCCCTTCGTAACCTGAGCCCAGGATGGGGTTGGGGCCAGGTCAGGGGTGAGCTGGAGCCAGTTCGCACCGGTTCGCGCGAACCCGTTGTTAAATTTAGAAGCAGTTTTAGAACCGCTTGTTAACTAGCTTCCCTGCGAGGGAAGCTTTGATGGGCTCTGCCTGGGAAGCCTGTAATTCCTCCTCCCGGCCGCTGGGGGCGCTGCGCTGTGCTGCGAGAGCCATGTGAACTGCCTCCTGGCCATGTTGCTGCTCCTGCTCTTTGGACCTCTGGCCCTGGGGCTCCTGCTGCTGCCTGGTGAGTCCCCGGCTGCGTCCTGCTGCTCCCAGCCCCCCCCCTCCCCCGTGTGAGTATCTGCGCCCCTTCCCTGCCCGCAGCCAGCCCCTGCCCCCAGCCAGCCGCAGCCAGCCCCTGCCCCCAGCCAGCCCCCTGCCCGCAGCTACCCGCAGCCGCCCCTGCCCCCAGCCACAGCCACCCCCCTGCCCGCAGCCAGCCCCTGCCCCCAGCCAGCCCCTGCCCCCAGCCACAGCCACCCCCCTGCCCGCAGCCAGCCCCTGCCCCCAGCCAGCCCCAGCCACCCCCTGCCTCACCCCCTGCCCCCAGCCCCTGCCCCCAGCCACCCCCTGCCCCTGCCCGCAGCCACCCCCTGCCCCCAGCCAGCCCCAGCCAGCCCCTGCCCGCAGCCGCCCCCTGCCCCCAGCCAGCTCCTGCCCACAGCCGCCCCCCTGCCTGCAGCCAGCCCCTGCCCACAGCCGCCCCCCTGCCTGCAGCCAGCCCCTGCCCACAGCCGCCCCCCTGCCTGCAGCCAGCCTCTGCCCACAGCTGCCCCCTGCCCCACCCCCTGCCCACAGCCACCCGCAGCCGCCCCCTGCCCCGCAGCCAGCCCCTGCCCCACAGCCAGCCCCTGCCCACAGCCGCCCTCTGCCCGCAGCCAGCCCTTGCCGCAGCCACCCTCTGCCCGCAGCCACCCTCTGCCTGCAGCCCCTGCCACAGCCACCCCCTGCCTGCAGCCAGCCTCTGCCCACAGCCGCCCACAGCCACCCGCAGCCCGCCCGTCTGCATCACCTGCCCACAGCCAGCCCGTGTCACTCCCTGCCTCCAGCTAGCCCTGCCCCACGCCCCTATCTGCAGCCAGCCCCACATCCACTGGTGCCCTGCAGTTCCCAGGGCAGTAACCCTGCACACCTGCTTTAATGAGGGGGGGGCAGGGAGCAGCTGGGACCCACACATGTGCACACCCTAGAGTGACCAGACAGCAAGTGTGAAAAATCGGGACGGGGGTAAGGGGTAATAGGAGCCTATATAAGAAAAAGACCCAAAAATTGAGACTGTCCCTGATCACCACCCACACATGTGAAACGGAGCTCATTTCTAGTTCAGCCCCATCTTTTTAAAAAAGAACTTTAGGTAGGGTTAAAATACATCTGTATTTTCCTGGACATCTCAGGCTTTTCGGTTCTTAATCACCTCCTGGGAAAATATGGACGTATGGTAACCCTATTGGTACAAAAAATACATGCTGTCGCACATCCCTTAAATCAGAACTTTTTATAGGGAACCAGTTGTTAAATCAGAACTTTTTATAGGGAACCCGTTGTTAAGATTTTGGCAGCTCATCACTGGGCCAGGTGACACCTTAGAATCATAGAATCTCAGGGTTGGAAGGGACCTCAGGAGGTCATCTAGTCCAACCCCCTGCTCAAAGCAGGACCAAACCCAGCTAAATCATCCCAGCCAGGGCTTTGTCAAGCCTGACCTTAAAAACCTCTAAGGAAGGAGATTCCACTACCTCCCTAGGTAACCCATTCCAGTTCTTCACCACCCTACTAGTGAAAAAGTTTTTCCTAATATCCAGCCTAAACCTCCCCCTCTGCAACTTGAGACCATTACTCCTTGTTCTGTCATCTTCTACCACTGAGAACAGTCTAGATCCATCCTCTTTGGAACCCCCTTTCAGGTAGTTGAAAGCAGCTATCAAATCCCCCCTCATTCTTCTCTTCTGCAGACTAAACAATCCCAGTTCCCTCAGCCTCTCCTCATAAGTCATGTGCTCCAGCCCCCTAATCATTTTTGTTGCCCTCCGCTGGACTCTCTCCAATTTATCCACATCCTTCTTGTAGTGTGGGGCCCAAAACTGGACACAGTACTCCAAATGAGGCCTCACCAGTGCTGAGTAGAGGGGAATGATCACATCCCTCGATCTGCTGGAAATGCCCCTACTTATACAACCCAAAATGCCATTAGCCTTCTTGGCAACAAGGGCACACTGTTGACTCGTATTCAGCTTTTCGTCCACCGTAACCCCTAGGTCCTTTTCTGCAGAACTGCTGCCCAGCCATTCGGTCCCTAGTCTGTAGCAGTGCATGGGATTCTTCCGTCCTAAGTGCAGGACTCTGCACTTGTCCTTGTTGAACCTCATCATATTTCTTTTGGCCCAATCCTCTAATTTGTCTAGGTCCCTCTGTATCCTAGCCCTACCCTCCAGCGTATCAACCACTCCTCCCAGTTTAGTGTCATCTGCAAACTTGCTAAGGGTGCAGTCCACACCATCCTCCAGATCGTTAATGAAGATATTGAATAAAACCGGCCCCAGCACCGACCCTTGGGGCACTCCACTTGATACCTTCTGCCAGGGAAACTGGACAGAGGCTAGAGGAGGAGCTGAGGGTGTGGCTGGGTGAGACTGATGGAGGGAGGTTCAGTTTGGAGCTGGCTGGGGAGATGGGGGAAGCCCAGAACCTGGATCTGGGCTCCCCACCTCCCAGGATGGACCTGACTGAGGGGTCCTGTTTTCTGTACCTACAAGCTCTGTTTTAGACTGTGTTCCTGTCCTCTAATAAACCTTCTGTTTTACTGGCTGGCTGAGTCACAGTGAATTGCAGGAAGTGGGAGGTGCAGGGCCCTGACTCCACTACACTTCATGACACCATCACACGCCCACGCCTGGTGCCCTTGTCCACCCACCCGCACTCTGCACTGTCACATGTGCCCAGCACCATCGCCCTGCGTCATCATACACCCACCCGCCTGTACCCTGCACCATCACCCACCCCACCCACCATCACCCTGCGCCATCATCCACCCACCACCTGTACCCTGTACTGTCCCATGCCCAGCGCCCTCACCCACCCCCATACCCTTTACCATCATCCGTGCCCACCCACCTACCAACGCCCAGTGCCCTCGCCCACCCACCCATACCCTGAACTGTCACCCGCCCATGCCCAGCACCATCACCCACCCACCATCGCCCTGTGCCATCATCCACCCACCCACCTATATTCTGCACCATCACTCACATCCAACCGCCCATGCCTGGTGCCCTCGCCCACTCCTGGTGCCATCACCCGATCACATGCACTCACCTGCCCCCAGGCTCCCCAGCCTCTGCCCCAAGCACAGATCCTGCCCCTCACAGTCTCACCCCCAACATGAGCCCTGCCCCTAGCATGGGTCCCACCCCATGGGCCTTGGTCACCATAACCCGAATTCTAACACAGGCACCACCCCAAGAGGGGCCACGCCTCATCCACTAGCCCCAGCATAGAGCTCCCCGCAGGATGGGTCCTGGCTCCACTACTGGCCCCGCCCCCATAGCCACACCCCCCACCCACAGGCACCCTCACCGGCTCCCCACTTACATTGTCGCAGTCAAACTCGAGGGGCCGGGGGCATCTCTTGGGTCCTGCCCAGAAGGGGACCCCTGGGCTGGTCTCCTGGTGACAGGGGAAGCCAGGAGTCAGGCCAGGGCAGGGAGGGGCCCAGCCAATGGAGGTTCCCCTCCCTGTGTGCAGCTCCAGGGCAGGTCACACGAACCAGGGGGCTGAAGCTCCATTGTGGGAAATGCAGCAGGGACTTGTGGGCTCAGGGGGCCCTGCGGGAGGGTTCACTGGGGACTTGGGGGGGCCAGGAGGCAAGGGCCAAAGGGTTAGGAGGGCGTCAAGAGGTGGATTGATAGAGGCCTGGGGGGAATGAGAGCCCAGGAGTTCAGGTGGGGACCAGATCCATGTGAAGTACAGGGGGCAGAGCCCGGTATACTGAGCCTGGAGGCCCTTGGAGTGATTGGAGCCCAGAGGGATCAGAGCCCAGAGTATGAGCCAGGGGGATTGGAGCCTGGGATACCAAGCCGAGGGCTACTGGGGAGTGGGGATTGGTGCCTGGGGTACACAACAAGAGGGATCGGAGACCCAGGGCACTGAGCCGGGGGGATCGGAGCCAGGGGCATTGATCCGAGGGGATGGGAGCCCAGGGCACAGAGCCATGGGGATGGGAGCCGAGGGCACTGAACCGGGGGGATGCGAGCCTGGGACACTTTAGCCGGGGGGATGGGAGCCCGGGGCACTGAGCCGGGGGGGTGGGAGCCCGCAGTACTGAGCCAAGGGGATGGGAGCCCGGAGTACTGAGCTGGGGGGATCGGAGTCCGAGGTACAGAGCCAGGGGGGATCGGAGCCAGGGGCATTGTGCCAGGGGATGGGAGCCCGAGGCACTAAGCTGGGGGGATGGGACCCCAGAGTACTGAGCTGGGATGGGATCCTGAGGCAATGAGACGTGGGTATCAGAGCCTGAGGGATCGGGGCCTGGGGCACTGAGCAGGGAGGATCGAAGCCCAAGGCACTGAGCCAGGGGGTGTGACATTATTGACATGAACTGTGACCGTATAGATCATTGCTGCAACAAGGTCCTATGGTTGCACCAAAACTTGTACAAAGGAGGTTCAGTAAGGTGTCTATGGAAAGGTTATGATTTGCTGGTTATGATTATGCTGTCTGTATGTGTGTATCATTTTTGTAGTTGAAGTTATGAATATTGGTTATGTACTTGTATATCAATGTGTTTTGATTCTAAGTAGCCTCAGTGAATCATGTGGTCAGCTTCTTGAGAAAGGACTAGTCTCAGGCCTGGTCTACACTGGGGGTGGTGTTCGAACTAAGGTACGCGCTGAACTCGAACTACCTTAGTTTGAACTACTTACCCGTCCTGATGGCGCGGGATCGAAGTCCGCGGCTCCCCCGTCGACTCCGCCACCGCCGTTCGCGGTGGTGGAGTTCCGGAGTCGACGGGAGCGCGTTCGGAGTTCGATATATCGCGTCTAGATGAGACGCGATATATCGAACTCCGAGAAGTCAATCGCTACCCGCCGACCCAGGCGGGTAGTATGGACGTACCCTCAGTAAGTGCCCAATCAAGAAACACTTAAGTGACCATGGACTTTCGGAGATGCCAATCCACATCTGAGCTTTCCTGGGAACGTTCAAACTAACATGTGAACAATGGCATGGGCCTGTAAAGAACTGAGTCATGCCTGGACATGTGACTTGCCCATGTGGCTCCAAATTCCATCTTGCTACTGTGATTTTCCAGTCAGAACAAGGTGTGACGAAGTGGGAATGGTCTTGCTGTGTTATGTGAATGCTGAGTGGGGAGTATTGACCTGGGAAGGTTGCAGGGAAGTTGTGCTGGGACGGCCTGCCTTGGGGAAGGGAGCATACCTGAGCATGTAACCTGAGAACCAGGAGGGGGTTGGAGGCCAGGTGACACCTCTGTCCGGGGAAACTGGACAAAGGCTGGAGGAGGAGCTAGGGGGAAGCTGAGTGAGAGGCTGGAGGGTTTTTTTGTTTTGGAGCTGGCTGGGAAATGGACGGGGCTTGGGCTTCCCAATGGGGCTGTGGCCTCCCTGGGAGCCCCAGATGGACCTAACTAAAGGGGGTCCTGTTGTATGTACCAGCAAGACCTGTTTTGGACTGTGTTCCTGTCATCTAAATAAACCTCTGTTTTACTGGCTGCCTAAGTGTCACGTCTGACTGCGAAGTGGGGGTGCAGGACCCTCTGGCTTCCCCAGGACCCCGCTTGGGCAGACTCACCATGGGAAGCACATGGAGGGGCATACGCTGAATGCTCCAAGGAGAGACCCAGGAGGTGAAGATGTGTGAGTTTCTTGCCCTGAAGACAGTCTGCTCCAAGGGAGAGGAGGCTCCCCAAAGTCCTGACTGGCTTTGTGGGGAGCAGTTCCAGAGCATCGCCCAGGGACTCCGTGACAACTTGTGGTAGTGGTGGGATCTACTGCACCCTGTAAATGGCACTTCTTGCAGTAAGTGACAGGGGAGCAGTAAAACAAAGGAGGGATAATGAGGACCAGGCGTGCTGAAGACTCAGAGAGGGATGGTTTCAGGGGGCAGTTAACCTCTGGGAGTGGGTGTCCAGTGAGAAGGACTGTTGGAGTAACGGGGTCCCCCTGAGGACTGTAGCGAGCAGTCTCAGGGGCAGAGGAGTCTGCCGCTCGACCCTGGCAGAGAGGTGGTGACCTCGAGAAGGGCTGGCACACTAGGGGTTCTTCCTGGAAACTGTGGGGAGCAGTGAGCACCCAGGCCTGTGAGTGGCCATCAGGAAGATGTATACCAAGCACCTTAAGAGCGACCTGGTGGAGCTGTGCAAGCAGAGGGGGCTGTGCACTGGGAGGCTCACCAAAGACCAGCTCATTGCCCAGCTGGAGGAGGGAGATTGCTCGAATGAACTGATTCCTGTCTCTGAGGGAAGCAGCCTGGCATATGCAGCGCAGGCACCAGTGTCTGTCCCAGCTGGGAGTGGTCAGCCAGCTGCTGAGGGCTTCCTGAGACCCCTCCTGCCTATGCCTAGGGGAAGGGTGGGGAGGAGCCCAGCGAATACCGAGGGCACCATGACTCCCCAGCCCAGCAGGGGATCCTCCTGGTGAAGCTCACCAGCCAGCAGGGGATCCTCCCAGCGATGCTCTCCGTGGAGCGGAAGTGGCTGGAATGGGAGAAAGAGCTAAAACTGAGAGAGCTGGAGGATCGTGAAAAACAGAGGCAGCATGAAGAGAGACAAAGGCAGCGTGAACTGGAGCAGAAAGAGAGACAGAGGCAGCATGAACTGGAGCTGGCCAGGCTGAGGAGCAGCGAGCCCCCAGCTGCCGTGAGTGAGAGGGGACTCAGGACTGCATGGAGCTTTGATAAGTGCATCCTGGCCCAGCGTAAGGAGGGGGAGGACATGGATGACTTCCTGGATGCCTTTGAGACGGCCTGCAAGCTGCACCAGGTTGATGCTGCGGACAGGCTCTGGGTTCTCACCCCCTTACTGGACCCCAAAGCCGTGGCATTGTACCGCCAACTGGAAGGGGCAGAGAAAGGGGACTATGAACTATTCAAAAAGGCCTTGCTACATGAGTTTGGGCTGACTCCTGAGCTGTACCGGGGTCAGGATAAAACCCCTGAGGTCTCATATCTGCAACTAGCCGCCCGCATGGAGGGATACGCCAGTAAGTGGGCAGATGGGGCCCAGACGAAGAGGGACCTGGTTAAACTGCTGGTACTGGAGCAACTGTATGAGCCGTGCCCGTCCGACCTGAGGCTGTGGTTGAGGGACCAAAAGCCAGAGAACCCGCAACATGCAGGGCAGCTGGCCGATGAGTTCGTGAAGAGCCGGTCAGGGGGTGGCAGGGAGGAGTCCCAAAAGAACAGGCCCTCCATGATGCAGAAAGAGAGTGATCCTGAGACCTCCCTTAAGGAAAACGTGGACAACCCCTTCCCAAGGGGAATATCCGGCATCAGGGCCAACCGACCAGCTCGAGGGGACCAATGGAACATGAAGTGCTATTACTGTGGCCAAAGAGGCCACATACGGACCCAGTGCCCCAGTCTTAGGTACAGACCGAGCAGACCGGACCCACAGAGGGTTAACTGGGTAGCGGCCCAGCTTGATGAGGGGCAGGCTTCCCAGGCAAGGGGGGCTGGCAGCTTATCAACTGTTCAGGAGGGAGGAGGGCCCCAAGCCAACTCCTCCACAGAGCTGGATGCTCCGGACACCAGGTTCTCCGTTTACAGGGTGGGCGCAGGGCTGTCCCTGCAGAGCAAGTGCCTTGTTCCCCTGGAGGTGGATGGGAGGAAAGTCAATGGTACTGCCGATCCTGTGACCCCTGCCAGAGGGTAAGGAAGGCCCGGGACAAGGGGAAAATAGCTTTAGGACCATTACCCAACACAGAGGAGCCTTTCCAGAGGATGGCCAAGGTCAAAAGGGGGGCTCTTAACCAAGAGAGCCCGAATCACAGCCCTCCAGACTGGACCGCTGGGAAAAGACCCCATCCCAGTTTGAACACCGGGAGTATTGGGGTGGGAAAAGGGCACGGGCCACATAAGCCTTCCCACCTGCAGACTACGAGTGCCCTCAAGCACACCCAACCTAAAGGGGGGCGTGAAACTGGAAGGGCCTGGTGTAATTCTCCCCCAGGAAGGGGGGGAATGCTGGGGCATCCATGGGAGTGTAGGTAGGTTCGAACTTCCCCAGGTCACTGGCTGAAGTGACCCTGCTCAGTTTGGTCTCGAAGGGGGGAGAGACCAGGTCAATACTCCCCACTCAGCATTCACATAACACAGCAAGACCATTCCCACTTCGTCACACTGGGGTATTGGTTTTCATAACCATTCATCCCCATAACGAGTGGCACTGGTGGCGATACTAGGAAACTGGAGTTTCTAAGGGAATTGCTTGTATGACTTACGGTTAGCCAGCGGGGTAAAACCAAAGCCCTCTCTGTCTGTCTGATTTGGTTTGCCTTAGAAGTGGAGGGACCCCAGCCTTGGGCTGTGACTGCCCTGCTCTAAGCACTTTGTCCTGAATTGATACTCTCAGAAGTGTCCCACCAAAGGCAGCATCGTTACAGTGGGATGGGAGCCCAGGACACTGAGCTGGGGGCATCGGAGCCCACAGGTACTGAGCTGGGGGCATCGGAGCACAGGGTACTGAGTCGGGGGGAGCCTGGAACATTGAGCTGAGGGGATTGGAGCCCAAAGTACTGAGTTGGGGGGATGGGAGCTCAAGGTACTGAGCCGGGGGGGATGGGAGCAGTGCCGGGGGCATCGGAGTCCGGGGCACTGAGACGGGGGGATTGAAGCCTGGGGTACTGAGCTGGGGGGATCGGAGCCAGGAATATTTAGCCAGGAGGATCGAAGCCTGACGTACTGAGACGGGGGACCATAGCCAGGGGTGCTCAACAAGAGGGACAGGAGATCCAGGGGATGGTAGCCCGGGGCATTGTGTCACAGGGATGGGAGGCTGGGGCACTGAGCCAGGGGGATGGGAGGCTGGGGCACTGAGCTGGGGGAGGGATCAGAGCCCAGGGCACTGAGCCAGGGGGATGGGAGCCTGGGGTGCCCGCAGTGTTGCTCACGTGGCCGGGCGGGAAAGCATGCAGCAGGTTCAGGATTGTGTGGCGATAGAGGCTCTCCCAGCGCTGCCTGGCCCAGCGCACACAGTCCTGCCAGCTGCACGGCTTCTCCTGCAGGCTGCTTCGCACCCCCTCCAGATCCTGTGTCGTCCGCTGTACCTCCAGGAAGGCCGGGTCCCTGTGGGTACAGGGCAGTGTCAGGCCGAGCCCCAGCCCCACACACACATGGTACAGTACAGTGCCAGAGACAGGGCCCAGCAGGGAAGGGTCACCCACCCAGAAAGAACCCAGGCATCCTGGACCCTTCCAGGCTGGCCCCTGAGCCCTGGTACGTGTGAGCCGCTGGGCCACGGAGACCATGGACAGGCCCCAATGTCAGAGCCCCACTCTGGTCCCCCAAATCCTCAGTGGCCCCCTCAACTGCCCAACCCCTGCCCCCCAGAGTCCCCCTCTAGTCTCCAACCCTCACACCTCCCATCAGCCATCCAACCCCCCAGAACCTCCCTCAGCCCCCCACCCCCCAGAGGCCCCTTCAGCTGCCCAATCCCTGCCCCCCAGCACCCTCCTCAGCCCCCCAACCCCCACAGCTCCCTTCAGCCACACAACCCCCGCCCCCCAGAGCTACCCTATAGCCCCCTCCAGCCCACACTCACTCCAGGAATTTGTTGACATTCTCCGCAGGCACCTTGAAGAGCCCGTCAAACTCATCCCGGGCCCACTGTGCAGGAGGGGGTGAGTTACACAGAGGCTGGGGTCACCCCACTCCCACCCAATCCTATCAGGATGTGAGCAGGACCCCCATGCTGCCCCCTGGCGCGGCCCATGCTGAGGGCCAAATGCCTCAGCTGTGGGGCAGGAGCAGGGGCAGGCGGCCAGGGCAGGGGGTTTCTAGGAGGGGGCCCGGCGACAGCCCCTGCAGCCCCCAAGGCCTAGTGCTAGGCCCCAAGACAGGGAGACAGGCAGGGCCTGGGCCGTGCACACGGTGTGTGCAGGGGCTGCATGTCCAAGGGTCTGTGTCGGTGGGGGGCAGCATTTGGGCAGGAGGGGCAGTGTGTGGGCTGGGAAGCAGGAAGGCCCTGGCAGCAGCCCTGGCAGCCCCTTCCTCTGCCAAATAAGCAGGCCAGAGGCCGGGGGCCCAGTGCAGGGATGGGAATGGCTGTTCCCGGAGAGCCACCTGGCAGGTCAGAGTGTTCCCCTGCCCCAGGCACAGTCGCCCCTGCCCTCGCTGGGCCCCAGACAACCTGGGCCTGCATCAGACAGTGAGAGAAGGGCTATGGCGCAGCCTGGTCACTGGCTCCAGGACTTCGGCATGGGGCGGGCAACTGGGGTCGAGGAAGGCACTGGCTGGGGACAGGGCACAGATTGGAGGGGGTTCAGGTCTGGGGCAGGGAGGAAAGGCCTGGCCTAACCTCAGGATGCAGGGAGGGGCCAGGCCCAAGCCAGGGGTGGGGAGGGCCCGATCTCTGGCCAGGAGTGGGCCAGGCCAGGGGTGGGGAGGGGCCAGGCCCAGGCCCAGGATGGAGAGGGCCCAGGTTCCGGAAGTGAGGAGAGACGGCCACCTGCAGGGTATGTTCGATGGTGCTGGGAAAGTGGCGCAAGGTGCACAGGGGCACAGCAGACTCTGTGAGGTCCAGGGGGCTTCCAAACGGCTGTGTCAGATGGGGCACAACGACCTGCACGTGGCCCTTGGTGCCCTCGGTGCCTGAGTCCAGCAGGGGCTTGAGGTAGCGGATGCAGAGGCTGTCCACATAGGCCCCTATGGGAAACGAGTGGCCAGGTCATGGGGATGCCACACTTCTGCCCCTCCCCCTGCCCAGGCAGCCTCTGGGGCAGCTAGAGAGCAGGGCCCTGTATGAGATCTCAGGAAGCTCCACCCAGCAGCGACCCCCAGGAAACGCCCCTGCCAAGGGAGGAAGAGCAGAAACTGAGCCAAGGCCAGGGAAGGAAGCAGCAGCCTCTTCCCAGCGCCTGTCCCAGGTCAGTCCCTGTGCCAGGCGGGGCCTGTGGCATGCTGGCACAAGCTGGTGATGTGGGTGGATGTGGCAGGGGCGTGGGAATGTGGCAGTGGTGTGGGGGCATAGGAATGTGGTGTGGCGGGCTGTTGGGCATGGGCAGTATGTGGCAGGGGCGTAGGAATGTGGCAGTTGGCGTGGGGGCACAGGCATGTGGCATGGTGGGGTGTGGGCAGTGATGAGCTGCCAAAATCTTAACAACGGGTTCCCTATAAAAAGTTCTGATTTAACAACGGGTTCCCTATAAAAAGTTCTGATTTAAGGGATGTGCGACAGCATGTATTTTTTGTACCAATAGGGTTACCATACGTCCATATTTTCCCAGGAGGTGATTAAGAACCGAAAAGCCTGAGATGTCCAGGAAAATACAGATGTATTTTAACCCTACCTAAAGTTCTTTTTTAAAAAGATGGGGCTGAACTAGAAATGAGCTCCGTTTCACATGTGTGGGTGGTGATCAGGGACAGTCTCAATTTTTGGGTCTTTTTCTTATATAGGCTCCTATTACCCCTCACCCCCGTCCTGATTTTTCACACTTGCTGTCTGGTCACTCTAGGGTGTGCACATGTGTGGGTCCCAGCTGCTCCCTGCCCCCCCCCCTCATTAAAGCAGGTGTGCAGGGTTACTGCCCTGGGAACTGCAGGTCGAGGAAGTCGAGGATGTGGATGTGGGGCTGGCTGCAGATAGGGGCGTGGGGCAGGGCTAGCTGGAGGCAGGGAGTGACACGGGCTGGCTGTGGGCAGGTGATGCAGACGGGCGGGCTGCGGGTGGCTGTGGGCAGGGGGTGGCTGCAGGCGGCTGTGGGTAGAGGCTGGCTGCAGGCAGGGGGTGGCTGTGGCAAGGGCTGGCTGCGGGCAGAGGGCGGCTGTGGGCAGGGGCTGGCTGCGGGTGGCTGTGGGCAGGGGGTGGGGCAGAGGGCGGCTGTGGGCAGGGGGTGGGGCAGAGGGCGGCTGTGGGCAGGGGCTGGCTGCGTGTGGCTGTGGGCAGGGGCTGGCTGCGGGTGGCTGCGGGCAGAGGGCGGCTGTGGGCAGGGGCTGGCTGCGGGTAGCTGTGGGCAGGGGGTGGGGCAGGGGGGCGGCTGTGGGAAGGGGCTGGCTGGGGGCAGGGGGTGGCTGTGGGTGGCTGGGGGCAGGGGCTGGCTGCTGGCTGCGGGCAGAGGGCGGCTGTGGGCAGGGGCTGGCTGCGGCTGGCTGTGGGCAGGGGCTGGTTGTGGGCAGGGGCTGGCTGCGGGTGGCTGTGGGCAGGGGCTGCCTGTGGGCAGGGTCTGGCTGCGGGTGGCTGTGGGCAGGGGCTGGCTGTGGGCAGGGTCTGGTTGTGGGCAGGGGCTGGCTGCCGGTGGCTGTGGGCAGGGGGCGGCTGTGGGCAGGGGGCGGCTGCGGCTGGCTGCAGGCAGGGGGGTGGCTGTGGCAGGGGGTGGCTGCAGGCAGGGAAGGCGGGGGAGGGGTGCAGATACTCACACGGGGGGGGGGGGGGCTGGGAGCAGCAGGACGCAGCCGGGGACTCACCAGGCAGCAGCAGGAGCCCCAGGGCCAGAGGTCCAAAGAGCAGGAGCAGCAACAGGGCCAGGAGGCAGCTCACATGACTCTCGCAGCACAGCGCAGCGCCCCCCGGCGGCCGGGAGGAGGAATTACAGGCTTCCCAGGCAGAGCCCATCAAAGCTTTCCTCGCAGGGAAGCTAGTTAACAAGCGGTTCTAAAACCGCTTCTAAATTTAACAACGGGTTCGCGCGAACCCATGTGAACCGGCTCCAGCTCACCCCTGGGTGTGGGGCGTGGACAGTGACAGTATGCGGCAGGGGAGTGGGAATGTGGCAGTGGGTATGGGGGTACAGGCATGTGGCATAGCGGGCTGTTGGGCATGGGCAGTGGCAGTATGTGGCAGGGGCGTAGGAACGTGGCAGTTGGCGTGGGGGCACAGGCATGTGGCATGGTGGGGTGTGGGGCGTGGACAGTGACAGTATGCGGCAGGGGCGTGGGAATGTGGCAGTGGGTGTGGGGGCACAGGCATGTGGCGTAGCGGGCTGTTGGGCATGGGCAGTGGCAGTATGTGGCAGGGGCGTAGGAATGTGGCAGTTGGTGTGGGGGCACAGGCATGTGGCATGGTGGGGTGTGGGGCGTGGGCAATGGCAGTATGGGGAGGGACGTGGGAATGTGGCAGTGGGCATTGGAGCACAGGCATGTGGCATGGTGGGGTGTGGAGTGTGAGCAATGGCAGTATGTGGCAGGGACGTGGGAATGTGGAAGTGGGTGTGGGGGCACAGGCATGTGGCGTGGCAGGATGTGGGGTGTGGGCAGTGGCAATATGTGGCGGGGCCTGGGAATGTGGCAGTGGGCATAGGGGCACAGGCATGTGGCATAGCAGGGTGTGGGGCATGGGCAGCAGCAATATGTGACAGGGGTATGGCCCCAGGTGCTCAGGGCCAGGCTGCCTGTGGCAGTGCCCGGGCACTCACGGGCCTGCATGCTGTCCAGTGCGTTGGTCACACCGTCCAGGGCCATGAAGAAGTCGTCTCCATAGAACGTCTCCGTGTCGGGCCCCACATGGTGTGGCTGGGCAGTCACCCTGGTCGTGGGGTTCATGCGCCGTACAGCCGCTGCTGCCGTCTCTGACTTCAGCTTCTGCAAGGGCCACGGGAGCTGTGAGCAGAGGGGGGACCAGGGAGACCCACCTCCATTGGTGCTGCACCCCCCAGAGAGACCCCTTCTCAGGTACTGGGCCAGGCTGGACTGCTCCCTTGTTCTCTGCCAGCTCCACGGACCCCTTCCGGGTCCAGAGCCAGTGGCAGGGAGGATAACGGTCCAGGCTATGGAAAGTCAGTGCCCCTGACTGGCGCCCGACCCCTCACCAGGGACCCCTTGAGTTCAGCCATGGGGCAAAGGGCACGAGTCAGAGCCAGGCAGGAGGCTGCACTCCCTCTCCCCCACCCTCAAACGCACCCATCCTCATCCCCCATGCAGAACCGCTCAGGTAGGGGCTGTGGGTCTGGAGTCAGGGGCAATGGCAGAGCTAGGGGACGGCGGAGCCCAGGGCTGGGGCAGCAGGGGGCTGCGGTTTGGGAGTGAGGGGCACCGGCAAAGCTGGGGGATGGGAGAGCCCAGGGCTGGGCTAGCAGGAGGCTGCAGGTTGGGGAATGAGGGGCACTGGCAGAGCTGGGGGGAGCCCAGGCCTGGGGCAGCAGGGGGCTGCAGGTTGGGGAATGAGGGGCACTGGCAGAGCTGGGAGGAGCCCAGGGCTAGGGCAGCAGGGGGCTGCAGGTCAGGAATGTGGGGTGTCAAGGGCTAGGGCTGCCAATCCTCTCAATTTTGAAGGGAGTCTCCCAGAATCGGGCTCAATCTCCCGGAGGCTACTGAAGCCAAGACGGGAGATTTTAGGTGCTGAAAATCTGGCACTGCAGCAGGGTGAAGGCAGGCTCCCTGCCTGCCCTGGCTCTGCGCCGTTCCCGGAAGTGGACAGCACATCCCTGCAGCCCCTGGAGTGGGGGCAGGGGGTCTTCATGTGCTGCCACCGCCCCAAGAGCCAACTCCGCACCTCTTTCTGCACCCCAACCCCCTGCCCCAGTCTCAGAGCCCCCTCCCACACTCCGAACCCCTCGACCCCAGCCCAGAGCCCACACGCCCCCCTGTCCCAGCCTGGTGAAAGTGAGTGCGGGTGGAGGACAGTGAGTGATAGAGGGGATGGATGGAGTGAGTGGGGAGGGGCCTTGGAGAAGGGACGGGGCAGGGGTGGGGCCTCAGGGAAAGGGGCGGGGTGGGGCAGGGCTTTTGGATTTGTGTGATTAGACAGTTGGAAACCATAGTCAAGGCCTTGCCTGGCCCTCGCCCCACTCACACCCACATCCCGAAGGCGGAAGAGCAGCTGCCGGCTGAGGTTGGAGCGCTCGATGGTGTCCATGTCCGTCACGGTGACGCTCCCGCCCTCGCCAGCCGCCAGCCCAATCATTGCAAAGTTCTTCAGCAGCTCACAGCCAATAGCTCCGGCTCCCACCTAGCAAGAGGAGGTGGGGTCAGCATGGTCTCGCCCTGAGCACCCTGCCTCACCCACTCCGCCCCCTGGCCCTCCACCCCACCTCCTGGCCCCTCTCCCGGCCTGCTCACCACGAAGTACTTCTGCCGGCCCAGCCTCTCCTGGAAGTCAGCCCCGAACACAGCGATCTGCCCATCGTAGCGGCTGCCACGCTGTTGGAGCAGAGGGACAGACTGACATCAGCTCCCTCACAGCACCCCTTCCCCAACCAACTTCCCTCACAGCGCCCCTCCCCCAGCTGGCTCCCCACACTGACCCCCTTCAGCAGGGCCCACCCTGCTCCTCCCCCAGCTGGCTCCCCACATAGGGTTGCCAACTTTCTGATTGCAGAAAACCGAACACCCTTGCCATGCCCTGAGGCCCCACCTCTGGCCTGCTCCTTCTCCGAGGCCTCGCCCCCCCTCCCTCTATCCCCCCTCCCTCTGTCACTCGCTCTCCCCCACCCTCACTCACTTGCTCATTTTCCCCAGGCTGGAGAAGGGTGCGGAGCGGGTGAGGGCTCCAGCTGGGGGTGTGGGCTCTGGGGTGGGGCCAAGAATGAGGGGTTTGGGGTGCAGGAGGGGGCTCCAGGCCGTGGCCGAGGAGTTTGGAGTGTGGGAAGAGGCTGAGGGCTGGGGCAGAGGGTTGGGGTGCGGGAGGGGGGTGCCAACTGGACTTTTAGCGGCCCGGTCAGCTGTGCTGACCAGAACCGCCAGGGTCCCTTTTCGACTGGGCGTCCCAGTCAAAAACCGGACACCTAGCAACCCTATCCCTGCACAGGGCTGGGTAGGGGCCCGGCCCCAGAGCCAGTGGCTCCCAGGCTGTGTCCATCAGCGGGCGGCAGCGGGCACAGCACTCACCGGGGCACAGGACTCCTCCGTCAGCAGCGTGGTGCCCTGCTCGGGCAGGCACTCCAGCGCGTCAAAGTAAAGCCATTGCGCCAGCGGCAAGAACTTCCCCGAGGCAGCCTGGGCACAGCGAGACGGGCAATGTCAGTTCTCCTGGGGCCCTGAGTGCCTGGCCAGTGCCTGCCTGTACAGCAGGACTAGCTGCGCTGGGTAGCAGAGACTGGCAGCACCATGGGCTGGCTGCCGCAGGAGGACACAGCACACTGTGCCAGGCCCAGCAGTATCACTAGGTACCCAGCAGAGCAGAGCTGCCTGGCACAGGAACAGGCACCTGAGAACCCCCAGACCTTCCCATCCCATCCCGCTGTGAGCTGCTGCACCCCCAGACCCCTGACCCCGCTGCAATGGCACTGCATTGGGTAGCGCCACCTGCTGGCCATTTGTACAGATGTCGCTCAGAGACAACAGGATCCTGCCACTGGCTCCCTGTGAGTACACAGGCCAGTCCCCAAGACGAGGGAGTCAGGGATCCTGCCCAACCCCAGCACTACACACACAACATGAGCTGCGGGGCTCGGCTGAGCCCTGCTTGTCACATCCCAGCAACCTACTTTGCAGCAACTAGCTCCTCTTCACTAGGGCACCCTGAGCTAGGGGGAGGGATAGCTCAGTGGTTTGAGCATTAGCCTGTTAAACCCAGGGTTGTGAGTACAATCCTTGAGGAGCCACTTAAGGATCTGGGGCAAAAATTGGTCCTGCTAGTGAAGGCAGGGGGCTGGACTCGATGACCTTTCGAGGTCCCTTCCAGTTCTAGGAGATTGGTATATCTCCAATTATTACCTATTACCTAGCTGGAGGCTATGGGTCAGGAGTGAGGGGCACCAACAGAACTGGGTGTGGATCTCAGGACTGGGCAAGCAGGGGGCTGTGAGGTGGGAGTGAGGGGCACCAGCAGAACTGGGGAGGAGCCCAGGGCTGGGCTAGCAAGGTGCTGCGGGTCAGCAGTGAGGGGCACTAGCAGAGCTGAGGGGAGCCCAGGACTGGGCTAGCAGGGGGCTGTGGGGCGGGAGTGTGACAAAGTGGGGATTTCCCCTTGTTATGTTATGAGTCTTACTGTTGAGCCTGTGTCAGTTTTACTGTTTTGCATGAATACTGTGTGTGCCTCAGTTTCCCTGTGTGCTGCACCAACACATCGGTGGTGGGAATAAGAGTGTGTGACTTTGGCTGAGACCTCTGAGGCAGGTCAAGCTGATCCAGCTGCCTGTACATATGCTATGACAGGTGCCCTTCATAACCTGAGTCCCAGGAGGGAGATGCGACCAGGTGATGACCAGGTGACTCTTGGCCCTGAGAGTTAAAGACAAGGAGGAGCAACTGGGGTATCTGAGGTTGGGTCACTGGAAGCTGTCAGTCTGCTTGGGGGGGCTGAAAGAGGGGGTATCCAGGGCTTCTGGCCCAGGACTCCCCAAGATGGACTTGGCTGAAAGTCACTGATTTCTGTGCTAACAAGTTCTGTCCTGTCAACTAAGCTGTGTTCCTGTCAACTAATAAACCTGCTGTTTTACTGGCTAGCTGAGAGTCACATCTGACTGCAGAGTTGGGGTGAAGGGCCCTCTGATTTTCCCAGGAACCCTGCCGGGGCGGACTCACTGAGGGAAGCGCACGGTGTGGAAGGGGATGCTGAATGCTCTGAGGTCAGATCCAGGAAGGTGGAAGCAGTGTGAGCTGCTTGCCCTGGAGACAGTATGCTCAGAGAGAGGAGGCTCCCCCAGAGTCCTGACTGGCTTCGTATGGAGTAGTTCCAGAGCATCGCCCGGTGACTCCGTGACAGGGAGTGAGGGGCACCGGCAGATCCTGGAGGAGCCCAGGGCTCGGCTAGCTGAAGGCTGTGGGTCAGGAGTGAGAAGCACCGGCAGAGTTGGGGAGAGCCCACAACTGTGCTAGCAGGGGCTGCAGGGCAGTAGTGAGGGGCACCAGCAAAGCTGGGGAGGAGCCCAGGGCTGGCCTAGCCCAGGGCTGTGGGACAAAAGTGAGGGGCACTGGCAGATCTGGGGGGAGCCCAGGGCTGCTCTAGCAGGAGGCTGTGGGGCAGGAGTGAGGGGCGTTGCAGATGTAAGAGGACTGTTAGCCCCTTACTAAAACTGAGTGAGGTATTGTGGTTGGCTAGCTCCCAGCACCAAAAGGAAGGGGAAGGGTCGATGGGAAATCAGGACCCTGAGACTGACAGTCCCCAGGGGCAATGGGGAGAAGCCAATGCTCCAGGTCAGCCTGATTGACAGGGCGAGCAGGCTAATGAGGGAGTCATGAGTGCAGAGGGGTCCCATTCTCCAGTGAACTGGGGCTGCCTGGAACAGGGTGGGGCTGAGCTAAGGAGAGAGCCGAGGACCAGGCTGAGCTGGGAGCCAGCCGAAGCCAGAGGGGCCAGAGGAGCAGCCCGGGGGGCTGGAGGCAAAGCAGCAGCAGTGCTGGGGCTGAAGCTGGGGCAGTTCGGAGCCGCGTGCAGAGAGAAGCTGGGGAGAGCGAAGCAGGGATCCTGGGCAGAAGACCCAGTGCAGGGAAGAGTTGGGAGGGGGATCATAACCCTGATGGGAGGCTGACACTGGGAAGGCAACCTAAAGCCTGAGGGCATGTGGCCACTGCCAGAGCAAGTGTCCAACCCGCAGCATCCCTGCAGCACAGCCAGGTCCTGGGCAGGAGGTCTAGGCCATATGAGGAACAGACTGTGAACTTCCCTTACCCTCCGGAGATGGCTGGTTGTGGTGGCCCCATGCCACAAAGTGGGGTGACGGATTTTCCTTTCATCTTTCCTGTTTTTTCCTTATTTTTAATTGATTGCTGTTTAATAAATTGTATTTGCTTTGAATTTTATGTAATGATCAGTAGGTCAGGGAAGCATCCAGTGCAGAGAGAGCACCCCAGAGTGGGAACACCCTAGCCCCTGCCCTAAGTGACCACAACAAGGTTGGGGGTTGAGCCCCCCCAGGAATCCTGAGCCCAGCCTTGTTGGGGTTATGAGGACTCTGCCACACATGAGAGCAGAAGGGGTGTCTCGAGGTTCAGGCAGGCCTCTGGGTAAAGGGAGTGAGAGGGAGGACCCACTCCACTGTGGTGGTGTATAAGCAAGGAAAGTTCCCCACAATAGCAGGGTCAATCCCCCGCTTACACACAGCTGGGGGGAGACCAGGACTGGAGTAGAAGGCAGCTGCCAGGGAGCCAGCTCCTCCCAGACATGAGTCCCAGCCTAACCCAGCTTCCTCCTGCCCCAGCTGCAACCCCCATCCCCTAGGAGACCCACTCTAGGGCACTCCTTGAATTTGCCCACAAAGGTGAGCTGCAGCTGGAGTCTGGCTTGGATGGGGGCGCCACCTGGTGGCTGTGTCAGGAACCCAGTGGTTTTGGTCCACGCTGGCATGTGGCAACACCCAAGGGCATCAGGAGCAAGGTCTGAGTGTCTGGAAACCCCCCTCCCACCCTTTCCCCACTCCCCAGGCACTTGTTGTGGTCCTGCCCCACCCCAAGCCAGCAGCCAGGCCTCAGGCTCCCCCCACGGGCGCCAAACCTGGTCACGCACCTTCAGCACCTCCTGGGCAGCCAGGCCTCCAAGGAGGGCGGCCATGGGGCTCAGCTCCCCTGCGCTCACATGGGCAAACGTCCGTACCAGCCCCTCATCCAGTTGCTCCTGGTGCGTGGTCAGGCCTTGTGCCAGCTCCAGCAGCCTCTCCGCATCCGCCTGCAGGGACAGGCACAGGTCAGATGGGGGCGAGGCAGGACCCAGGCAGGGGCGGAGCACAGGCAGGGCACAGGTGCAAGTTGGGTCAGGGCTTGGGTGGGATGCAGGTGGGAGTGGGGCACAGGTGCAAGTTGGGTGCAGGCAGGGATGGGGTGCAGGTGGGAGCAGGATGCAGGAGGGGGGCATGAGGCCGGAAGGTGGCTGACTTCCAGGCAAGGGCCCTCCTCACCTGGACTCTGGGCCGGGGCAGCCGTCCCATCTCGGCAGTGAAGGTGTGCAGTGCCCGGAAGGCCAGGTGCAAGCTGCGCCTTCGGTCATCCATGGCTTTGATCTTTGGCTTGGCCAGGGAGGCTCTCAGGGGCTCCTGCAGGCAGAGATCAGAGTCTGGGGTGGTGCTGCCCAGGGAGCTGGGTACAGGCTGGGATGCACCCCCCACAGAGCAAGGCAGCTGGGCACAGGCAGGGCTAGGCTACTCTGCCCCATGACAGGCTCTTGGCATGGTGCTGCCAGGCTCTGAGAGCCATGCCAGGGCCTGGAGTAGGACATGGTGCCAGGCCCACACACCCATGCCCCAAAGAGCTGTTGGGTCAAGACCTGGCACAGAATGGTCCCCCCACCTCCGCCAGGGACCCCGGGTGCAGATAGATGATGGGCCTGGCTGGGGGCTGTGTTACAAATGGCTACCGTTCAAGCTACTGATGGCAGGGGCTCATCTGCTGCCTCTGCCAGGTGTGTATGTGTGAGACTGGGCAAGGCCGATATAGAGCACAGGGCAAGCATCTGGCAGAGCTGACAGGTCTCGGTTTGTCTGTTTGTCTCTTGCCATCGCAGATTATACCCTGGCCCATATAACCACTGTTCACTGCCCTGGAGTTATGTGAAGCGGCAGGAACAGGTTGGGGAATGCTCAGGCTGGGGAACGCTAGGCAGAAAACTGGCCTTGGTCCTTATGCAGCCCCTCCCCCCCGTCACTTCTACACACACTGGTCAAGTTTTCAAATTTGCTCTTCCACCTTTGGGGCCTGTGGGCACCTGCTGGCTGCTATGCCAGCTTCCCGCTGTGCCCACTCCCCACTGCACCCACTGAGCCTGCTGCCCAATGAACCCACTGTGCCCGCTCCCCATGCACCCTCTGGGCCCACTGCCCACTGAGCCTGCTGTGCCCACTCCCTGCTGTGCCCACTGCCCACTGAGCCTGCTGTGCTCACTCACCGCTGCGCCCGCTACCTGTGAGTCCACTGCCCAGTGTCTCCTCAGGCCTCATCCTCCCTGGAGTTCTACTGCAGAACAGCCCCCACGCCTCAGTTCCCCATGTTAACACCACAGCAATCCCGGTTTCTAGCCATGGGGAACAGGGCTGATTTCCAGAGGTCCTGGGGCACTGCCCACTCACTGTCTCAGCACCCAGCCTCAGGAACACCCCATGGTGAACACAGCCTGAGTGGGGCACCTAGACTCTCTGTGCCAAGAATGGGGGGACTCAGAGTGGGATCCCCAAAAGCCAGTATGCTGGGTGGGGTCTTCCCCCCCAGAGTGGGGCATGCTAAGCCCCACCCCTCAGAGTTCAGCACCTAACTCCCCAGGGCAGGGAGACATTAGGTTCGGCCTGGTGATCCATGAACAGGGACTCCTCTGGAGTCAGGCAGCTCCATACACAGCGGCGGGTGAGACCCACCTTTTAGCCCTGGGGTTAGTGCCAGTGATGAGCTGCCAAAATATTAACAACCGGTTCCCTCCTCCTCACCCCAGGAGGGGGGTCGTGACCCCCCCGTCCCCCGGGACTCCTGCCCCACCCCCCAGGACCCCTGCCCTATCCACCCCCCTTCCCTGTCCCTTAACTGCCCCCTGCCACCCCATCCAACCCCTCCTCTTATTCCTGATGGCCCCCCGGCACCCCTGCCCCATCCTACCACCCCTTCTCTCTGTCCCGACTGCCCCTGGAACCCCTGCCCCTGACTGCCTCCCACTGCCCCATCCAACCCCTGGTCCTTCCTGACTGCCCCACCAGGACCCTTGCCCCCATTCAATTCCCCTGTTCCCTGCCCTCTGACTGCCCCCAGTCTCGACCCTAATCCACCCCCGCCCTCTATCCAACACCCTCTCCCTGCTCCCTGTCCCCCTTACCGTGCTGCCTGAAGATGGGGGTCGTGCCACCCAGAGTCGGGGCTGGGAGCCACGGGTGCTGGGCTGCAGTCGGGGTCCGGGTCGGCGTCAGGGTCCGGCCTGGAGCCGCGCCGCCCAGCCGGAGCCGAGGTCCGGTTCGGCGTTGGGGTCCGGCCCGGAGCCGCGCCGCCCGGCCGGAGCCGGGGTCCGGGTCAGCATCGGGAGCCGCGCCACCCGGCCGGAGCTGGGATCCAGGTCAGAGCCGGGTCCGGGTCAGAGCCGGCCCAGAGCCGCGCCACCTGGCCGGAGCCGGGGGCCGGGTCAGAGCCGGGGGCTGGTCCAGAGCCGCGCCGCCCAGAGTCGGGGCCGGGAGCCGGCCCGGAGCTGCGCCGCCCGCCTGGCCAGAGTCGGGGCCGGGGTCAGAGCCGGGGGCCGGCCGGAGCCATGCCGCCCGCCCGGCCAGAGTCGGGGCCGGGGTCAGAGCCGGGGGCCAGCTCGAAGCTGCACCGCCCGGCCGGAGTCGGGGTTGGGGGCCTGCCTGTAGGGGGCCGGGGATGCCTGGCGCCTAGAGCCCTCCTTGTGCCTCCCCTCTCCAGCTCACCTGCAGGAAGCTGCTGCTTCATTCTCAGCCCTCCCAGGCTTCCCGCGCTAACAGCTGATTGGCGGGAAGCCCGGAGTGGGAGACTTCAGAGGAGGAGGCAGAGCTGGAGCCAGGTGAGCTGGGGCCGGGGGCAGGGCAGGGCAGGGAGCTGCTGCAGGCAGAGCCTTTGTTAAATTTAAAAGCCCTTTACAACCGGTTCTAAAAGGGTTTCTAAATTTAACAACCAGTTCGCACGAACCGGTGCGAACCGGTTGCAGCTCACCACTGGTTAGTGCCCTGTTCAAACCCTTCTGATGTGGGGGAGGGGGCTGGGATCTCCCCACCCTGGGTCCGTGCTCTAGCCATTGGGCAAGCAGTTGCAAGGTGGATGGTGCCCCATCTCCTCTCCTCCAGGCAGCCTCTGGTGGGGCCCGATCTAGTGCACAGCCTCTGAGCACACTGACCGGATCAGGCCCATATGCCCCATGAGCATTGCCCCCATCTGCCTGGTTCGCAAATTGTTCTGGTGCATTGGTGGGATGCTGACACCCAGATGCTGGAGCATGGCAGCAGTGCGCTGGTGCTGTGGGGAACCGGGGGCACTGCGGGAGCATTGACCTGACAATGTGGTGGCAACTGAGCTCAGGTGCCTGCAGCGTTTGGTGGGAGTTTGGGGAACTGCAGTGGAGCCTAAAATTGGGATGTCAGCACTGAGCCCTTTGCGAATCAAGCCTTAAGTCTCCATAAAGAGGAACAAAGAGGATGAGAGAATTACAGACCAGTCAGCCTCACTTTGCTCCTTGAGCAAATGAACAAACCAGCCGGTTGTGAGCACCCTCAGGATGATCAGGGCTAAGGCATCACCAGCAGGCATTGGTCAAATCACAGCAAACCAGCCTTCCTGCTTCATCAGGGTTCCTGGCTCGGTGGACAGGAGAGGAGCAGTAGTACTGATGTACAGTAACTCCTCACTTAAAGTTGTCCCAGTTAACATTGTTATGTTGCTGATCAATTAGGGAACATGCTCGTTTCAAGTTGTGCAATGCTTCCTTCTAACGTTGTTTGGCAGCTGCCTGCTTTGTCCACTGCTTGCAGGAAGAGCAGCCTGTTGCAGCTAGCTGGTTGGGGCTTGTAACCAGGGTGGACCGGCAGCCCCTCTATCAGCTCCCCATTCCCCTAAGTTTCCTGTGCTGCAGCCGCCCAGCAGACTATCAATCGGCAGTTCAGTTGTCCCTCCCCACACTGCCATGTCCTGCTCCTGCCCTCTGCCTTGGAGCTGCTCCCAGAGACTCCTGCTTGCTGTGCAAGGGGGGGGGGCTAATGTCAGGCTGTCCCCCCCTGCTCCTGCACCCCGCTTACCCCTTCTCCATATAGAGCAGGGAGGGGACAGAGAGAGAGAGAGAGAGAGAGAGCCAGCTTAGGGCAGCAACTGCTGTCTCAGCTTCCTGATCCACTTAAAAAGACAATGCACTTTAAGAGTGGGTCAGCTTACTTAAAGGGGCAGTGTGCATTTCTCTCTCTCACACACAAGGTGTGTGTCTATCTCTGTCTGCTATGCTGTCTCCCCTCCCTCCTGTTCGTGCTGCCTTGATGAGAGCCTATATTAACAACGTGTTAACCCTTGAGGGCTCAGCTGAGTGCTAGTTCATCATTTAGCAGCAAGGCATTCCCTGGGAAATATCCCTCCCTCTTCCACCCTCTAACTTCACCTCCTCAACCAAGCTTCACAATCATCATAGCTGTGAACAGTATTAAATTGTTTAAAACGTATACTGTGTGTATATCTATATAATATATAGTTTTTTGTCCGGTGAAAAAATTTCCCTGGAACCTAACCCCCCCACACCCCCCATTTACATTAATTCTTATGGGAAATTGGATTCGCTTAACATCGTTTCGCTTAAAGTTGCATTTTTCAGGAACATAACTACAACGTTAAGCGAGGAGTTACTGTATCTTAACTTTAGTAAGACTTTCGACCCAGTCCCCCATGACATTCTCATAAGCAAACTAGGAGAAAGTGGTCTAGATCAGGGGTAGGCAAACTTTTTGGCCCGAGGGCCACATCTGGGTGGGGAAATTGCATGCAGGGCCATGAATGTAGGGCTGGGGCGCGGGATGGAGTGCGGGGTGTGAGAGGCGGTGTGGTGTGCAGGAAAGGGCTCAGGGCAAGGGACTGGGGTGCAGGAGAGATGTGGGGTATACGAGGGGGCTCAGGGCAGGGATTTGGGGTGCAGGAAGGGTTTGGGCTGCAGATTCCAGCCTGGCGCCGCTTACCTTGAGCGGCTCCAGGATGGCAGCGGCGCGCACTGGGGCTAAGGCAGGCTCCCTGCCTGCCCTGGCCCCGCACCACTCCCAGAAGCACTACCCCGTCACATATAGTTACCTAAATCTGTCCTGCGCATGGGCCAACAGCATGAGCAGAATATACACTTGTGTCTGCAGCGCCAGAATTCACATAGCTTGGTACCCATCCATGGGAACAAATTCGAGTTTTGTGGACAAAACTTAGGCACCTATTTTTGAAAACCTGACTCACTGTGGCCACTACCTAAGATCAGTCTTACTGGGTCAGTCCAATGGTCCATCTATATACCACTCCCAGAAGCAGTTGTCACCACGTCCCTGCGGCCCCTGGGGGAGGAGGAGCAGAGGGCTCCATGTGCTGCCCTCGCCTGTGGGTACCTCCTTCGAAGCTCCCATTAGCAGCGGTTCCCCGTTCCTGACCAATGGGAGCTATGGAGGGCAGTACCCGCAGGTGAGGGCAGTGCGCCGAGCCCTCTGCCTCCTGCTCCCCCAAGGGCCACAGGGACATAGTGCCAGCCGCTTCCGGGAGCGGCACGGGGCCAGGCAGGCAGGGAGCCTGCCTTACCCTTGCAGCACCATGTGAGTGTCAATCCTGCGGGCAGGATCCAAAGCCCTGATGGGCCAAATCCAGCCCGTAGTTTGCCCACCCTTGCTCTAGATGAAACTACTATAAGGTGGGTGCACAATTGGCTGAAAAGCCATTCTTGAAGAGTAATTATAGTGGGAGGGTACATCTAATGGGGTCCTGCAAAGATCAGTCCTGCGGCTGGTACTATTCAATGTTTTCATTAATAATGGATAATGGAGTTATGACATTATTAATATGAACTTGGGAACATATAGATCATTGTTGCCACCACTGTTATATATTTGCAGCAAATGTACAAAAGTTGTCATGCAAGGTGACTATGGAAAGGTTATAATTTGCTGGGTATGATTATACTATCTGAATGCATGTATCATTTTTGTAGTTGAAGTTATGGATATTGGCTATGTACTTGTATATCAATGTGTTTTGATTCTAAGTAGCCTCAGTGAATCATTTGGTCAGCTTCTTGAGAAAGGACTATTCTCAGTAAGTGCCCAATCAAGAAACACTTAACTGACAGTGGACTTTGGGAGATGCCAATCCACATCTGAGCTTTCCTGGGAATGTTCAAACTAACATGTAAACAATGGCGTCGGCCTGCAAATTGAGTCATGTCTGGACATGTGACTTGCCCATGTGACTCCAGACTCCATCTTGCTACTGTGATTTTCTACAGTCAGAACAAATGGGTGTCCTTCCAAGGGAAGAGACTATAAAAGGCTGTCGCATCTCCTCCATCTTGTCTTCAATCCTGCTTCTTACTTCTGGAGGGACTTTGCTACAAACTGAAGCTCTGAACAAAGGACTGAATGACCCATCCCAGCTGTGGATGTACTCCAGAGACTTGATTTGAACCTGCAGCTTATTCCATCACAAGCTAAATATGACTCAACAATGTAACACTTGCAAAAAAAAGTGAACATCATTCTGGGATGTATTAGCAGGAGTGTTGCAAGCAAGACACGAGAAATAATTCTTCTGCTCTACTCTGCGCTGACTAGGCCTCAGCTGGAGTATTGTGTCGAGTTCTGGCGCCACATTTCAGGAAAGATGTGGACAAATTGGAGAAGGCCAGAGAAGAACAACAAAAATGATTAAAGATCTAGAAAACATGACTTATGAGGGAAGATTGAAAAAAAATGGTTTTTTTTTTAGTCTAGAAAAGAGAAGACTGAGAGGGGACATGATAACAGTTTTCAAGTACATAAAAGGTTGTTAAAAAGAGGAGGGAGAAAAACTGTTCTCCTTAACCTCTGAGGGTAGGACAAGAAGCAATGGGCTTAAGGATGGACAACAGGAAAAACTTCCTGCCGGGGTGGTTAAGCATTGGAATAAATTGCCCAGAGAGGTTGCGGAGTCTCCATCACTGGAGACTTTTAAGAGCAGGTTGGACACACACCTGTCAGGGACGGTCCAGATAATACATAGCAGGTGCTAGGACTAGATGACCTCATGAGGTCCCTTCCAGACCTGCATTTCCAGGAGTCTGAGTGCTTGTGTGCACCCCACACAAGGCCTGGAGGGATGAAGCTAGTAAAGGGGCCAATCAGCTGTCCACAGAGAAGGAGCCAGGGAGCAGGGAGCTGGGCAGGAGCAGGTGGGCCCATACAAGCAGGAAGCTGGCACCCGTGGGGACTGCAGTCAGGGCCGCTGAGAGTGGGTTTGGGCCCCGGTGAAAACATTTTTTCGGGCCCCCCAGCAAGGGCGGACTGGCTAAACAGGGCCGACGGTAATTTGTACTGGCTTCCCGCACACCTCGTCGGTCCCGGCTGCAGTCCCTCCCTGGGAGGGGTGTTAGGGCTGGAGCAAGCAGCCTACTCCTGGGAGGAGGGTTTGAAGCTGGTACATCCAGGGGTAAATGGGGATGTGGGGGAACCAGATGCTGTAGGAAGGAATCCAGGGAAGGAGCAAGGGCTGCAGGGAGCAGCCAGAGTTTGATTAGACTCATAGACTTTAAGGTCAGAAGGGACCATTATGATCATCTAGACTGACCTCCTGCACAATGCAGGCCACAGAATCTCACCCACCCACTCCTGTAATAAACCCCTAACCTATGTCTGAGTTACTGAAGTCCTCAAATCATGGTTTGAAGACCCCAAGCTGCAGAGAATCCTCCAGCAAGTGACCCGTGCCCCATGCTGCAGAGGAAGGCAAAAAACCTCCAGGGCCTCTGCCAATCTGCCCTGGAGGAAAATTCCTTCCCGACCCCAAATATGGCGATCAGTTAAACCCTGAGCATGTGGGCAAGACTCACCAGCCAGCACCCAGGAAAGAATTCTCTGTAGTAACTCAGATCCCACCCCATCTAACATCCCATCACAGACCACTGGGCATACTTACCTGCTGATAATCAAAGATAAATTGCCAAATTAATTGCCAAAATTAGGCTATCCCATCATACCATCCCCTCCATAAACTTATCAAGCTTAGTCTTGAAGCCAGATATGTCTTTTGCCCCCCACTACTCCCCTTGGAAGGCTGTTCCAGAACTTCACTCCTCTAATGGTTAGAAACCTTCATCTAATTTCAAGTCTAAACTTCCTAGTGTCCAGTTCATATCTATTTGTTCTTGTGTCCACATTGGTACTAAGCTTAAATAATTCTTCTCTTTCCCTAATATTTATCCCTCTGATATATTTATAAAGAGCAATTATATCCCCCCTCAACCTTCTTTTGCAGGTATGGGGCCCCAGACTGGACCCTCAAGTAGCAGGTGGGCTGGGTTCCTCTGCCAGCCCCTGCAGATGTGGCGCCAGAAGACTGCCTGAGGCTGTTTGTGTGGAAGGGCTTTGGGTAACCCCAGAAGGGGAATCCCGTAGGGAGTCAGCCGGAGGCAAAAGAGGCTGCAGGGCAAGCCAGGACAAGGGAAGACACTGCCAGAGGAGGCTGCAAGCCTGACAGAGCTAATCCCCAAGAGGCCCTTACAGAGGGGAAGCAGGGGGCTGTAGGAGGGAGCCCAAGGAACCAGCTGGACTGGACCTATGAAGACAGAGGCTGCTGGGGAAGGCCGCAGTCCCTGCTGGGCAGGGGGAGGAGGGTTGGGAGGCTACAGGACCAGGTAGCCCACAGTCCCTCCGGGGGGGGGGGGGAGACGGACAGTGTTGGGGGGCTGGCAAACCCCAGGGAGGGGCAGGGCCAGGTGGCAGGAGAGGGCTCAAAGGGAACAGGCCTTGGTGGCTGAGCAGAGGGGCCCTGAGTCAGAACCTGGAGCAGAGAGTAGGCCTGGGGCCCTGCCAGCCACTGAGGAGTGGCACTGGGGCAGTGAAAGGGAGTCTGCCAGGGAGGGAGGCTGGTGCCTGGAAGGGAAAAGGCTGGTAGTGGCCTGGCCAGAGGCTGAGTCACCAAGAGGCAGCAGCAACTTGGGGCGCCACAGACCCGGCAACAGAGACGGAGGGAGGGAGGGCCTGTGACTGCAGAAAGAGGCTCCACTGGGCAAGCTATTCCCCAGTGACCAGGGGAGGAGCCAGCCCAGAGGAGCCCCCAATCATGGGAACGAGACTTTTACCAATGTTCAACACACTTACAGGCCTGATGATTAACAGTGGGTTGGGATGGATGCCAACCTCCTGGGGCTACCCTGACTGATGCTGGGCACTTCACCCCTGAACAAGAGCATCAACATAGGGGTTCGGGGCAGTGCATCCCCAGGGCATGGCCTGGTTTCACACCTTTAGTGTCACACCTTGGAGACATGCCCTTACTAAGACAAGCCTCAGGTTCCTTTAGTTTCACAGGCTTTCCCTGGGGTTCCATGGCACACCCACAGCAGGGCCTGCAGCCAGTCTGACACAAAGCCCTGTGCTGGCAAAGAAGCAATGCAAGGGCTCATCTGCACTAGAGAAATAGGTTGGTTTAACTACCTCAGTCAGGCATGTGAAAAATCCACGCCCTTCCCCCCTGCGGCGGAGTTAAGCTGTCCCAAGGTAGACAGCACAAGAATTCTTCCATTGACCTAGTTGGTGCCGCTGAGGGAGGTGGATTGCCCACACTGACCAGAGAGCCCCCCCACCATTGGCACAGGTAGTGTCTACACTGAACACTATAGCAGCATGCTCTAGTGTTTTAAGTGTAGACAAGCCCTTAGCCACACAATCAGTATCTGAGTTGTCAAGCTCTAGATAATAATGGTTAATTTAGCATTATAGTCTGTGTCCTCACTGTTAAGAAAATGTGTTTACTGTGGGAGATCTATATGCATTAGCACAGGTATGGGCAAACGTTTTGGCCCCAGGGGCACATCTGGGTATGGAAATTGTATGGCGGACCATGAATGTTCTTGAAACTGGGGGTTGGGGTACGAGAGGGGGTGAGAGCTCTGGCTGGGGGTGCAGGCTCTGGAATGGGGCCAGAAATGAGCTCAGGGTGTGGGAGGGGGCTCTGGGCTGGGGCAGGGGGTTGGGGTGTGGAGGGGAGGGAGGAGGGCTCTGGCTGGGGGTGCAGGCTCTAGGGTGGGGCTGGGGATAAGGGGTTGGGGGTGCAGGAGGTTGCTCCAGGCTGGGATGGAGAGGTTTGGAGGGTGGGGGGGAAATCAGGGCTGGGGAAGGGGGTTGGGGTGCGGGAGGGGGTCGGGGTGCAGGCTCTGGGTGGCGCTTTCCTCAAGCAGCTCCCAGAAACAGCGGTATGTCCCCCTTGCAGCTCCTACATGGAGGTGCAGCCAGGCAACTCTGCACACTGCTCTGTCCGCAGACACCACCCCTGCATCTCCCATTGGCCACATTTCCTGGTCAATGGGAGCTGCGGGGGCAATGCTTGGGGTGGGAGCAGTGTGCAGAGCCCACTGGCTGCCTCTACGTGTAGGAGCTGGAAGGGGGACATACTGCTGCTTCTGGGAGCCCCATGGAGTGACGCAAGCCCCCGACCCCACTCCCCAGCTGGAGCGCCAGATTGGGGCAAGCCCCAGACCCTGCTGCCCGACGGGAGCTTGAGGGCCGGGTTAAAACATGGAAGGCTGGATGCAGCCCCTGGGTCTTGGTTTGCCCACCCCTGCATTAGCATCACCCTGTGACGATCCAGTGCTCTACATGTCCCACTAACAGCTATACGGGTGAAATCAGACAATCTCTATGGAATGAACTCGCACAGGAAAAAGAGAAAGGACAAAAACATGCCATCTGCCACTGGTGGGTGAACACTTTTCACACAGCAATCACTCCATGACTGACCTCTCAGTCCTCGTCCACACAGGAAATCTGCACAACTCCTTCTAAAGACGAGCCTGTGAGTTTACATTAATAACTTTGCTAGACACTAAAAATTGTCTTAATAAAAGACACTGGATTTATAGCTTATTACAACAATCTGTAGCCACTAACCCCCTTTCCCTTTGTGTCCTGTGACTACAGGGGTGTTAATAGGCCACTCTACATTAAATGGTTCCTTACAATATGTGTAACTACTTACGCTAAAACTATCTGTTCAATCTTATATTTAGCCAGGACACTCTCAGTAGGTTTCCAGAGCTGAAGAAGAGCTCTGTGTGGCTCGAAAGCTTGTCTCTTTCCCCAGCAGAAGTTGGTCCACTCAAAGCTATTCCCTCACCCACCTCATGTCTCTAATATGCTGGCACTGACACAGCTAAAACACCACTGCAAACATAGTGGAGACACAGCATTTTAGTTACTCCTTTGCATTGGCTGCCTTTTGGAGAAACAGCATAATTCACCTTAAAAATCCTTGCTTTCGGCAGTAGAGAGCAGTAAACTTGTCAGAATGATACTGAAATGTATCATAACACGATATGTAGAATATATCAAAAGCTATTAAATTAAAATATGCAGGGAAAAGTATAAACAATTCAGCAGAAAAAAATCAACATTTAGGCATGCAGCAAATGAAATAACATGTGTCTGCAGGAGGGGGGGATTACTTACAGAAATAAGGATTTTAATCAATTTTCAGTGATGACAGGAGAGGGAACACGTGTTCCTGGAAGTCCCAAACGGGATTGGATGTCATAGGAATTTATGCCTATTTTAGGTCTATGGTGTCTTTGGGAGAGGGAACAGAGAAAGTACAAAGCTAGTGCAACTGAAAGGCTCAGGAACAAAAAGGTAAAATACAAGTCCCTCAAACCGATGCATTTAGTTCCTTTAATTCCATGACTTTCAGGTGAAAAACTCATGATTTTTTAACACTTGTGGCTGCCAATCGCATACCTCTCTCTAGTAACAATGGCAGTAGCAATTTGCCTTTTCAGAAGGGCTTCATATACGATAGTATAATGCCCTTTGGGCCAGATTTTTAAAGGCATTTAGGCAGCTAGTGGGATTTTCAAAAGCACCGAGATGCTCTCACCCTTCAAAGATCTGTCCTGGGGTGAATATTTGGAAGCCAAGTGCTACACACCAGTGGAGAGGTGAAGAAGCCCCAGGGGGCTGGCTAGAGAAGCAAAGGAACAGTTGACAAGGCAATTCCCATTGGTGGATCAAAGGAAAGGGAAGAGGTTTGACACCCAAGCAGGAAATCACCCAGCCTTGATGTCCTGAGCCCAAAGAATTAACGCGTGGATTAAAACAAAACGAGAAAAGGATGAAATTTAGAATTAAAACCTAATGTCGCCAGACAGACAGGAAGTGCTGTTCCAGAAACACCGTGAGCTGTGACTGCTGATGGTAATAGTGACACATAGTCACTAATTTGCTCTCAAGTGGCAGTGCCACCCACCAGCCTTCCCTGGTAAGGACGGCCCACGATGAAGTGCCAAGGGAAATCAGGGTAACATTTTCAAATAAAGAATGGCCAGGAGTGATACTGGCCTGGCAGCAGCATGCTGGAACAAGAACAGCAGCCAAGACAAATTTGTGACGGGCGTTCAGTAGAAAGAGAAGCTGAGCCAGGATGCCATATACACTAAACCATGGCTGACAACTGTCACTTTTGGGGGGCAAAATACAGCACTGAATGGAGTCTCCTTCAGCCACCCAGCACATCCCAGCGGCTGAGGCAGAGCTGCCTTGGCTAGGCAGCATGGCCCTGGGACACAGGAGCTGAGCTCCACTGTCCTGGCACAGGAAACAAAAAGCCCCTCTGCTCCCCTGTGATACATGAAGGGGGGAGGGGGAGGGAGCTCCCTTTAATGGACACCCAGCCAGCCAGTTAGCTGTAAAATCCCTCTTGGTCTGTTCTCTACTTGCTTTACCTGTAAAGGGTTAACAAGCCCACAGGTCAAAGAAAAGGAAGTGGGCACCTGACCAAAAGAGCCAATGGGAAGGTAGAACTTTTTAAAATTGGGGAAGAAACTTTCCCTTTGTCTGTTGTTCTCTGGGCTGCAGGGACAGAGCAACAATGTTGTAAGCAGCTTAAGCCAGGTATGATTAGATTATCAATTCATACCTCAAACCTACTTATCTGAAGCCTCAGATATGTAAGTACAATTAGGGAATGTCTAAAAAGACGTGATTAGGGTTATTTCTTATTGGCTTGTGGACTCCTCTATGTCCACCTCAGATGCTTTGTTTGCTTGTAACCTTTAAGCTGAACCCCCAAGAAAGCTATTTTGGGCATTTGATTTTTTGGAATTGCTCTTTTAAAATCTAGCAAAACCCCAAGTTCCATATGTATTTTCTTTCTTTTTGTTTTTAAATAAAAAATTACCTTTTTTAAGAAGAGAATTGGATTTTTGGTGTCCTAAGAGATTTGTGCATACATTGTTTGACTAGCTGGTGGCAACAGCTAATTTCCTTTGTTTTCATTCTCAACTCTTCCTTGGAGGGGGGTGGGATGAGATGAAAGAGCTTCAGGGTACCCCACAGGGAAGAATTCCTAAGTGCTCCTTCCTGGGTCCAAGGGGTTTTTTTGCATTTGGGCGGTGGCAGCGTTTACCAAGCCAAAGTTAGAGAAAAGCTGTAACCTTGGGAGTTTAATACAAGCCTGGAGATGCCAGTATTAATTTTTAGAATCCTTGCAGGCCCCCACTTCCTGCACTCAGAGTGACAGAGTGGGGATTCAGCCTTGACACCCCCACACTCCAAACGCCCCCCCCCAGGTAACTGTTACTCCTTCTGCCCCAAGCTGGCAGTGCCCCGGCTCCTAACCCCAGCCCTGATTTGGCCCCTCTCCCACCTCTGCCTCCAGCAGTTTGCCCCTCCTGTGCAGTCAGTTTGGCCACAGCCTGGCCCTCCCCCTCCAGACCCAGGGAACAGGAGGTCCCCCCCAGGGAGGCAGTGTGAGGCCAGCAACTCCAGCACACGTTACTGAGCATCCGCAAGGACACGTTTGGTCCCAGCAAAGCAGCAAATTCTCATGGGCAGCAGTTTGTAACACTGCACCCATTTGCGGGGAAGGGGCCTGGACAGCCGTGGGAGGGGGAGAGCAAGGAGCAAGTGGGGGGGGGGGCTGGCCATCTGTGAGGGGTGGGAGTTGGGCGGCCCAGCCAGCCATAGGGCAGCCCAGCCAGCCCCGGGGCAGGCAGAGTGGGGGGCCCAGCCATGGGGGATAAAACTGGGGGCTGAGTCGGGGGCCCAGCCAGCCATGGGAGCTCCGGGGGAGGAGGGGGCACAGAGTTGTGGGGCCCAGCCAGCTGCAAAGGGGACCATGGGGGGGCTGGCCAGCCATGGGGGGCCCTGCGGGGGGGGGGGTCAGCTGGGGGCATACTCACGTAGGAGTGCAGCTGTGGCACCTTCACCTGGGTGATGACTCCACCACGCTGGTATGGGGCAAAGGAGCCGGTGTCCCCAATCTCCAGTGTGAATTCATCTGGGGGAGGCAGTGCCCGGGTGAGGGGGGCCCTGAGTCCCCACAACTCCTCCCCGGCTCTGTAAGCCTGGGGCCCCGCCCCTGGGGCCCCACAGTCTGTGGCAACTGGGCAAGGCCTGTGTGTAAAGGCGTCTCTGCCATCTTGGTTTGGCCCAGACCTGCCCAGGGCCCAACCCAGACCCAGGAGCCCAAGGCCAGCCTAGCCTTGGCACTAGGGAACTCACACGGGCCCAGGGTTGGTCGGAGCCCAGCAACCCCCCACACGGGGCTGGGCTGAAAGCAGGGAGCCAGCAGGGAAGCCCTCATCCCTCTCTGCCCCCCCCCCGCCCCCGGAGAGGTGGGGCTAGTGACTTTCAGTGAAAAACTACATCCCAGCCCCCATTGCAGTGGCCTCCCCCCAGAGCAGGGTCCCCCCCCCAATGCTACCCTGCCCTCAGAGCGGGATCCCCCAATGCTCCCTGGTCCTCAGAGAGGGGTCTGTCAATGAGTGTGGGGGAGTCAGGGCTCTGCACTCCCCACTTTCTGCAATTCACTGTGACCCTCAGCCAGCCAGTAAAACAGAAGGTTTATTAGACGACAGGAACACAGTCGCAAGCAGGGCTTGTAGGTACAAACCAGGACCCCTCAGCCAGGGCCCTCTGGGGTGCAAGGCTGCCTCTACCCAGCCATCCCAAAACTGAAACCAAAACCCACTCCAGCAGGCTCTCTCTGCCCCCCCTCCCCCGCCCCTTCTTGGCTCAGGTTACAGGCTCAGATACTGTCCCTCACCTAAAGTCATCCCCTGCTCTCCCATTCCCCATGCAGACAGTCTCAGTAAAACTAAACGACATTCCCAGGTCAATCCACCCCATTCCCTACTGCATCACAGGGTCCCCCCAATGCTCCCCAGCCCTGGGATCCCCGACCCTGTACTCTCCTGGCCCCAGCCAGCGGGGGCTCACCCAGAACATGGATGGCACGGGGCTTGCAGCCATTCAGCTGGCTCATGCCCTCCACGTCCGAGAATGTCACAAAGTCGCCATCTGCAAAGCCATGGCCATGGCCCTGCCCGTCCCTGCAGGTCACCACCCCAGGCGTGCCCTGGGGAGAGAGAAGGGGTCAGCAACCCCACTTGGGCCACATGGCAAGGGAGTTACAGGAGGAAGGGTGACCCTGGGGCAACCCACATAGAGAAAGGGCTACGGGGTGGGGGAGGATGTGACAAGGTGGGAATTTTTGTAATATTTTTACAAAGCCCATGTGTGCCTCAGTTTCCCCATATGTTGCACTGTTCCCTAGGGTGGAAAAGGCCTGTGTGCTCTCAGGGGTGGAGGGGGGACACGGACATGTGGACGTTGCCTGGGAGGGGGACATGTGGGCATCACCAGGGAGTCTCATGGGTGTGTGGGCATCGCCCAAGGTGGGCGTGTGTGGGCATCGCCCAGGGGTCTGAGCCGGGGGGGGGGGGCAGTCACTGAGGACTGGCCAAGGCCGACTTGTAAGATGGAGACGCTGAGGAAACAGTGGCAGAGCCAGTCACCAGGACAGGGACCCACAGCCCAGAGGGAGCCGGATCACACGGCTCCGCAGGGTTGCTGGGCACAGAGCCTGCCCAAGAGCGAAGGCCTGAGGGGTTGCCCTGGCAGAAGCTGGGGCTCTCACCTGAGAATAGCTCAGCAGAAAGGACGAGGGGAGCCAGGGTGGGCAAGGGATGAACACCTGCCTCTTGGGATTCCCTCTGTGGTACCAGGGTGACTCCTGGCTGGGTGCCCGGGCCCTGAGTGGGGAGACAGGCTTCCCCAGGTGCCCGGCCGAGGCCCCAACGAAGGTGCTCAGCCTGGCTGTACCTGCAAGATGTGCTGGACGTAGGCGCAGACAGGGTCAGCCTCCGAGGGTTCGTCGACCACAAAGTTCTCCCCAAAGTCACAGAACAACTGCCTAGAGGCAGGAGCAGGGGCTGAGTCAGCACCCCTAGCCAGTGCACCTCCCTCCCCACAGCACCCCCTGCTGGGAAAGGCTGGGACTGGGCTAGTCGGGGGCTCCCCACACAGCCACTGCCCCTACCCGCCCCCCACAGCACCCCCTGCTGCAGATCACCTGGCATGCGTGTGTCTCAGCAGTGCAGGTAGCATCTTATGCTTACCCGGCCAGCCCCTTGGTGTCAGCCAGGACGAAGCGGATGCTGCGGGCATGGCAGATGTCGCTGATGCGGAGCTGTTCCTCCAGTGGCGAGTTGCTCAGAACCACAACCTGAGCCAAGACCCAGCATTAGTGCAACCGAGATCTGGCTCGGGGGTGGCTGTGCCCCCCAGGAAGAGTCCTCCAAGCCCAGTGCTACATCCCCTGGGCCAGCATGTCTCCCTGATGCCGCTTCACAGCCACTCAACTGGCTTTGGCATTAGCTAGATGGGAACTTCACTCCTCCTGCCAGCCGCTGGGCAGTGCCAGCCAGATGGGTCAGTGTGCTGCAGGCCCACAAGGGGGCACTTACATGGCCGTTTGTGCAAGCCCTACGTAAATACCTGGATTGTTCTTTGCAGGGAGAAGCAATCCCAAAATTGTTTGTTTAGGAACTCAGAAAGCTACAGCCAGCCCTCAGCTGGGACCTGACACAAGACTCCCTGCCACCCCAGCCTCAGATGGGATCACTCCCCAGATTCCCCACCCCCTGGGCTCAGCTTAGGGTTTCCAACATTCTAATCACACAAAACTGAACACCCTTGCCCTGCCCACCCCTTCTTCGAGGCCCCGCCTTCTTCTCACTCCATCCCACCTCCCTCCATTGCTCGCTCTCCCCAACCCTCACTTCCTTTCACGGGACTGGGGCAGGAAGTTGAGGTGTGAGAGGGGGTGAGGCCTCCAGCTGGGGGGTGCCGACTCTGAGGTGGGGCCAGGGATGAGGGGTTTGGGGTGCTGGAGGATGCTGAGGCCTGGGGCAAGGGGTTGAGACACAGGAGAGGGTTCAGGGTGCAGGCTCCAGGAGGCACAGACCTCAGGCAGCTCCCGGAAACAGTTGGCATGTCCCTCAGCTCCCAGGTGCAGGAGCAGCCACAGGGGGCTCCGCATGCTGCCTCTGCCCACAGGCGCTGTCCCTGCAGCTCCCATTAGCCGCAGTTCCTGGCCAATGGGAGCTGCAGAGCCAGTGCTCAGGGTGCGGGCAGAGTGCGGAGCCCCCGTGGCCATGTGCCTAAGAGCTGAACATGCTGGCCTCTTCCAAGAGCCATGCAGAGCCAGGTAGGGAGCCTGCCAGCCCTGCGCCAACCGGACTTTTAATGACCTGATCAGCGGTGCTGACCAGAATCACCAGGGTCTCTTTTCAACCGGGCGTTCCAGTCAAAAAACGGATGCCTGGCAACCCTAACTCAGCTGGGACCCCATCCCAGACTGCCCTGCCAGGCTCAGCTGGGACCGCACCCCAGACTGCCCCTTAGACCCCCCCCGCCCCCAGCTCCCGCTACCCTCGGACTCAGCTGTGAATCCTCCCCACCCCAAGACTCAGGCTGGTTATTCTGGCTGTTTCCAGAAGCTGAGTGACACCTGCCAAGCCTCAGCTCCCGGCTGCCCCACGCCGGCAGCCTGGACCCAGCTCCTGCCTGCTTGAGGCCCCTGCAAGCCCACAGATGCGAATGCCCGAGCCACGGCCCCTCCTCACCTGGAAGGCTGCCAGGAAGCTCTCGGACAGCTCCCTGGTGTAGGCTGTCACAGGCACATAGCTGTTGAGCTCTGCCAGGCGCTGCTGGGAGGCCACGGCTCGGTTCCGGCCCACGTCGCTCTCAGACAGAAAGAACTGCAGAGATAGCCCCAAATGAGGAGGCTGTAACGGGACACGGCCGCAACCTCCGTACCGATGGGCTGAGCTTTGGCCATGTGGCACACAGCCCCCTCGTGCCTCCCCAGTCACAGTGCTCACCTGGGCACCACCCATTGCTTTGGGGGACATTAGCAGCCGGCCTTGAGCATCAGGGCTGCACAGGCTGCCCATGGCACTGCAGCCTCAGCTCCTCACACCCACAGCAAGCACTCTGGAAAGCGGGGCATGTGCAGGGGGAGCCCTTACAAAGAAGAGATATGGGGATTTAGGGAGAGGGCTCCCCACATCCAGATCTCCCCTTTGCACAGCACCCGCCCTCCCCCAACCCAGGCTGTTTGAAAAGCCAGAGAAATTCCCAGCAGAAACTGACCCTGAGCTGCACGGTGCTATGGCCGAGAGCCCCAAGCATGGACTGAAGGGAAAATCCAGCCTGGCTGGGGTGAGGATCCCCAAAGTAAGCGCTTGAACCTGGTCAGTAGGTTAAACTGAATGATACCCGAGAGCTGGGGCTGAGCCAGCCTGCACCCACCCCAGCCAGGAGAGAGAGTAATAATCACATTGGTTGTTAAAAATCTCCTTCTTTGGAGCTGACCCACCCCAGTCTGTGGCCAGGTCAAAGCGGGCTGGCAGTGCGGGGCCAGGAGGGGATGGGGCCAAACTGTGGCCCCACACCTGTGCAGGGCTGGATCTTCTTGGCGTTCCACTGTACTTGGGAGAGCCAGGCACTGGGGACAGGACTGACGGAAGCACTCAGGCTTAATGCGGCTTCCGTCGGGTTTTGGGGACAGCTGCAGGGAATCAGCAGGTGAAGCTGTCACTGAGCACTCCAGTAATCACTGCCGCCAATTGCAGAGGCAGGACAGAGCTACTGTGGAGAAATGCCTGTCGCTAGTCGTGGTGCAATTCTCATCAGAAGCGGAGTCCCTCTCAGTGCCCTGGTCTCCACCAGAGCAGTTCTTGAGTGGCAGCTGCTGCTGACAGGTTGGCACCAGGCAAGTAGATGGGTGTGCTTGGGCCCTGGTGGCATCCCAACCCCAGAACACAGGATGAACACAGGCCAGTCAAGGCTGGGAGGTACATGCCCCCAGAAAGGAGGGACCCCAAGCCCTGCCCCCCCACCTCGGGTACCTGCGAGGAGAGGTCACTCCATTGGGTGTTGCCTGGGTCGTGCACAGTGACGGATTTGACCCCAGCCAGGATGATGTTCTTGGCAATCTCCACACCCAGGCCCTTCATCCCCGACACCAGCACAGCAGTTTTTGCCAGCCTCCGCATGGCTTCATGGCCCAACACATAGCTATGGGGCAAGCACAGTGGGCATATGGGGGAAGAGAACATACAGCTGGCACAGCCCCTACTCCACCATGTCCCCACCACACCAGTGCCCCTGGCCCCTCCCCCGCCACGGCCCTGTCATACTAGCCCCACCCCATCACACCCACACTGGGGCACTGCACCTGGCACGCTCCTTGGCTGACCCCAAGTGCCCCCTGATCTCCAGGCCCAGCACTCACAGCTGCCGTGAGTACAGGCCCTCGTCGATCTCACCCAGGCTCTCGGAGCGCCTCATGCTGCTTCTGCCCAGTGCAGACATGGGTGAGGTAGGTGCAGCTGTGCCCAGCCCTGCATAAGAAAAGAAGCAGGCTGGGAGCCAGGACTCCTGGATCCTGCTCCTAGTCCTCCACTGGGGCTAGTGGCTCCACGTCAGCTCCGTTCCTGGCTGCAAAGGGCAGTGGGATGCTCCACTAGAGCCGTCCAGCTCCAGCCCTGCCCAGCCCCCAGCTGTGGGTGGGCAGCTCCTCTCTCTGGGTCCCAAAGCTGGCAGCTAACACAGGGCTGTGGGCAGCAGAGCCTGTTCAGAGGGATGGGGGAGATTGGCAGGGCCTGGCAGGAGGCTGGCACCCAAGCTGGGCTAGAGCCATGGTGCAGAGCACCCAAAGGGATCACAGATGTCACTCAGGGCTGCAGCCAGAAGGGGCCAGCCCATTGGCCATAACAGGGCAGCGGGCACTCAGGATGCTGGAACGCACCCCATGAGATGGTGGATGCTCCCTGCCACAGGTTGGCAGGCTCAGGGGCTCCAACCCCATCTCCAGCATCTCCCGGCAGAACGCAGCCAGGGGCTTGGCCATGAGGAGGGAAAGGCAGCTCCATTCGCCCCGCCCCAGCAGACCCAGCCCTGTGACTGTCAGGAAAGTGAAAGTGAAAGGCCAACAATGGGAGGGGGGAGGGTAGCTGCTGCCAATGACAAAGTGGGCTGCATTCCATGACAGGGCTGCCCGGGGGGTGGGGGGGGGAAGTGGGGCAATTTGCCCCAGGCCCCGCAGGGGTCCCCACGAGAGTTTTTCAGGGCCCCTGGAGCGGGGTCCTTCACTCACTCCAGGGGCCCCAGAAAACTCTCGCGGGGCCTGGGCCCCCGGAGCTTCTTCTGCTCCGGGTCTTCGGCAGCGGGGGGTCCTTCCGCTCCCGGCATTTCGGCAGCAGGTCCTCGGTGGTAATTCAGCGGCGGGGGGACCCCAGCAGCCAGTCTTCAGGGCACTTCGGCGACGGGTCCCGGAGCAGAAGGGCCCCCCGCCGCCAAAGACCCCAGGCCCCCTGCATCCTCTGGACGGCCCTGTTCCATAAGCCCCCCCCGGGGCAGCAGCCTCAGATGGCACTGCTGGGCAGGTCCCCGTGCCACACCCCATGCCATCCAGGAAGCCCGCCTACCACACAGGGACAGATGGGAGCAAAGACTGTAGCTGAGGGAAGGGAGCTGGCGCCAATCCCTTCCTAGCCCCCAAGGCTAGCTTGGCAGCACCCTCATCCCAGCACGTCACTGCAGCCTGATGGAGCTACAGGCACAGCACTGCCCTGCCATGGGACAGCAAAGACCAACCCACCCCTGCAGAAGTTGGGCACATGGCACAAGATGCTGCTGGCATGAAGGCCACTGGAGCAGGGACAGCACACCTGCTGGGTCAGGGGGGCTTGGCACCATGCAGCAGGAAGGGGACTCCTCTAGACATCCACCCGGCACGGGCAGGGGTCTGCCACACACCCCACTACACATCGCCTCATGGGGGCCTGCAGGGCACAGAGCTAGTCAGAGCACAGCACAGCAGCAAGGCCCTGGGGACACCAGGGCAGGGGCCTTGCAGAGTGATGCCAGTAGGAGGAGGGGGCAGGTGCCAGAAGCCCACACATATGGGGGCAAAAACATCCCCGCCCCATGCCTGGGTCTTGTCCCCATGGGCAGAGGGAAACCAAGGCAAGGCCCCGCACAACCAGGCCACGCTCAGCCCCTCTAGGGCCCGGAACAGAACCTGCCTCCCAGCCCTCTGCTCCAGCCACCACTCCCTGCCCAGAACCAGCCCTGAGGTAGGGAATAACACGGCTGCTTGGGTTCACGCCCGGGGGGGAGGCTGGTGAACCTGCCTGGCCCAGCGGGGCGCTGGGGCAGCACTTACCCAGCCAACCGGTGCCCACACAATCGCCTGAGAAGCAGCGCAAGGAGAGCAGGAAACGGCAAGTCCTTGAACAGCTGCCTCCAGGCTCAGCCTCTTAAAGGCACAGACACGCCTGAGCCACGGGCAGTGGAGTCACCGTCACCAGAGCTCCGCTTGGACAGACAACGGGGATACCGGAGCTCTGCCAGGACGCAGGTGGGCAGCGGAAACGCCAGAGCGTCGCCAGGACAGGGGCTGGTGCAGGAGCAGCAGGGACACTGGAGTGTGTAGGGAGGGCATGGTCTGGACACAGCCTGGACTTTCCCCTCAGCAAAGACACATCCCCTTCCACCCTGTCCGAGTGCCCAGCCCAGGGCCTGGTGCAGTGCGCTAGGGACTGTGTACAGCTGAAGGGGAAGTCTGGTAACCCGCAGCAATGGCATCTATGGACTGTGTCCTGGCAGAGGGGACCACCTGGCATCATGCAGCTCCCACTGTCCCTCCCCCGCTGTGATATCTGGGGCTGACTGTGCCAGTGTGTGGGTTTGATGCTTCTCAGAGCACCCAGGGCTGTCAGCACCTTATAGCCAGCAGTAGGGAGTCTTGCCTGCACCAGTCGGGTGCAAGCTCCCCAACCCCACCAGCCTGTCAGCTGCTCATGCCTCCAGGCTGTTCCAGTGCTGCCTGTGCCCTGCAGGTCAATAATGGACCCTCAAGTGCCTTGAAAACATGTCCCCCTGTGCTGTGCAGCCTCTGGTCACTGGATCCCCATTGAAATCCCAGACCCTCTGGTCGCAGAGGAGCAGCTGCCTCAGTTTACCAGCTGTCCTTAGCCTAGCACTCTGGTGTCCTCCAGGCCTGAGGGTAGTTATAGTGAGACAGGAGATTGGGTTAACAAAACCCAGAGACTCCCTGAGATGTGGAGTGGGGCGACTGATGGAAACCACTGGCAGGGGTGCAGTCAGTGTGGAGGTGGAGCCAGACTGTAGGGGAGGGAGGGGCGGGGTCAGGGCAGAAAGCAGGGGATGGGGCTGGGCTGTGAGCGGAGGGGCACAGGCAGGGCCAGTGTGGGGGTGTGAACTATGAGAGGAGGGGTGGGAGTCAGTCGGCATGGGGCAGATTGGGGGAGGAGGTGGGGGGGTCAGTGCAGGTGGGGTCTGAGCTGTGGGAGGAGGGGCCAGGCCAGTGGCGGGGGGGCTGGGCTGGGCTGGGCTGTGAGAGGAGGGGCGGGGCCGGGGCAGGGTGGGCTGTGAAGGAAGGGGCAGACTCAGTGTGGGGCAGGCTCAGTGGGGGGGGGGCAATAGGGCCATCCTTAAGATTTATGGGGCCCTATGCATAGGGTTACCAGATAGCAACTGTGAAAAAACAGGACACGGGGTGGGGAGTAATAGGCGCCTATACAAGAAAAAATCCCCCAAAACAGGACTGTCCCTTTAAAAATGGGACATCCGGTCACCCTACCTATGCGATATTATTAAACTGGTACCCCCTATGCCCGATGGCCACCCGGGCTCGCAGCCCAGGGCGGGGAGGGATGAGGCAGCAAAGGATACCGAGACGTCACGGTGGCAGAGAGTCACAGTTCCCCACAGAGATTCCCGTACCCTCTCCCTCACGCAGAATGCACGGCTCCAGTGCATTTGGCTCTGTGAATACGGCCCCTGCCTAAGGACACTGCAGCAAGCGCTAGGTGTGCGGGAACCAACCTGCTCTTACCTGCTGTCATGGGCAGTGGGTGAAGCTGCCACTTGGGGAGGCTAGCTAACTCCCCAGTCCACCTCTTCTGCCTGGGGCCCCACCCATACTCCACTCCTGCTCCACCCCAGGCCCTGCCCTCTCCCCACTGTCTCCCTCCTCTCTTCCCTCCCACTCCCTGATCACCCCCTTCCAGCCAAATCCCTGAGCCCAAATGAAGCAAATGATATTTGGGGGAAAAAAAATCTTCTGCAATTTCTTTCTAAAGAAAATGAAGCATGTTTTCCACTGCATGCCAGATGGGGAAGACTGGACATGCAGAAGGCACCTAATTAAAAGCACTACATTTGGGAATAAAAAATGTCAGTCACAGGTTTTTTGATATACCCTTAAGTTTGTCAGAGATTTATTTGCAAAAACTTTGTAGTAAGGACAAGTCAACTGTTTTGCTGAATACAACATTAAATATTATGGAATACATGATACAGCTCTTCTCTGTTTTACATTTTCTTAATCAGTATTTCTAAGCTGATTTTATATTTTAAATGTACTCTTAAGCCTTCATAAAGTAATCATTCCAGATTACTACATATTTAACTCACTCCACATCTCTGACGCATCTGACGAAGTGGATATTCACCCACGAAAGCTTATGCTCCAATACGTCTGTTAGTCTATAAGGTGCCACAGGACTCTTTGTTGCTTGAAACAAAGACATTATTTTAAATTAATCAGTCACAGAGGTTTACTGTGTTCATAACAATCATAGAATCATAGAATATTAGGGTTTGAAGGGATCTCAGGAGGTCACCTAATCCAACCTCCTGCTCAAAGCAGGACCAATCTCCAGACAGATTTTTTGCCCCAGATCCCTAAATGGCCCCCTCAAGGATTGAACTCACAACCCTAGGTTTATCATTGCTTTTAGAAAAAGGGAATACTAATGTACGTTGTGTGATCTCCATAACAATAGACATGTTTATGAAATTTCACCAACTTTAAAAAATATGTTTCCAAAGATTTTAGGCATAACAAAGGATTACATATCTCACTTGGTACTGATTTTGCTGGAGTGTTCTCTTAAAACTAATTCATCAGATAGTCAGAAGTAAAGAAAGGGAAACTCTTTGGGCAGGTCTACACTAAGGGCGAGGGTCAAACTAGGGTACGCAAGTTCAGCTACGTGAATAGCGTAGCTGAACTCGAAGTACCCTAATTCGAACTACTTACCCGTCCAGATGCCGCGGGATCGAAGTCCGCGGCTCCAAGGTCGACTCTGCCACCGCCGTTTGCAGTGTGGAGTACCGGAGTCGACCGGAGCGCGCGGGGAGTTCGAACTATCACGTCCAGATTAGACGCGATAGTTCGAACTCCGAGAAGTCGAACTCACCGACCCGGCAGGTAAGTGTAGACTAGCCCTTTGTCCAGCTATCTGGAAGGAAAGGGGTGTTTGTTGTCTCTTTAAGAGCTCTCTTCAAGGAGCTGGGGTGGGGGGAGTGGAAGGGATGGACAGAAAGGGATGGACAGAAAGACTTTGGAAGCAATTTTTTTTTACTTTAGTAATCAAAATTTAAATGTGTATTTTAGATAAGGGTGGTCTTTTGAAGGATTTATTTAAAAATCTATATGTCTGAAGATCCAAGCATTTAAGGCTAAAGATGATTGTGCATCTAAAATATATGCAAGGATTTTTTTAGAGATGTGATTTTATAATCTTCACCAACTCACTAATGAAATATTTTAAAGCAAATTTTAAACTAAGTTTCTGTACACTAACATATTCTGAGTAAGAGGCAAAAGATTTATATGAGTTGAAGAGAAACCAGAGTATATTACAGTAATGCACAACTGTTTTTGTCAGTAAATTCAGAAACTGACAATATATACCTGGGGGTTAGCAAATGCCTATTCAATGGCTTAATTACCACTTGAATGGCTCTTTAACAGTTTCAATGTTGTGCTAATAGGTCTGGCAGGCTGGAAGGCTTTTTCACTATTAAGTTACTAGATCCCCTCCAGAATAAGAGTCACGAAGCTGCAGCAGCTAGCTGTGGGAGCCTTCAGAAAAGGTCAGAACCGGAATAGGAAGAGTTGGGCGGGTGGTGCCCCAAATTTTCAGGTGTATTCTGAGTATGCCTAAGGACGCCCATGGGGGGAAGGGCCGGGCTGTGGGAGGAAGGGCGGTGCCAGAGCAGGGCATGGACTATGAGGGGACGGGTGGGGGGTCAGAAGGAGGTGGTTGGGGGAGGAGGGACAGGGCCCAGGAGCTAGGGGCGGGGCAGGGGGAGGAGGGGTGGGACCACTGGGGATGCCGGGAGGGGCGGGGCCAGTGCAGGGGAGGGCGAGTTGTGGGAGGAGGGGGGCGAGCTGTGCGGGGAGGCGGTGCAGGGCCACTGCAGGAGGGGGCCGGGTGATGAGGGGAGGGGCGGAGCTAGGGAGCGGGCTGTGGGGAAAGGGGCTGGGCTGCGGCGGCTCCGCTCATTGTCTGGGGGCAGGTTCACGGGATGCTCCCATTCCAGGGAGGAGGGGGTTCTCGGCGCCTGCGCAGTGCAGTGCTCCGTTGGCGCCTGCGCAGGGTGATGGCGGCACCGTGGCTGGGCTGGGAGGCGCCGGGTCGGGCGCTGCGGGGCCTGGCCTGGCTGGGGCAGGAGTTCGCGGCCGACTGGGCGGCTCAAGACCTGCGGGCCGCGCTCTTCCAGCTGCTGCTGCTCTGGCTGGGCCTCAGCCTGCTGGGCATCCACCTAGCTTGGCGGCTCCATGGAGGCCGCGTCAGCCGCCTCTGCTGCCGTCCAGGTACGGGCCGAACTGAACCGGATGGGCTGGGCTGGGCTACCGCCCAGGTACCGAACGGAGCCGGGTCCCGAGCCCCCCACCCCGCCGGCCCGGCTGTGCTGCTGCGCAGGTACGGGCCCCCATCTCCCGGGCTGAACCGAGCCCCCGGGCTGGGCCCCGAACCCGCCCCGGGCTAGGCTGTGCTGAATCAACCCCCCGGTCGGGTCAAACCGAACACCTGGGCTGGGCCGCTAGACAGGTACCGACCCGAAATCCCTGGGCTGAGCTCTGCTGCTGCCCTGGTACCGAATCGGACCCCTGGGCTGGGCCGCCGACCAGGTACCGACCTGAACCAAAGACTTGGCCAGACACCGAACCCCAAAGCCCTGGGCCAGACTGCCGCCCAGGTGCTGACCCGAACTGAATCCCCCCGCTGGGCTGGAGTGCTGGCCAAGTACCGACCGAACTGAACCTCCTGCCCCGGGCAGGGCTGACGTTCAGGTCCTGATTGGGCTGTGCTATGGGGAATCTGGAGAACCCGGCCCCCAGAGTGGCAGTACTTTGCGGGTCTGGGGTTGGAGCCAGCCCTGTCCCTGGCGCCCAGATCCCAGCAGCATACCTGGGCAGAGCAGCCTAGGCACCTTGTGCCAGGCCCTGCCCCAGCAGCTCCCCGCCCCACAGGTTGAGTGGGCCTGGCTCTAGCTGTCAGGGAGACCTGGGGCTCTGAGCTATGTAAGGCATAGCCCAGGGGTTGCTGCTGGGCCTGGGGTGGGGAGACGGGCCATAGGTGAATTATAACACTGCTGGGGAGTAGCGCTCAGGCTCTCCTGGGCTTGTCTGGGCAGCTAGCCTGTTCAGATTGGCTTCCCGCCCTCTCCCAATGGCCTGTTGTGCACAGGTTCGTCCCATAGTGCCACCGCTTCAGAACCATTCCTTGTGGAACGTGGACAGGGGATGCTGTGTCCATGTCTCTGTGTGTCTTGCCCTGGTGCACATGGGGCTGAGTGATCCTGGGGAGCGGGTGAGGCCGCCAGGGGCAGGGCACGGTGCTCTTCTTCATGCTGTCTCACCTACAGGCTGGAGGGTGGCAGCGAGGACTAGGGCACACACACCTGCATGTTCCTGGCTGCTTGTGGGCTCCCACCCCGCCCGGAGGAGAATCCAGGAGCACTGCACCATTGCCCAGGCAGAGGTCCTCCCCCAGGCAGCATGGAAAGGGCTGGCTTGTGCCCAGCAGCTCCCTGGTATTGAGGGGGGGCGGGGGGAACCAGATGCTGGCCTGGCTGTGGCATGTGGAGCAACTGCTAGGCATCTCCCAAGTATCCCTCAGCAAGGTGCCTGTTGCCTGCCCCCTCCTGAGCCCTGCCTGGCCCCACCCTGACTGCTCCTTCGCCTTGTTTCCAGGCAGAGGCGGCCAGAACGGAGGGACCCCCGCTGGTGCCTCATATTTCCCCACCTGGTGAGTGCTTCCCGCTGCTCAGTTCTGCGCCGCTCAGCAGGGGGCTTACAGGCCTGGAGTCTGGCCCTCCCCAGTTCATAAGGCTCCTTCTCCAAGGGCACCCTCAGGCCTCAGAAACAGCTGATCCTGGCCTGTGCACTGCCAGAATGCAGGGCTCTGAGCTGCTTCCCTGCCCTCAGGGGGAGCCCTGCCATGCCTGCCCTGGGTGGGGGTCACCCCAGTGGTGGTTCTTGTGCCCAGACACTGCAGTGGGGCATATGGGTTGGTGTGCCCACTGGCAGTGTCCATCCCCACAGAGTCTGTGTGCATGTGTGGAGCCTGCCAGAGGCTTTCCCACTCTGACCCTGGTCTGTCCACTGCTCTCTAGGCCTCTGAGCTGCAGGAGCCAAGCCTCAGGTGGCTGGGGCTCGCCCCAAAGCTCTGTCTATGGCACCTGCTCTCTTCTCACCCTCCTGTAGGGACAGCTCAAGCAATGAGGCTGTGAAGACGCACCGAGAGTGAGGCGCGGACGGATACGCTGGTGGGCAGGGGCATACCTGGGACAGCTCCACCCATGGACTCCAGCGCTTCCAGCCAGGAAAACTGGCTTTGCACCTTCGCTGTGTTGGAGATTGCAGCCATGTCACCTGTGGGCTAGCTCCTGGCCAGCAGGGAGCTGTACAGCCAGCTGGCCTGTGCCCATCCCAGCTGGACTCTGCCATGTCACCCCTGTGGTCACTTCTGGGGGCATCTGCACTGCCCCATCAGCCCTTCCCCATACCTGCCCCAGACAAAACAGGCCCCTCCAGCGGCCATAGGCCTGTGTACATGGGGGGTGGTGTATAGTCAGTGCTTCAGTGGTCCTCGTGCCCAGCTTAAATCCTCCCCAAGCACATGCCTCTGAGCCCCTCCCTCCAACTCTTGTCCACTGCTACCCCCACCACTGATGAGCCAAAAGCCTTCCCATCCCCCAGCCCCTTCCAGGGAAAATTGCCTGAACCCCACCGTTTCCCTGCTGCCAAGCCCCCTCCTCTGCCCTCAGGGACTATGAGACTCATGCACCTGTACCACTTTCTGCCCCAGCGGGCAAGGTTGGAGATCCTGCTCCTTGCTGCTAGAATTCCTGTGCTCCCTGTGACCCTGGCCCCTGGGGCAACTACAGCTGCTCTTCAGAGGGGCGGGATTCTGCTCCTGGGCACAGGGGAGATGCAGGGCAGGATGGCAGCGCTGTCCCACTGGTTACATGGTGTGGGAGCAGAGAGCTGAGCTGCCCATCTGGCTGGGATTTGGTGGTGTGGGGGGCCTTTGGGCAGCACCAGGCTGCTCTTGCCCTGTGCTGTGTCTCATAGCAGTGTTGGAGTGATAGCCCACTAGCACCTGGGCAGCAACGCTGTCAGCTTCCACACAGCACCGCATGTGCCATCTGCCTGGGCCAGGTGAGGCCTTCCTAGGCCAGTGCCCTCTGCCAAGGTGCCAGTCCTTGGGATCAGAGCAGGAACAGCATGCCCATGGCAAACCCAGCATAGGGGCCAGGGTGCCCCTTAGAGCAGTAGGAATAGCTGGCCCCAGGTACTTCCAGCCCCACCTGCAGTGAGCGAGGGTATCTCCAAGCCCAGGAGGGGGCAGGGCTCAGAGGCAGCACCTGGCTAATGGCCTGGCAGGCACAGGGTGGCACAACTGGGCTTGGAGCCTGGTACCTGTATCCCAGGCCAGGCCCTTAGCCCCAGGGACACCTACCGTCCTTCTGCACTGTGCCAGGCCCTGGCTGAGGGCTCCTGTGACCTGCTGGCTGGATTAAATCCCTCTGCTGTGACCATGCTGCCATTCCATTACTTGCGGGGGGGAGAGGAACTGTGTCCATTCTGGCTCTCTCTGACCCTGTTGCTGGAGGAGGGGACCCCTGCTCCTCAGGGAGATGCTGTCCTAGCTGGCGGATGCTGTTGCTCTTCAGGCACTTGGAGCAGCTGCCTTGAACCACTTACCCTCTTCCAGGCAGGGATGGGGGCTCCTTGGCCTCATCCCCTGCTGGGGGCAAGGGCAGGAGCATGAAGCATACAATATCAGGGTTGGACAGGACCTCATCTAGTCCAGCCCCCTGCTCAAAGCAGGACCAATCCCCAGACAGATTTTTTTTTTCCCCAGATCCCTAAACCCTGGGTTTAGCAGGCCAGTGCTCAAACCACTGAGATATCCCTCCCCCCAAGCAGATGCATGCCCTACCATGCCAGGGGGAGGAGCATGCCCCCACAACTGTTTTCAAACAGGCCTGTGGCTGGGCCCTGCTGGCACAGGGCTGGCCCTAGGCACCCTGGTTCACCCACAGCCCCAGTGTGCCCAGTCTCTCCCCCTTTCTCATGGGAGGGGGAAGTGTGCTGGCCCTGCCACCTGCAGGGCCAGGTGGCATGTGCCACCCCAGTGCAAGGGCTAGGTCTCCAGTGGGCTGAGCTGTTCTCCCCAGCTCTGCCACTGCCCCTGGCAGGCCCCACTGGGGGTTATGGGCTCAAGGCCAGCAGGGGACCCTAGCGTGAGTAAAGACAAGCGGCAGAGCACGAGTGGAGTCGGGGTGGGGTCTTTAATGGACAATCACAGCCCAATTACAAAAATGGGGGGATGCCCAGGCGGGTTAGGGCAGCAGAGGGGCTCTCACCTTGCTAGCCCATTGCCTGGCAGCATTTGGCTTACATGCAGCAGGCCATAGCATGTCTGGACACTGGGGGCACAGCTCAGAGGCTGCCCCCCCCCCCCCCCGGCCCCAGAAAACCAACAGACTGGCCTGGTTTGGCATCGGCCTCAGATGGGGCTGGAAGGCACCTGGCACATGCCCTTGGCATTGGCTGGGCAGCACATGGCTGGACTTTGGCTCTCTGGCCCCAGTGGGGCCCAGCCTTGCTTGGATGGGTGGCACTGTGGGGCCAGGCTGTCCCGATTGGGGACATGGCTTCTCATGTGGGGCAGAGAGCTGCATGCTGATTGGTTGGGGTGGAGGGGAGGCGTGGCTGCCAGTGACATCTCACTTGAGCGTGTGGTAGCGGGTGGGCACAAAGGGCATCCTGGTGACCAGGGCAGGGCAGCTCTTCTTCCGCACCTCCACTGCCAGTACCGTGCCCACCCGGCTCTGCTCGCCCTCCACATAGCCCATGGCCACGTTCTTCTTCAGGCAGGGAGAGGGGCAGCCGCTGGTCACTTCGCCTGGGCACAGCAAGCACAAGTGGTGGGTTAGCGTGGGCACAGCCGTGCCAGCCAGCCCCCCACCACTGCTAGGGCCCAGGTGGGCAGACCCCACACATGCAGCTGTTCCATCCTCCTTGACATGGGGCCCAGTTTGTGAGCTTTGCAGGTTGGAGCTTGTCACACAGGGAGATGGCCACGCCAAGCGTGCCAGTGTCAGGGTCCTGCCCCCTGGGCTGTGGCACAGCAACGGGAAGGGAGGCCAGTGCAAGTGGGCTAATGAAGGGGTAGCCAAGCCCAAGCACCCCCCCAAGGGCCACTCTTCTGCACACCCCACCTACCAATGGGCCTGCCCTCCGGGCTCAGGATGGGCATGTGTGGCCGGATGGGGGGGCCTGTGGAAATCAGCCCCACGCGCTTGCGCTTAACCTTCTCTTTGATCTGGGGCACAATGACCCGGGCACCAGGGAAATCCATGGCCACCCGGCGCCGCTTCCCTGCAGGCAGCAAGACAGGCCAAGTTAGGGGGTGGGGCACCCCTCCCCCACATCAGCAGCGCTCCAAACCCTGACCCACCCACCATGCTCCAGTCCCCCACACACCAAGTGCCCCACAACCTGTCCCCCCCCCCCCCCCCAGCCACAAGGGCTCTCACTTGTCCCCATGTCTCCATTCCCCAAGGCAGCTGGCACCCCTGTACCAGCCTCCAGTCCCCATGCCAGGCTCACCCACCCCCCAAGGTGTGTGCAGTGCTCCTCACTGCTGTTGCTAAGGTGCCCAGGCCCCACCAAGCCAGCCCTGCTCCTTGCCCCTTCCTACCCAGTGTCCACACCAGAGCTGCCTCCACAGGTGTGGTCGTCTCATCAATGTCGTTGCCATAGAGACAGAGTCCCGCCTCCAGGCGCAGGCTGTCCCTGGCCGCCAGCCCTGCCAACTGCACTTGTGGATCCCTGAGCAGCAGCTCCACCAGCTCCACCGCGCGCCCCACGGGCACCGAGATCTGAGCCAAGTAATGGCAGGCATGGTAAGTTCCAGCTTCCTGCACCCCACCAGGCAGTTCCTGAGCCAGCACTGTGCCACCCATGGGACACCTCGCTCCCTCCCTGCCCCCCAGGGCTGCTCCTGCTTTGGTACCTCCGCCCCCCCCCCTTCCCGGGCCCAGCAACATGGTACCTCCACGCCATCCTCTCCGGTGTAGCCGCAGCGCGTCACCCTACAGCCTGGCACCCCAAACACACCCATCACCGCACTACTCATGAAGGGCAGCTTGGCCAGGTCGTCCAACACGCCTGTCTGCAGCACCTGTACCGCTGAAGGACCTGGGCATAGAGAGTGTGGGAGGAGCTCAGCGTGAACCTCAGCATCCCCGGGAGGGGGGCAGGTGGAGCATGGACTGGGCAGTGCCCACCTGTGACATTGCACCCCATAATGCTTTATGGGAATATGCTTATAGATTCATAGATTGTAGGGCTGGAAGGGAGGTCATCAAGTCCAGTCCCCTGCCTTCATGGCAGGACCAAATACTGTCTAGACTATCCCTGATAGCCATTTATCTAACCTACTCTTAAATATCTCCAGAGATGGAGATTCCGCAACCTCCCTAGGCAGTTTATTCCAGTGTTTATGAATGTATATATGGCATAACTGGAATACGGTATGTTTTATGCTACATATGCCATGTAACATTTCTGTAAAGGTTATGATCTACTGAATATATTCATCCTATTTGTATGCATGTATCATTTTTGTATTTGAAGTTATGAATATTGGCTTTGTACTTGTTTAATCTTAACTAGCCTCAGTGAAGCAGTTGGTCAGCTTCCTGAGAAAAGACTATTCTCAGTAAGTGCCCAATCAAGAAACACTTAAACTAACAATGAACTTGGAGATGCCAATCCACAGCTGAGCTTTCCCAGGAATGTGGCTTGGCTGGTAAGGAACTCAGTCATGCACGGACATGAGAGGGGGGGGGGGGGGGGGTGGTGAGGTGAGGTGAGGTGAGGTGTGTCCACCCACAAGAGAAAGTCTATTTAAACCCCTGGGAGACCCCTCCATTTGGTCTTCAGCTGGCTCAAGAGATGGCCTCTCCATCGCAAAGGATACCTGAAAGAAACTGGGACAAGGGACAGTAACTGCAGGGGGTGTGAGTGATTGCTGGACCCAGACTAGAAGGAGGCTAGTCTATAAAAGAGGCGTATTGGAACATATCTGAGGGTGAGATTTTATCTGTATTCAGCTTCTTACTGTATTAGGTTTAGACTTGAGTGTTTTATTTTATTTTGCTTTAATTCATTTTGTTCTGTCTGCTATTACTTGGAACCACTTAAATCCTACTTTTTGTATTTAATACAATCACTTTTTACTTATTATTTAACCCACCGTATGTATTAACACCTGGGGGGTACAGCTGTGCATCTCTATCAGTGTTATAAAGGGAGGACAATTTATGAGTTTACCCCATATAAGCTTTATACAGGGTAAAACGGATTTATTTGGGGTTTGGATCCCATTGGAAGCTGGGCATCTGAGTGTTAGAGACAGGAACACTTCTTAAGCCGCTTTCAGTTAAGCCTGCAGCTGTTAGGAGACATGGTGTCTGGGTTTGCAGCCGGCTAGCATGTCTAGCTCAAACCAAGCAGGGCACTGAAGTCCCAAGCTGCCAGGGAAAAGAGACTTAGAAGTAGTCTCAGCACATCAGTTGGCAGTTCCCAAGGGGTTTTCTGTTATTCAACCCATCACACCACCCTGGCAGCGACAAAGGACTTGGGGTGGAGCCGGCAGGGGAAGTTTCAGTATGGCTGACTCACAACAAATGGAGTCCCCGCCGTGGGCCAGCGAGCGGAGAGCTTGGGGCATTTCCTGCCAGCACCCCACTACTAGAACATAAGAACGGCTGTACCGGGTCAGACCAAAGGTCCATCTAGCCCAGTATCTGTCTACTGACAATGGCCAATGCCAGGTGCCCCAGAGGGAGTGAACCTAACAGGCAATGATCAAGTGATCTCTCTCCTGCCATCCATCTCCATCCTCTGGCAAACAGAGGCCAGGGACACCATTCTTTACCCATCCTGGCTAATAGCCATTTATGGACTTAACCACCATGAATTTATCCAGTTTTCTTTTAAACACCGTTATAGTCCTAGCCTTCACAACCTCCTCAGGTAAGGAGTTCCACAAGTTGACTGTGCGCTGCGTGAAGAAGAACTTCCTTTTATTTGTTTTAAACCTGCTGCCTATTAATTTCATTTGGTGACCCCTAGTTCTTGTATTATGAGAATAAGTAAATAACTTTTCCTTATCCACTTTCTCAACATCACTCATGATTTTATATACCTCTATCATATCCCCCCTTAGTCTCCTCTTTTCCAAGCTGAAGAGTCCTAGCCTCTTTAATCTTTCCTCATATGGGACCCTTTCCAAACCCCTAATCATTTTAGTTGCCCTTTTCTGAACCTTTTCCAGTGCTAGAATATCTTTTTTGAGGTGAGGAGACCACATCTGTACACAGTATTCAAGATGTGGGCGTACCATGGATTTATATAAGGGCAATAATATATTCTCAGTCTTATTCTCTATCTCTTTTTTAATGATTCCTAACATCCTGTTTGCTTTTTTGACCGCCTCTGCACACTGTGTGGACATCTTCAGAGAACTATCCACGATGACTCCAAGATCTTTTTCCTGACTCGTTGTAGCTAAATTAGCCCCCATCATATTGTATGTATAGTTGGGGTTATTTTTTCCAATGTGCATTACTTTACATTTATCCACATTGAATTTCATTTGCCATTTTGATGCCCAATCACTTAGTTTTGTGAGATCTTTTTGAAGTTCTTCACAATCTACTTTGGTCTTAACTATCTTGAGCAGTTTAGTATCATCTGCAAACTTTGCCACCTCACTGGTTACCCCTTTCTCCAGATCATTTATGAATAAATTGAATAGGATTGGTCCTAGGACTGATCCTTGGGGAACACCATTAGTTACCCCTCTCCATTCTGAGAATTTACCATTAATGCCTACCCTTTGGTTCCGTGTCTTTTAACCAGTTCTCAGTCCATGAAAGGACCTTCCCTTTTATCCCATGACAGCTTAATTTATGTAAGAGCCTTTGGTGAGGGACCTTGTCAAAGGCTTTCTGGAAATCTAAGTACACTATGTCCACTGGATCCCCCTTGTCCATATGTTTGTTGACCCCTTCAAAGAACTCTAATAGATTAGTAAGACATGATTTCCCTTTACAGAAACCATGTTGACTGTTGCTCAACAGTTTATGTTTTTCTATGTGTCTGACAATTTTATTCTTAACTATTGTTTCAACTAATTTGCCCGGTACCAACGTTAGACTTACCGGTCTGTAATTGCCAGGATCACCTCTAGAGCCCTTTTTAAATATTGGCGTTACATTAGCTAACTTCCAGTCATTGGGTACCGAAGCCGATTTAAAGGACAGGTTATAAACCTTAGTTAATAGTTCCGCAACTTCACATTTGAGTTCTTTCAGAACTCTTGGGTGAATGCCATCGGGTCCTGGTGACTTGTTAATGTTGAGTTTATCAATTAATTCCAAAACATCCTCTAGTGACACTTTTGTAGGTGACAAATCTGAGGAACTGTCACAGATTAAAGCCAGCTCAGGTTTGGGAATCTCCCTAACATCTTCAGCCGTGAAGACTGAAGCAAAGAATCCATTTAGTTTCTCCGCAATGACTTTATCGTCTTTAAGCGCTCCTTTTGTATTTCGATCGTCAAGGGGCCCCACTGGTTGTTTAGCAGGCTTCCTGCTTCTGATGTACTTAAAGAAAATTTTGTTATTACCTTTGGAGTTTTTGGTTAGCCGTTCTTCAAACTCCTCTTTGGCTTTTCTTATTATGCTCTTGCACTTAATTTGGCAGTGTTTATGCTCCTTTCTATTTGCCTCACTATTTGACTTCCACTTTTTAAAGGAAGTCTTTTTATCTCTCACCGCTTCTTTTACATGATTGTTAAGCCACAGTGGCTCTTTTTTAGTTCTTTTACTGTGTTTCTTAATTTGGGGTATACATTGAACTTGGGCCTCTATTATGGTGTCTTTAAAAAGTGCCCATGCTGTTTGCAGGGATTTCACTGTACCTTTTAACTTTTGTTTAACTAACCCCCTCATTTTTGTATAATTCCCCCTTTTGAAATTAAATGCCACAGTGTTGGGCTGTTGAGATGTTCTTCCCACCACAGGGATGTTAAATGTTATTATATTATGGTCACTATTTGCAAGCGGTCCTGCTATAGTTACCTCTTGAACCAGCTCCTGCGCTCCACTCAGGATTAAATCTAGAGTTGCCTCTCCCCTTGTGGGTTCCCGTACCAGCTGCTCCATGAAGCAGTCATTTAAAGTATCGAGAAATTTTATCTCTACATTTCATCCTGAAGTGAAATGTTCCCAGTCAATATGGGGATAATTGAAATCCCCCACTATTATTGGGTTCTTAATTTTGATAGCCTCGCTAATTTCCCTTAGCATTTCATCATCACTATTACTGTCCTGCTCAGATGGTTGATGATAGATCCCTAATGTTATATTTTTATTAGAGCATGAAATTTCTATCCATAGAGATTCTATGGACAATGTGGATTCGCTTAAGATTTTTACTTCATTTGAATCTACATTTTCTTTCACATATAGTGCCACTCCTCCCCCTGCACGACCTGTTCTGTCCTTCCGATATATTTTTTACCTCGGAATGATTGTGTCCTGTTGATTGCTCTCAGTCCACCAGGTTTCTGTGATGCCTATTATATCAATATCCTCCTTTATCACAAGGCACTCTAGTTCACCCATCTTATTATTTAGACTTCTAGCATTTGTGTACAAGCACTTTAAAAACTTGTCCCTGTTTATTTGTCTGCCCTTTTCTGATGTGCCAGATTCTTTTTTATGTGACTGTTTATCATCTAATCTGGCCCTTACATTATCCTCTTCCATCCTCTACTCCTGACTATAACCTGGAGATTCTCTATCATCAGACTCTCCCCTAAGAGAAGTCTGTGTCCGATCCACATGCTCCTCTGCAGCAGTCAGCTTTCTCCCATCTCCTAGTTTAAAAACTGCTTTACAACCTTTTGCTCTCTCAACACTGCCCCACACAGCCAATCTGCCTGGGCCTGCCATGCACTGGGCCACAGGGCTGCCCAACCCCCATCAGGCAGGTTTCATTCCAAGTTTCATCAGCCCTGCAAGAGATTGAGCAAGTCAGCATTTCTGACCCACCCCCACCTCTCGGACAGCTCTGCCCAGGAATGATGGGCCTTGACCCTCGCCTGGCAACCCCCAATACCAGGGCAGTGCTGCCTGTGTTTACCAACTCCCCCCTGCAGTGGGGGGAGGGGGCAGGGAGCACAGCAGGGCTGAGGGGTCTGTGCCATCAGCTTCTCTCTACAGGATGTCCTGCCCTGTTCCCGTGCACTTGGGGAGTCCCACCTTGGCTTGGCTCGGGGGGTGGCAGGAACTCCGAACCAGGGTGACCCCAATGAGGAAGGGGCTGTCAGTGCAGGGCCCTGGTGCAGGGACATGCTGGCCGCCCCAGGGTGTGTGGCTCATTACCTTGCAGAGCCAGCAGCGCGTTCTCAGAGACCTCCAGGTGCACATCGCCGCCCGCAGCTCGCAGCTCCTCTGCTCGGCCCTGGAATGGAGACAAGCGCAGGTGGGAACGGGGCCAGCAGAGCAGGGACAGAGCCCAGCTCCTGAGGGCCAGGTCAGCAGCTGGACCCTGGACCTGCCTCCAGCCCTGCACAGGGGATGGATTCTTCCGCCTCTGCCCCCTGGCAGCCAGCGCTGCAGCCCTGTGGGGAGGGGCACCAACAGGGCAGCACCAGTACAGCGGGGAGAGAGCAGGTGCCCAGCAATGATCCCATTCTTGGGGTCACTGCAGGGTCCAGGCACGGGGGGCCCAGCTGCACACGTACCTGCATCAGGGCCCAGTCCTTCTCCCTACAGCCTGCGTTGGACACCACATAGAGGTGCTGCTCCGACGTGCTGGTCACGATCAGGTCGTCGAGGATGCCTCCCTCCTCGTTAGTGAAGAGAGACAGGGTGCCCTGCAAGCAGGGCCATGCTGAGCCTGGGCAGCCACAGGCCACAAAGCAGACCTGCACCTGCCTGCCCACCCCCACATCGGAAACTCCAGGCAAGGCCACGGATTACCAGCATGCCATGCAGCGTCTCCTAATGGCCCTTCAGTGAAAGACTCCTGCAAGCCCAGGCCTGGGCTCCCCCATCTGCCAGTGCCCCTCACTCCCGACCGCAGCCCCCTGCTAGCCCAGCCCTGGGTCTCTCTCTCACTGACAGAGGATGGGGTTGGTTTCGTGGTGGATTTGTGCTATGGGATCCCCCAGCTCTCTGACCCCATGGCCTGAGCAGGACGGGTGGGCAGCTGAGGTGGGCACGTCTCCTGTGATGAATAGGGCAATTTTCTGAACTTGGTATGAACCATCTGACTTGGGACCTATCCACATGGCGTCACTACCCCAGAGGGGAGAAGTGATTTGCTCCCTGGGACACAGAAGGTGTTGGAGTCACAGAGCCACCAGGGCTGGCTGGGCCCAGATCAACACATTGGCTCCTAGGTGAGTGCCTCCCCCCACTCAGGAGGGAGCTGAGCGCCCCACTGGGCACATGGCAGGAGCTGCCAGCCTGCTGCTGCTGCACACAGAGCAGGGGCAGAAGAGGTCTAGAGCCAGGGCTCCCCCCAACGGTGGCTCTGCCCATGCCCGGGCTGCCCTAGGACCCACTGCTGTTGTCACCAGGGCACTATAAAGACTCCTGGCCATGCATGGGGGAGGGCATCTCACACCCACCGTACCTGGTCCGGCTTCAGCTCCGCGATGTCCCCAACCACCAGGCTCTCCATGAACTTCACTCGGTCCTGGCCAAACACCTTGGTCTGGGGAGGAGACATTGCTGAGGGTCTATCTCCGCTGGCTGGCCAGGCAGCTGGCTCAGGCTGCAGGGCAGTTTCATTGCCATACAGACGTTCTGGCTCCAGCTGCAGCCCAGCTCTGGGACCCTCCCACCTCGCAGGATCCTAGATCCTGGCTCCAGCCTAAACCTGGACTTCTACACCGCAATTTAGCAGTCCCTCGTGCCAGTCCCGTGACCCATGTCAAATGGCAGGGACCAGTTGCAGGCATCTGCAGCATGGGCACAGCTTGAGACCAGCTTGCCAGCCCTGCCATCAAGACATGCCCAGCCCCCATCACAGAGAGCCGTCCTTCCCCGCCCACCCTGTAGCAGAGAGCCCTGTGCCACCCATCGCAGAGAGCCCCACGCTGGCCCTGCCCACAACCCCATCGCAGGGAGCCCCGCGCTGGCTCAGCTCCCCCACCCCCATCGCAGAGAGCCCTGCGCCAGCCCAGCCCCCTCCACTCCCATCACAGGAAGCCCTGTGTCAGCCCTTCCCCATCCATCCCCATAGCAGGGAGTCCCACGCTGGCCCTGCCCCCTCCACCCCCATCACAGAGAGCGCAGCGGTGGCCCTGCCCTCTCCACCCTCATCACAGAGAGCCCAGCGGCAGCCCAGCCCCCTGCATTGCAGAGTCCACCTCCTGGCCCCACCGCATAGCAGAGAGCCCAGGGCTGGCCCTGGCCCTCCCCCTCCCCCGTCAGAGAGAGCCCTGGCACTGCCCCTCCCCATATTGCAGAAAGCTCCATGCCATCCCTGGCCCCCATCCCCCAGCGTCACAGAGAGCTCTGCACCAGTCCAGCGCCCCCCCCCCCCAAGCCATTGCAGAGAGCCCTGCGCCGGTCCAGCCCACAGCCCACCTATTGCAGAGAGCCCTGTGCCGGTCCAGCCCACCCGCCATTGCACAGAGTCCTGCCCTGTCCCCTGGTGGCAGGGTTGGGTACTTGTGTATTAAGATATTTTTAAGGTGCCCGAAGCAAGCAGAGGGGCGAGTGAGCTAGGATTCCTGGGTTCCATTCTCTGCTCTGCCCTAACTCACTGTGCAGCCTGGCTGAGTCCCTGCCTGTTTCAGGAGGGCCACAGCTCCAGTCACTCCCCTGGGGTCTGACTCTGGGCAGTGCTGGCTGGCCCTCAGTTTCCTCATCTCGGGGTGTCTTAGAGCTAGGCCACAAGGTGAGCGGGTGGGCAGTAAACGGGACATACAGCTTCCTGGCCTGCGTGCGGCCAGGCTGTGAGCATAGGGGACCCTTGGCTGGCAGTGGCTGGGGTGCGCGATGCTACCTGCAGCATGTGGGAGACATCAAAGAGGGAGCAGTGCTGGCGCGTGTGCAGGTGGGACTCCAGGTGGCTCAGCGCGTACTGCACGGGCATGCTCCAGCCAGCGAAGTTCACCATCCTGCCACCCTGCTGCCGGTGGAAGGCATGGAGGGGCGTCTGCTTCAGGCTGTCCTGCAGGGTGAGAGGGGGCCAGATCAGGCCAGCCCTGCCACTAGAACCCCCCACCAAGAGGGGCTGGGCTCAGCGCCTGGCACAGGGGCTGGGCTCGGCGCCTGGCACAGAGCCATGTGTCCAAGGCACAGAGCCATGTGTCCAAGGCACAGCATGGCTTCCTGCCAGGAAAGGGTGATGGGCACTGCCCCAAGGCAATGTTCCTGTCACGGGGCAGATTACCATCTGAGGGCCGCGCTGGCAGTCAGAGCTTGGGCACCCTCCCGTGAGACAGAGCTGAACCTGCAGCTGACCCCAAGCAGCGCCCCTGTGGGCAGGACGGGGAGAGGATGGCTCAGATCAGCTGGTACTCCAGCCACACTTGCGCAGCGGCAGCCCCTCCCTGAGTAGCTCTGGGACTAGCTCGCAGGGTCTCCCCGCACTGCCCCCAGGCTAGGTCCGCGTCCAGGGCTGCAGGCTCTCTCCTCCCACCCACCCTGCTACGCCTCCCTGCCCAACGCCAGTCTCAGTGCACAGGGCTGTGCCCCAGACCCAGGGACACCTGCTGGCACCACTGCCCCAGAGTAACCCCAGTGCCAGGTATGTCTTGGGCCCAGGGATGTAGGCTCCTGGGGAGACCGCCTTGGACTTGCTGGCGAACCCCCAGGCTTTCCCCTTTAGTCTCTGAGGGCATGGCTACAGCCCCCTGGGGGCTGGGCAGCGTGAGCCCCTCCCCCTGGACCTGCTCTAGATGGGGGAGGCCTGGGGGATACTCTGCCCCCAGCTCTGGGCTCCCATTCCAGAAGTTTTAACAGCGTGTGTCTGTGCCAGCTGAGGCCTTGGGCTGCAGCGCTGGCTTGGACACTCATCTTGAGGTATAGGAGAGGGCTCCCCCAGGCACCCCAGAAGGGAGAGGAGACCCCAGGCTGGCTGCCAGGGCCCCAGCTCGGAACCAGGCTGCAGGTCTGAGCCCATGTGGCTGTTCCAAGAAGCTCAAGAAAGGGCACCTGCCCCAGTACCAGAGCCAGAGATCTGGACTAACAGGAATGTTCAGCCACCAGGTTTCTGTCTCCTCCCACCTCTCCCTGTAGTGCTGCCTCCCACACTGTAGGAGTCCCAGGACCCCCAGGATTGGGCCATGTTCCCCAGGCTGGCACAGAACAGGGGGCAGGGGACACAGCGCCCCCTGCCACCTCCACTGCAGCCATGCCCAGCAAGAGAGAGATGGCTTTGAGGGGGAACTGAGGGGCCCCCTTGGTGCCAGTCTGGCAGCACAGTGCCGCAGCAGCATCCCCTTCCCCACATGCCAAGAGCTGCCAACGCTCGGCACAAGACTGGACTTCCCCTTACAGCTATGTTGGCTCCCCAGGGCATGATGGACATGGCCCTTGCAACCCACCGAGACAAAGCCAGAGCCCTAGGCTGGGGTCCATGGTGCCTCCCTGCTGGATGGAAGGAAGGGGGGCATCCTTGCTCAGGGAGGGATGGGGACAACGAGGGCTGTATTTACTGATGGGGGAGCATTCGGGGTGCCCAGGCAGACAGCCCAGGGTTGTGTGTGCACAGATCAAGGGGAGCTCCTGCCCTTTGCCCAGCACATGCCCTTCATTATCTGTAATTGACATGTCCAAGGTCACTATGGGGGAGGCATCCTGCTGTCCCTGCCTCTCACTTCGCTCCCCCCTCTGCCAGGTCTCTCTGGCTCCTGCTCTTTGCCAATCTCCCACCCATACCCTGCCTGCAGAGAGATCAGTAGGGAGAGTCCACATTCATCATTAGGTTCAGAGTTGGCACCAGCATAGGCTCACCCCAATCCCCGGGGCAGCCACCACCACAGCAGGGGCAAAAGGAGAGGTGCAGGGGGCAGCTGGAGGGGCAAAAGGAGAGCAGTTGGGAGGTGTAGGGATGGGGCATTCAGGGGTATGGGGAGCACACCAATCAGGGGGTCAGGGAGTACAAAGAACAGTCCGGAGACATATGGGAGGCAGGGAGGTGGACACAGGGGGCATAGTCCTGAAGGCTAATGGGGCAGTAGGGGGACAAAGGAGGGCACATGTAGGAGGGGGCAGTTGGGGGGCCCATGTAGGGGGACAGGTTGGGGGCACATGTAGGGGGGGGCAGTTGGGGGGGCATGTAGGGGGACAGGCAGGGGGGTTCTCTACAGCAGCCCAGGCTACAAATTAAATTTGTTTTTACCCCAAAGCCAGGATGTGTGTGGGGGGGGAGTGCAAAGTCAGGGGCCTGCAGGAGGTGCTCACGGGCACTTGGGGAGGTTGTGTATTGGGGGGTGCTAGTGGGCAGTGGGAGGTCAGGGATGGGATTTGGGGGGCCATTGGGGATCAGGGATGAGCAGGGGGAGTTCAGGGGCAATTAGGGGATTGGAGTTTGGGGGTGTTTGGTATCAGAGGAAGGGAGTAGGGGCTGGAATCGGGGAAAACGGGTCAGGGAGTACCAGGGCAGTTGGGAGCTGTGGAGGGTAAGTCAAGGGGTGTCGGGTATCAGCGGCGGGGGGGGGGGGGTCAGAGTTGGGAGTGGGGTGGCGGGCTCCGGGCAGAAGTTGGGGGCTGTGGAGGGGCATTCGGGGAGAATGCCCTGGGGGAAGGATTCAGGGGTGTCCGAGGGCAGGGAATCATGGGGCAGGAATTGGGGAGTATCAGGGCAGCGGGGGGTCAGAAGTTGGAGGGGTGTCGGGGGCAGAAGAGTTAGGAGTGGAGGGCGTGGGAGGAGGGTCAGGGCGGAAGTGAGGGTCCTGGGTTATAAGTTGGGGGCCAGGGAGGGGTAGTCGGGGGGTGTCGGGTATCTGGGGGCGGAAGTTGGGGGCCGTGGAGGGGTATCGGGGCAGTGGGGACCGGAGCCCGGGACAGTCCCTGCGCAGGACACAGGCCGGACTGTGGGGGTCACACCCGGACGCCGGGGCCCCCCCGCCCCCGCCCCCGCTCACCGGCCCGGAGCTGCAGCAGCACCGCCGCCGCCCGCCGGGCCCGACACGCAGCGCAGCCCGGCCGCCCGCCCGCAGCATCCCGCAGCCTCTGAGCTCCGGCCCGCTCCCAGCACGCTAGGTTGGGAAGTGCGGCCGCCAGGGGACTAGAGGTTTAACGCCGAGGCGGAGAGGGAATTAACGCGGGGGAGCTGCTGGGGGAGGGGTTTAAAGCGGGGGAGGGGATTAACGCGGGGGAGCTGCTGGGGGAGGGGTTTAACGTGGGGGGGGGGAGCTGCGGGGGAAAGGGATTAGCAGAGGGGGAGGGGTTTAACGCGGGGGGGGAACTCGGGAGGGAATTAAAGCGAGGGAGCTGTGGGGGGGGGGGGAGTGGATTAAGGTGAGGGAGTGCTGTGGGGGGAGGAGTTTAACACAGGGGAGAGGAGCAACGGGGGCGGGGCGGGACCTGCCTCATGGGATCTCTGTGCCATCCGTGCTCCTCTGGAGGCGGGGTGCTTTGGGTGCTTTGCTCCTGTATCCTCCACCCCCAGCTGGGGCACCAGGGAGAGCCTGGCCTGCACGGGACCTGGGGGCTCCAGGGGTGGCAGCGAGGGTGTGTGGGACCTGGGCCCACCTCCTCCATTCTACCCCCAGCCCCAATCCCCAGCCAGACACACGTGAGTCTCTCTGAACTAGGTGCTCATATCCCAGCAGAGGCCCCTGGTGCTGCTCGTACAGGTGTCAGCCGCAGGGTGCCATTGGGCTGCTTGCTGGGATGTGCCCATTGCAGGGCCTGCCCCTGCTATACTCATGGCAGCATGGCTGCAGTGCCTGCCCAGCTCCCCAGGATTTTGGGCTGTGGAGCACAGCTCCAAGTGTGGGGTGCTCACAGCCTGGGGCTCCCAGTCCCTGCGGCAGCATTCCTGGGCTCGGGGTGGCCATATGTCCACCTGTGCACACACCTCATCTTTGGCTTGTCATGGAGCCCCAGGAGCGGCACTACACCCCATCCTTGGAGGGTCCCCTCAGTGTGCCAGAGCCCAGGGCAGGGCACCTCTGAGACTGAGCCCCAGCCTGCCTACTTCACCCAGTTGCTCTGCCCAGCGAGTCCTGCTTAGGCCTGGTCTACGTTGCAAAGCGAGGTGTGGGTGAATCTATGCTCTAGGTGTCTACGCTCACACCTTTCTCCCGCCGCCCAGGACAGCAACACTAACACCACCGCAAGTGAGCCATTACAGGACTTGTGACTGTGATGGAATAGGGACTGTCTGTGTGCTTAGTAGGCAGAGACAGGTATGCAGCTGTAACATGAGCCTGGCCTGGGGGAGGGGAGGTCTCACCTCTGGCTGGGGCTAGACAAAAGGGAAGTGGGGAGTGGAGTCAGTTGGTTTTTTTTGGAAGCTGGGTGGTGGGTTTCAGGGGATCCTAGGCTGGGATCCAAGCATCCTGAACCCCCCAGAAAGGCCAGATTGAGGGGTCCTGGCTCTGAACACAAGCTGGGCTGTATCCTGTGTTCCTGTTGTTCAATAAACCTTCTGTTTTACTGGCTGGCTGAGAGTCACCGTGAGTTCAGGAAGAGGGGTGCAGGGCCGGACTCCCCCACACTCTGTGACAGTGACCCTAGGAGTTCTCCTGCACCCATCCCACAGTGCCCCTGTCCCCATGACAGCACCAGCCCTGGTTCTGACCTCCACTGCCCAGGGGGCACAGAGACCGGAAGCCCTTCTCCCACCTTTTAACCTCCTGCATGGTTCTGAAATGCCTTTTTCTGATTGCTCACCCTAGTGAGCACAGCTGACAGCTCGCCTTTGTTGTGTGTACCTGCCCAACCACCCAGGCCAGCTCCACGCACCCAGAACTGCTTAGATGCGCTCCTGCCTGGAGCTACTGGAGTTCCTGGGCCGTGGGGAGAAGATGCTGTGCAGGCCCAGCTATGGCCCATCACGGTGCACATTGCACAGGGGCCGCAGGAGAAGGGGCATGCAGTGCCATGCAATGTATGGCAATCAGACATTTGGTAGTGCCTCACAGACCTGCTGCTTATACGAGCTGCATGCCCACCCACAGACCACTGGGGACACCTTGGAGGAGACCCCAGCTATGAACAGCGAGACAGGAGAGGAGGAGGGAGACATGGCAGGGGGCCAAGCTCTGATTGAAACTGCAGAGTTTAGCCAGTCCTGCCAAGCCAACATGGATGAGGCTGCTGAGCACAGGAAAGGGAGCACAGGGAAGTATCTACATACATTTGTGATTAAATGGGATTTTAAAAAATGTTTTGTGTGAATAATGTGTGTGCCTCAATTTTTCCTATGTGTTGCACAAGTATCTAGGTGGTGGGACAAGGGTGTGTGATCTGTGATCAAGCAGAGGCCACTAAAGCAGTGGCTCTCAGTCAGGGGTACACAGAAGTCTTCCAAGCGGTACATCAACTCATCTAGATATTTGCCTAGTTTTACCACAGACTACATAAAAAACTAGTGAAATCAGTACAAGCTAAAATTTCATACCGACAAAATGAGAACGTCAGCAGTGTTCTAGTAATAGAGTGGCTGTGACATTTTTGTATTTTTATGTCTGATTTTGTAAGCAAATAGTTTCTAAGTGAGGTGAAACTTGGGGTACCCAAGAGAAATCAGACTCCTGAAGGGGGACAGCCAGGGCCGGTGCAACCATTTAGGCGACCTAGGCGGTCGCCTAGGGCACTGGCATTTGGGGGGCGCCATTTTCTTCGGCAGCGACCATGGTGGCCAGATCTTCAGCTGCCCTAGTCACCGCTGGCATTTAGGCAGAGGGCGCTGGGGCAGGGGAGGACAGGGAGAGCCGCCTGCAGCAAGTAAGGGGGGTGGCACGCAGGGGAACTCTCTGCCCCGCCTCCTCCCCGAGCATGCCGTGGCTGTTTCACTTCTCCCGCCTCCCAGGCTTGTGGCGCCTAAGCTGATTGGCACCGCAAGCCTGGGAGGTGGGAGAAGTGAAGCAGCCACGGTGTGCTCGGGGTGCTCGTGCGCGGAGCAGGGGTGAGCTGGGGCGGGGGGGGGTGTGTGCCTCAGGGTGGAGGGTGGAGGGCTGCCGCAAGGGGGGCGCCTCAGGGTGGAGGGGGGGAGCTGCTGCGGGGGGGGCGCCTCAGGGCAGAGGCGCGGGGGCGGGAGGGCGCAAGGTGGAAGTTTCGCCTAGGGCGCAAAACATCCTTGCACCGGCCCTGGGGACAGCAGTCTGGAAAGGCTGAGAGCCACTGGACTAGTGGGGAGGTGTGACTGCTGACTGGCTGCCTGGGCACAGACAATAGCTGACACTCTTGCAACTGATGGGCAGGGTCCATCCGCTGGAGGTGAGAACAAAGCAAGAGGTGGAGGCCAGGAGACCGGTTTTCTTGGGAAAAAGACAAAGGCTGATGAGGGGGCACTAGGTGTGACTGAGGGGAGGCTGCTGGAAGCCAGTCAGTCTCCTGGTTTGGGACTGGGTGGGGGGATTCCCCAAGATGGATTTTGCTGTAACTTCCTGCTTTTGGTGCTAAAAAGCTCTGTTCTACACTGTGTTCCACACATCTAATAAATGTTCTGTTTTACACATGCTGCGAGTCACGGCTAACTGCGGAGTAGGATGCAGGGCCCTTCTGGGGGTGTGTGAGGCTTCCCCAGGTGGCCCATCCAGGGGAACTCACTGCAAGGAGTTCATGATGAGAACAGGGGGCTGCATGCTCTGAGGTCAGACCCAGGAGGCACTGAAGGTGAGCAGGCTGCCCTGGTGAGAGTGGCCCTGAGAGAAGACGTGCCCCAGAGTCCTGCCTGGCTTCATTCAGAGCAGTTCCAGAGCCCCCAGCCTGGGACCCCATGACATTATTCCATCTTTTTCTCCTGTTTTTTTTTGCTTTCCTTGAACCTCCCCCACTCACCATCCCCTACTGGCCTTTGTTCCCCATTGAAAACCGGCGCGCAGTCCATTCATGGATTAAGGCAGGTGTCACCTTTGCATGGCTCCACTGGGCCAATGGGAGAGAGGGACAGTCAGGGAACACACTCTAACCAGGTGTCCTGGCCGTCCGGTCACACAGGCCACAGCAGACCAGTGTCCGGGGTTTGGGCAGAGGTAGAATGAACAGGAAGAATCGGCATTGGCTTCTCATGTCTTTGGCTTGTTGGGCAGTGGGGCCGTCCAGAGTTCTCCGGTATCAGAAGGGGATCTCGCTTTTCTCCCCGTGAGAGACTTCAGGGAGTTCACCATTTTGTTACTAATAATGAACCCTGTTTTCCATACCTTCAGAGAATTTGAAGGGTTAACATCAGTGGGTCTGGTACGTATAGTTCTGTGAAAGCTCTGGTTGTAACTCTTTATAAAGTCAGGTAACCCGTGCCACTGAAAATGGCTACACAGCTGTACGAAGACAGCTTTAACTCCCAGCGCTGCACACCTGCAAGTGTAGCCAAACCCTCAGCTCGTGTGCCGCATTTGGTTGCATGCCGTAGGTTGCCTACCCCTGCCCAATACCAATCCCTGACAAAGTTGCCTTGATCTATTAAGCTGTTTTGGATTTATTAAGTTAGTAGTAATTTGTCTTATGAATTAAAATAGTAAATGATTGGATTTGTTTCAAAATCATGATGTTCTGCTACAAGTCTGCTTGTGAGAAAATTGTTTTACAGTCCCTGTGCTGTTTCCTCTAATTGCTTAGTAGATGGATGTATAGTTGTTCTTTGTATGAGTGAGGTATGCAAGGATGTGAGTAGATAAGAAGAGACACCAGCTGAGCAGATGGGCCTCATCACAAGAAGAAGGAAGTAAGAAAATAAGGGTATGTCTTCACCACCAAAGTTAAAGTGTTTAACATGGCTTTGTAGAGCTCTCCCAACGCCGTAAAAAACCCACTCCCATAAGGGGAATAGCTACCAGTACTGGGAGCGCGGCTTCTATTGCTGGTGCACTGTCTACACTGCCACTTTACAGTGCTGAAACTTGCATCGCTCAGGGGTGTGTTTTTTCACACTCCTGAGTGAGAAAGTTTCAGCGCTGTAATGTGGCAGTGTAGACAAGGTCTAGGTGTCTGTCCTGTCCTGATGGCCAAAAAGGTGCAAATTAATGACCCTGAAGTGCAAGGCATCTGCCCCAAACTAAGAACAAAGTATAAGATAAGGGAGCAGCTGTGTAAACACCTAGCACCCAGTTTGTGATTGAGAATCCAAATATCACCCATGAAAGATGACTATGAGAAGGGCAGATTTGCAATTAATGGATCCCAGTTGACACAGCAAAATCCATAGACTGACATGAAAGACAACTACTATAAAGGTGAGAGCCCAGGAAGCTTTGGGTCATTCTGCAACAACAATGGAGCATCAGATGTGTCTAATGGAGGCCCAGCTCCCCTTACTCGTGTTCAGTGTAGCTGGCCACTAGGCTGACTTGAGCAACAATAAGGACTGGGTAACTATAAACTGTCGGAGAAAAACTCAGTTCTCGCTTTTTCTTTGGGTGCAGCAAAATCAAATACTTTATTATTTCTCCAGTAATTACAATGGAGGGAGGGAGTGCCTTAGGACACAGGGTCGCCCCAGTCCCGGACAGGTCTCTCAACTGGTAAACAATTACAGCAAGCCTTTAAACCTTTGTTACAGACAATTACTAGCAATAATACAGACGGTAAAAAGCAACAAATACATTTTGTTTATACATAAGCCTTTCTGCTATCTTATTTGTCTCACTCCTAAAAGACGCCAGCCTGCATATTTGGTTATCAAGTTGCAAGGTCGTAATAACTTTTTACAGTTATTTCCCTCTGCCTCACACTATCCTTGCTTCTACAAGTCTCACGTCATTAGGGTTACAGCTAGCCTAACTCTTGCTAACTGACTGACATGCATTAAAATCCCCTTCAAATCCTTGTTAATTCTTTCCCTGCTTCCACAAAACACTAGCTCCAGACCCTCTGTGTGTGTGTGTGTGTTTGAATATATGCATATACTTGTTGATTTTAATATCTGTTGACATTTTAAATAAACGTGGCATATTGCCTTGTCCCCTGAAAAAGATTCTGTGAGTTTTTATAAGAATAACATTTTTGGTGCAGAATTGTGGAAGGGGGAACGTGGCCGTACACCACATTTATTGTAAAGTTGAAAGATTGATTATTTATGCAAAATGGATTGATTATTTTAAAATTGGTGTGCACAGCCTTGGTCGTAGAGAGCTGAGCAGTAGAAGGAGAACTTAAGAGTGTCTGTTTTGCCATCAGAACAAACTCTTGAGGAGTTTTAGGTGGTATTTTCTGTTTAAGACCCAACTCTGAAGGATATAGGAGTTTGGGCAAATAGTATTTATGGGTTAAAATAATCTGAGTAGCATTGCGTGATTTTATATCTCTGGGAAAAATGTTTAAGAAATGACAATCTAAAGATGCCCCTAAGAAAAGTCAGGAGAGTTACCTTTTGTTCAAGAAGTCACCCCTTTTAAACAAATTTTACAAAAGTTTGGGCATAGCCCATGGGCTGAACAGGTATTGACAGATGTACATACCATTTCGGATTTAGAAGATAGGCTGGCACAATATATATACTTCTGTACAAACCTTCCACCCCAACAAAAAGAGATTCGGCAGCAATTTGGTTACTATGGGAAGCCTGCAATGAGTCATTCACTCGCCTGGCAGCTTGCCGGGAGGAGAGTGTCTCTCTGCACAAGAAACTTTCCCAAGCAGAAAAAGAAGCAGAGAAGTGGAAGGTATTGGCAACAGGAATACAAAGCCAGTTAGATCCCCTTTGGGAAGCACTCAGAGAAAGGAATCAAAAAGAGAGACTATTAGAGGAATAAGATGGGGAAAAGGATAAAATAGAGAATGAAAATCAGGTGTTACAAGGAATGATTAAAAAGTTAACTCTAGAGCAAGGCAGAGCCCCTGCCAATTATAACCATTGCAAATCACTCATTAAACCCTTCAGGCAAAAGCTTGGGTTCACAACATGCCAAATAGTGGCAGTAACAGCAGGAGAATGGGATAGTAACCCCCAAGATAATATCCCTGTCACGGACTCACAGATCGTGCCCACTCATGGCCCTGTGCGGTCCGTGGGGGGTGCCCCTTTCAGTGAGACAGCCCTTCTCGGGGGTCCACTGTCTTGGGGTCAGACCCCTCCACCTCCTGGAGCTGCACCTCTCTGAGCGTTAGCACGTCTGTCTCTCACCATGGGCCCCCTCAGGGAGTCCACGCGCTCTGGACCCCCCGGGCCTCCTCACCCCCAAAGGGGTTGATGTAAGGTGACCATTTTTTTCAAATTTAAAACCAGGACATTTAAAATTGGTCGATTTTGGCGGGCTCTGTGTGATGACATCATCATCGAGTTCCCACAGTCGGGCTGTACGTAATGCGCGGGAGTATTATCGAAGAGTCGCCGCGGCCACAATATAGTGAGAGTGCGTGTGCTGAATGCCGAGTATTGCCGAGATCCAGCGACGAGAACCGTAGTGTAAAATAAAATTAAACTAGGATAAATTAATAAAATTGATTTAGGCTGGTTTATCAAGGATTGATTTGATGTACTCAATCTTTCGATAAATTAATAATTTTTGATTTTGTAGTCCTAAACTGTACTGGTTACATCTCACGACTAACCAGACCAATGTTCAAAAAACCAGTACTGTACTGGTAAAACCAGTACGTATGGTCACTTTAGGTTGATGCAGCCCTGTTCTCTAGACCGGAGTGACTCTCAGCCAGCATAAAACAAGAGGGTTTATTGAGAGTTGAACACAGCACAGGAAACTCTCAGGGCCTCAGGCCTGGCCTCCCTCAGCACAGCATATCCCAGTCCCCCTGCATCCAGGTGGGCTCTGCCTGCTTCCCCTGTCCAGCCCAGAGTCCCCCCTGCTTCCCAGCTGGGCCGCCGATATCCCCGGCCCCAAGCCCCGCCTCTGTCCATTGTCTTCTCTCCAGGTAAACAGGGTCGTAAACAGGAAGGCCTGGGACTCCTCTCCTCTCAGCCCTCCTCTGGCTGGAACCGGCTGGTCAGGTAACCGGGGTCCTCTCTTCGCAACCCATTGTCCTCCCACTGGCCAGAACCAGCTGTGACTCCTGAGCTGGGTCTCCGGGTCACCAGGTCACCGATCGCTAGGATCTCCATTCTCCAGGCAGGCCGGCTCCAGACCCCAGCGCGCCAAGCGCGCGCTTGGGGCGGCATTTTGCCAGCAGGGCAGCAGGCGGCTCCGGCGGACCTTCCGCAGTCATGCCTGCGGGAGGTCCACGGGACCAGCGGACCTCCCGCAGGCATGACTGCGGAGGGTGCACTGGTCCCGCGGCTCCGGTGGACCTCCTGCAGGCATGCCTGCGGATGCTCCACCGGAGCCGCGGGACCAGCGCACCCTCCGCAGGCACGTCTGCAAGAGGTCCCCCGGAGCCGCAGGACCGGCGACCGGCAGTGCGCCCCCTGCGGCGCGGCGCCCTGCTTGGGGCGGCGGAATTCCTAGAGCCGCCCCTGCCTCCAGGCCATCGGCTGGGGTCCCAAGTTCCCTCTCCGGTCCTCTGTAACAACAAACTCCCTCTCCCCATACCTTGTGAAACCAGTAACACCCAGGGACACTGAGTCCCCCTCCCTCTGCATGCAACCCACTGGAAAACACAGAAAAACCAAGAAAAGCCCCCACTTCGTCACAATCCCTGATTGGGGAAATGCACCGTGGGATGCCAGCAAAGCATGGGAAGGGAATATTTGGAATAATCCCAAGAGTTGGGGACCTCTTGATCAGAATCAGGTAGCAGTCATAACCCAAACTGTGACAACCATGAGAGAAGACAATGGAAATAGTACCACTACCACTATGGAGCCCATATCCATCGCTGATCTCCAAGCCATAGCTAAATGGCTTGGACCCCTTAATCGCAAAAAATTCTCTAAATGGATGCTGTGTGCTTTTCAATTAATAGCTAGGGAAGGATTAACAGTCCCTGAGACACAGCGTCTACTAACTGTCTGTGCCTCACCTGAAATCCAGGGAGTCATTGACAGGGTGGGGCAGGACAATCCTACAAATATCCTGGCTATGTTTACAATCCTAGGAGAAATGATGGGCCACCGACACTTACTGGCACAAGCGGCTTATTATGTCACAAGAACCCAATGAAGACCCCAAAGCTTATTTAACCCGCTGGGGTCTAATGCAACTTATGGCAGGTAAGGCTAGTCCTGGGGATGCAGAAAACATTGACTGAGTGGCCATTAGCACAAATTCTTTAAGAGACTGTGCAGCTACTTTAAACCCCTATTATGCTACTACATTAGGAATATGGGCACCAGATCACCTCAAGAATTTAGCAGAAATAAGGGAAAAGATTCAGCAGATCACCACTCATTCTGGCCCACAGCTCAATATAAGGAAGGAGCGAGCCCCTTTTGTGGCAGCACTTGAGCAGGTCACCTATTCTAATGAGAGTGGTACAAAGGGGATATCAGGACCCCGAGGAGATTTCACTCGAGGCCGTTCCCACAGATGAGGTAACCTCGGATGGCAAGAAGGACGGTTATATCCAGACCTCCAGCCCCTCCAGGAGGATGCTAAAAAGCCTCAATAAGGAAAGGAGGAATACGATCCCCTTCACCATGAGGCCCGCCATTAGCCTGGCGGGCCCTAATGCAGCATGGGGAAAGCTGAGAAAGGTGGGATGGAGCATGGACTCAGGATTTGGTACAGGAAGCCCTTAAATTACAATCAAGGCAAAAGGAGGTAGCAAGTGTAACTCCAAGTGCTCCTCCACCAGAGGAAGAGTGTTTTTCATCAAGACAGGGAGGCCTGCTGGATAGGGAACCTCCACACTATGTAGGAGCACAACAATGGAGGTTCATAGGCAAAATCTCCTGGGATACCAGGGGAAGGCCATGAATTTATGTCCAGCAGGGTAAGCACGCTCCTACTTTGGCTCTAATTGACACAGGAGCTGCTGTTTCATTAATTAAATCCACTCCAAAAGCAGGGGGAAAGGTGGGACCAGCCACCTTAAAATCTTTTCAGGGAAAACCAAGCGTAGGCTGGGAATGGACACAAGTCCCTTTTTCAATACAAGGCTTTGAGACAAAAGGGGATTTAATTCAACCCCCCAACATGTTCGATGAAATTATCCTGGGAACAGATTGGTTATTTAAAAAGAACATAATAATGACTTACCCAGAGGTGTTCTATGGAAATTGGAGATGCCCCCTCCCCATTCGGGACAGATGGATCAGAATTTTATTATAACAAAAGGGGGCAAGGAGGCCCATCGCCACACTCTCAGCTGAGCAGGCTGAGGAGTGGCATTTAAAATTCCCCATCGTATGGACTCATAAGAAAACAGATTGCGGTAAAATTAACATCTGCATTAAAATTGTTGGCGAGCTAGTATCCCCTCAAGAACAATACCCCTACCCAAAGGAGGCAGAAGGCCAACTGGTGCAAATTATTTAGGAACTGGAACAACAGGGAATTATTAGAAAAACGAACTCTCCCTTTAACTCCCCTGTATGGCAAGTTTTAAAAGCAGACGGCCAATTTTGGTGTTTAACCACAGATTACAGGAGAATTAACAAAGGAACTGGGCCATGGCCCTATAGCGAGGGTTAAAACAGCCTTGGGAGAGGCCTACCCTGCGGGAAGCCAATAGTAAAAGCAGCCCTGGAGAGAGCTGTTGCTGGGAAAAGGAGTGAAAGCACCTGAGTAGCTGACCACAGGTGTGGCCAGCTCAATTAGGGCTCAGCTGGCCTTGATAAGAGGGCTGGGGGCCAGGAGCTGAAGGAGAAGTCTCACTCTAGCCCTGGAGTGGGACATGCTAGCTGCCTGGGAGCAAGGTACCTGAAGTGGAGCAGGGCTGGGGAAAGGCAAAAGGAACTGGGGAGCTGGGGAGCTTTAGCCTGGCAAATCCCCAGGCTGCAGGCCTTGCTAAAGGCCAAAGCTGGTACAGGGGTTGCAGAGGTGCAGCCCGGGCTTAGGCCCCCCTTGCCAATGATGAGTGGCCATTACAGACTGCAGTCTGCCTCAGTGAGCGGGGGCTAGATGATGACTGGCAGTAGCCACTGAGGCAAGGTGGATTTAGAGGGTTGGGGGTTCCCCTGGGAGGGGAGACCCAGAGTGTTGGGGTACTGCTGGGGCAGAACCCTGAGGAAAAGGGCACCGGGATCTGGGAGGGACACAGGGCCCAAGGCAGGCAAGACATCAGCTGGCAGAGGGTGCTCTGGAGCTGGAAAAGAGCTTATTCCCAGGAGGACCAGCAGGAGGAAGCTGCACCGGTGAGTCTTTGCATTGCTACAGGCTACATCATGGCTGATATGACAGGAGTTATACAGAGAGGACAAGCCACGTCTAAATATTTCTCTGTAATTGATCTGGCCAACTATTTCTTTGCTACACCCCTGCATTCAGAATCAGAAAACCAGTTTGCATTTACTGTAAAAGAACAGCAGTACACTTTGTGTCGATTACCACAGGGTTATATCAACAGCCCAGCTATTGTGCACCATGTGTAGTTGATATGCTAGACCGCTTGAATCCCCAGGAAAGACCCTTTGTATTTTCTTATGCGGATGACATTTTGGTTTTTGGGGAACCTAAGGAACAGGTACAGCAGCTTACTGAAAATATCTTAGCGTTAATTCCAGAGACAGGATTGAAGCTGAACTTAGAGAAGGCTCAACTGGTACAGCCACGAGTGACATATCTGGGCACAATGATTGGAAGAGAGAAAGTAGATGAGCAGAAAGTAAAGGCCCTGCTAGAAATGCCAGCCCCTACGAATGTGAACTCTTTACGAGTCTTGTTGGGCGGATTTAATTTCCTGCAGCCACATATCTATAAGGATGCTGAAATCACCCTTCTTTTATGGAAGCGGTTAAAGAAAAAGACTCAATGGGAATGAGGACCGGAACAGGATTCTGCCCAGAGCACCTGAAAACAAAGCGGCAGCTGTCCCAACTTTATGCTTTCCTGATGAGTCAAGGCCATTTGTTGTCTGCTTGGCTGCCAATGACGTGGCACTAGCCACCACTCTGCTGCAAAACAATGAAGAGGATAAACTGGTACTGGTGACTTATGAATCACGAAAGCTACAAGGCACAGAATTGAATTTTGACCCAGGTGAGTGTGAATGCCTAGCAGCTGTCTGGGCAGTACAATCTTTCGAACCACTTATGGGCACAGCGCCCATTACTATTCAGATTACTCATATTCCCCTCAAATATATTTTATCGGGCAAACTGATTGAAGGGGGCAAGGTTTCTAACACCTGAATAGCCCAGTGGACCCTTACCCTAGTAAACAGAGGGGTCACTACTGAGACAGTATCTAAACCTGACGTGTTAACACATGTTTTAATCGAAAAGAGAAACAAATATGAGTGCCCAGAAATCACTCTGGAACAGAGGATTGCGTTGGTGCAAGCATCCCCTCTAGAAGAACTAGATACTGTGGGTCAGGAAAAGCACATTTGGTTTGTTGACGAGAGCCCAGTGGTAATAAAAGGGAAGTGATGGATTAAATATGCTGCCATCAATCTAGAAGAAGAGATTATCCAAGGGTATCTGGATCATGGGTCAGTGCAGCATGCTGAGCTTCACGCTATATACCAAGTTTTAAAGCAGTATGAAGGCTCCCCCAGACCTATATTGGGGATTGGTCCTGCTTTGAGCAGCGGGTTGGACTAGATGACCTCCTGAGGTCCCTTCCAACCCTGATATTCTATGATTCTATATATATCTATGCTGATAGTGATTTTTGTGTGAAGGGGATACAGTACTGGATGTATGATTAACAACGGAATGGGTGGAAGTCAGCAGATGGGAAGGAGATCTAGAGGAATGGAAATGGATTTACACGTGGATCACAAATAACCCGAACCAATTAAAGGTTCGACATGTAAAAGCACATAAGGGGTCAAGTGCTGAAACTACCTGGAACAATCAAGCTGATGCCATAGCTCAACAGTATGAAGTAGCTGTTGTTTATGTTAGGCCTGAATAAAGATGTAGCACAAAAACCAGTTATGTCAATCTGACTGAAGTCAGCATGTTTCATAAAGCCCTGGGAAAAAGTGAGATACGAAAGGGAGGTGCATTCCTCAAGTTACCAGCTGCGTTAACTCCTGTCTTCCAGTGTCTGGTGCTTGGCAACTATGCTGATAAGAAAGTTGCTGGGGCATCACAACTTGCTTACATTATAAAGAAAGACAGATGTGCTTTGTTATTAGGGTTTGTTACTAACCAAAGGGGGGTGGGATATGGGTTGTGTGAAGTGAATAATTTATGACGTAATAAAACTGTCTATATAAGCTAATACTAAGCTGTAAAGGGGGGGCTGGTTCTCTTCGGATACGAGCAGTTCTTTACTGACACGTGCACTTGTCAATAAAGAGCTTTTGTTTTGGACCTTGCTGGTGTTGTCTGTAACTCTGCGGTCAGACAACGAACTTCGCTGTTGGGGTTCGAGTCCCCGACATTTACTAGGAGCCAGAAAAAGTGTACTAGCAAGGGTGCTTCTGAGCCAGCAGATGGCAAAGCAGGGTCACCCAAATACACTCCAGAAAAAATTGAAAGACAAGAACTGATTAATGTAGTACACCAGTTTACGCATGAGGGAATAGAAGGGACCTTGAGAAGGCTAAAACTAGTCGCAGAATGGGAGCATATGAAAGATGATGTAGCAACATGGATCCAGAACTGTGTTCGTTGCGCATGGAATAAAGCTTGCCCTCCACACTGGCAACCAGTGATGCACCAGAGACTACTTGGACCATGGCATAGAATTCAAATTGATTTTATTGATAGGCTACCAAGAAGTAAAGAGAGATTCTAGTACTTGCTAGTTATTATAGACTCCTTTTCAGGATGGGTGGAAGCTTTCCCTACTAGAAATAACAGCGCCAAGACTGCTGCTAAAAAGCTTTTGTGACGAAGTGGGGATTCTCCCTTGTTATGGTGTATGTGAGTCTTACTGTTTTGCATGAATGCTGTGTGTGCCTCAGTTTCCCTGTGAATTGCTCCTATGTCTAGGTGGTGGGAATAAGCATGTGAGACTTTTGTGGGAGTTGCTCCAGCTGCCTGCACGGATGCTATGGCCGCCTCTTCATAACCTGAGATCCAGGAGGAGGATGTGACCAGGTGACTCTTGGCCCGGGAAACGAGACAAAGGCTGGAGAAGGAGCAATGGGCAGGGCAGGGGCCAGGCAGCTGGAAGTGAATCAGTTTTGGCTGGCTTGGGGTGCAGGGGGAGGGCCAGAGCCCTGGCTCTGGGCTCCCCTCCCCCCAGATGGACTTGGCTGAATGTTACTGAGTTCTGTCTAAAAAGTTCTATCCTGTGTTTCTATCCACTAATAAACCTTCTGTTTTACTGGCTGTCAGAGAGTAACGTGACTGCGGAGTTGGGGTGCAGGCCCTCTGGCTTCCCCAGGAGCCCCACCCAAGCGGACTCACTGTGGGAAGTGCACAGCGTGGAAGGAGATGCTGAATGCTCCAAGGTCAGACCCAGAAAGGTCAAAGCTCTGTAAGCTTCTTGCTCTGGAGACAGTATGCTCAGAGAGAGGAGGCATGCTCCCACAGAGTCCCGACTGGCTTCATATGGAGTAGTTCCAGAGCATGTGGAACAGAGACTCTGTGACAACTGGCGGCAAAAGTGGGATAAACTGCACCCTGCTAGATGCGAGGAGCAGCCGGGTGTCCTGGAGACCCATGTCCTGACCAGCAGGGGGTCTTCACCGGGTTCCCCGTCAGTGGATCTGAGACAGATGGAATTGGAGCTGAGATTGAAGGAGTCAGAGGACCATGAGAGACAAGGAAGGCATGAAGCAGAACAGCAGGAGAGACAACTGCAGCATGAACTGGCAATGGTTGAGCTGAGAGGCACAAGGATCTGTCTGGAGATGAGTGGGGATGGATCCTGGGGTGCCAATTCCACAGGGACCCTCGACACTAAATTGCTGCCCCAGGTTAAGGAGGGGGAAGATATAGATGCCTGTCTCATGGCCTTTGGGAAGGCTGGCAACTGGAACCAAGCTGGCCCTGTAGAAAGGCTCCAGTGTCTAGCCCCCTTCCTGGGTCTCAAGGCCATAGAGCTGTTTAGCCAGATGGGTGGGGTGGCAGACTGCCTCCCACTCCCAGCCCTAGCATATATGTCTGCATGCCCTCTCCTGGGCTCAGGCCCCTCAGACCTCCTGTGGGAGTGGAAGATCAATGGGGAGACATTCCTGGGGTGGTGAGACCTTGGGACAGAGAGAACTGTTGCCAGCCCCTGGGTGGTGCAGCCTCACCAGATGCTGAGGTGCCATGTGAGCCTGGGTGAAGGTTCCAGGGATGAAGCCCCTCACCCTGCCTGTGGCTCAGATCCCTGTGCGCAGATAGGAGGGGTTGTACTGGCTGGTAGGTGGGGTTTCTCCAAGAGATCAGCGATTAAGTTTATTTCTGTTTTTCTTATGGCTAATGGACTCCTCTGTCCTAACCCCAGATGCTTTTGTTTGCTTACAACCTTTAAGCTGAACTCCCAAGAAAGCTATTTTGGGTGCTTGATTTTTGGAATTGCTCTTTTAAAATCTACCAAAAGCCTAAGTTCCAGGTGTATTTTCTTTCTTTTTTGTTTTTAGTAAAATTTACCTTTAAGAACAGGATTGATTTTATTTTATTTATTTATTGTCCTAAGAGGTTTTTGCATATGTTTAATTAGCTGGTGGCAACAGAAAACAAAGGAAATTGGCTTTCTCAGCTCTTCCTCGGAGGGGGGCGAAAGGGCTTGAAGGTACCCCACAGGGAGCAATTTCCAAGTGATTTTGCATTTGGGTGGCAGCAGCATTTACCAAGCAAAGGTCAGAGAAAAGCTGTAACCTTGGGAGTGTAATATAAGCCTGGAGTGGCAAGTATTATTTTTTAAAATCCTTGTGGCTCCCCACCTTCTGCACTCAAAGTGCCAGATTTGGGGATTCAGCCTTGACATGGTGGCAGAGCGGTGGGATCATTTTGAACCAGAAGCACAGACCTCAGGATTTTAAAAGGACACATTTTTTGTTTTGGCAGCCTGAAAGCCAGGGAGGTTTCTGTCTTTCTTTCTTTGCTGCCTGAGGGGGAACAGGCATGCCAAAAGGATTAGCCTGCTGTGACACTGCACCCCATAATGCTTTCTAGAAATATGTGTATGAGTGTAAATATGACATGACTGGAATATGTTTTATGCTAGATATGCCATGTAACATATCTCTGCAAAGGTTATGATCTACTGAATATATTCATCCTATTTACATGCATTTATCATTTTTGTATTTGAAGTTATGAATATTGGCTATGGACTTGTTTCATTTTAAGTAGCCTCAGTGAAGCAGCTGGTCAGCTTCCTGAGAAAAGACTATTCTCAGTAAGTGCCCAATCAAGGAACACTTAAGCTAATAAAGAACCAATGCACATCTGAGCTTTCCTGGGAACATGGCATTGGCTGGTAAAGTTCTGAGTCATGCATGGACATGTGACTTGCCCATGTGACTCCAAAACTCCATCTTGCAGCTGGATTCTGCATAGGAGAGGAGAAGGGGTTTCCACCCAAAAGAGTCTATTTAAGTCCTTGGAAACACCTCCATTTTGTCTTCAGCTGGCTCAAGAGATAGCCTCTTCACCCCCAAAGGATACCTGAAAGAAATTGGAACAAAGCATAGTAACCACAGGGCTGTGAGTGATTGCTGGACCCAGACTAGAAGGAGGCTAGTCTGTAAAAGAAGCTTACTGGCACATCTCTGAGGGTGAGATTTCATCTATAATCACTTTATTACTGTATTAGGCTTAGACTCGTGTGTTTTTTATTTTATTTTGTTTGGTAATTTACTTTGTTCCATCTGTTATTACTTGGAACCACTTAAATCCTACTTTTTGTATCTAATAAAATCACTTTACTTATTAATTAAGTATGTATTAATACGGGGGGGGGAAGAGGGGCAAACAGCTGTGCATATCTCTCTATCAGTGTTATAGAGGGTGAACAATTTGAGTTTATCCTGTATAAACTTTATACAGGGTAAAATGGATTTATTTGGAGTTTATTCTCCATTGGGAGCTGGGTACCTGAGTGTTCTTAAGCTGTTTTCAGTTAAGCCTGCAGCTTGTAGGGGACGTGGTTCAGAGCTAGGTCTATGTTTGTAGTAGGCTAGCATGTCTGGCACAACCTGGCAGGGTTCTGAAGTCCCAAGCTGCCAGGAAAAATGGTCTTAGAGGTAGTCTCAGCACATCAGTTGGCAGTCCCAAGGGGGTTTCTGTGATCCAGCCTGTCACACCTGCAAAGCCAGGGAGTCCAACAAGCAGATTACTTTTTTTTGTCTTTTCTAACTTCATGGCAACAAAATAGTTAGGCTAGAGTAGGGCAACCTTGTTCATGAGGTTGAGGTTGGGCACGGAAACCCTAGAGTGACCAGTCTTCCCAAAGCGGCATACCACAGAGAAGACCAACCCAGACCAAGCCCAGACCTCCAGCTCCATGATGGGAATGGGGGACCGGAATCTTCCCAGGTGGTAAGGGCCAGCCCTCCCCCCACTGAGATCCAGGTCCCAAGCTGGAGGGATGCCCTTAACCCAGACCGAGTTCTGACTGCAGAAAACAGGGATTTCTTCCTACAGATGATGCGTTTGGAAGCAGAGGACAAAAGAGAGGTGAAGTGCTTGGAGCTGGAAGCGGAGGAGAGGAAACAGGCAAAGCACTTGGAGGTGGAAATGCAAGTGAAGTGCTTGGAGGCAGAGTTAGAGATGAAACGCTTAGAGCTGGAAAGGGCTAAGCTGGGTTCACCAGGTAACCCTAACAGTCCTTCTCCAGGTACCACTCCCCATTCCAGGAAATTCCCCACATACAAGGTAGGCGATGATACAGAGGACTTAGAACATTCTGAAAGGGCCTGCCTTGGGTACACCACCACTATAGACCTTAGCAGAGGTGGCAGCTGAAATGCCTAAAGAACACATGAACAAGTATGACCTTTTATAAACAAAAGTCCACAATTAGGATGGGGCTAACACCTGAGCATACCCAACAGCAGTTCAGAGCCCTAAGATGGAAACCAGATGTGGCATTTTCCCGACACGCCTACCACATTGTAAAAAATTGGGATGCCTGGATATCAGGAGCAAGTGTTAAATCTCTGGAAGATCTGTCTCTCTTAATGCAAATGGAGCAGAGGGTTTTCCTAAGGAAATAGTACCAGCTGACTACAGCTCATCACCCTGGAGTCCCCACCAAGGAATGTTCAGGCCAAGATGTTTTGCAAATACCTCCAGAGCAAAGGGAAACTGAGTGTGGGCGGGAGGAAAATTACTGCATGGAGAGACACCGGCGCACAGGTGTTTGGGAGGGATAGCTCAGCGGTTTAAGCATTGGCCGGGATCTGCAGGCCCTAGAGGTTGCAGCCTGGGGAGAGGAGGCCACAGGACAATGAGTTGGGCCAGGAGCCCCAGGAATTGCTCTCTGTGGTGAGGTGCCTGGAGCCAGAGAAGCAGTGAAGGGTCTGACAGTGAGTTGACTCCCCCACTTTGGAAGAGATTCCAACCCTGGAGAATCAAACCCTGGACTTCATGAGCTAACCACTTCTGGGTGCACCTCCCCCTGGGCAGTGGCTCCCCACAGAACAAGCCACTTTCCCTTATGACCAGCACCACAGGCACTGCTGTAGGGCTAGGACTTAACTCACCCATAAACCAGCCTTGATCTGCCTTGGGTGAAACTCAGGGATTTCAGCACTGCGATTAAGAAAAAATGCTCTGCTGCCACCGAGCCCCACCCCAGCTCAGGAATATCCCTAACAAGAGGGAGGAAACAGAATGACCCAAACAAATGGTAAAATAGCTAAGCTAAGCTCAGACCATCTGTACAGACAGAAAAACAGAGAATGTCATAAATAAGTTATAATTAGGGCATGAGAGATAAAAATGTAAAAAAGACTTGAGCAGGAAGGAGAAAACATAGGTGCTAGTGCACGATTGGTTCCATTTTGTTACCTAGGGGTTTCGAATAGTATGATAGGATAGTGAGGGTAAAGGAGAGATCTAGTTTTACCTACAGAATGTAAATGAAAAACAGTGCTCTCTGGGAACCATCTCTGGACTGCAGTTTAACATCAAGCTGCTGGAACTCTGACTCCTCTGCACAACTGTGACACAGAGACATCGCTGGGAACCCCCAGACGAATGAATCCTGACTGGCCATTGGGTGAAATTTGTCTGTATATTGGGAGTATTGAGCATAAGAGCTGTTCTTGGTATATGTATTCTGGGTGTGTTGCTAATAAATAGATGTTTATAGAGCACAGCTGTGTAAGGGTCTTTCGCTGGGAAAAGGGCCCTCAGACCCATAAATCCCTGAGCCCCATGGAAAAGGGCGGGTACTTAAATTGTCCAGGTTTCTCCCTGAGCCCCGGGGGTAAGGTGTGATGCTGTCTGGAATATGGGGAACACCTTGTAATATTGATACCAATATTATAAAATTACAAGGAATCTGACAGATATGCCATGTAAAGTATCTGTGAAAATGTTATAATTTACCAAGTATGATCTAGTTTATATGTTTGTATCACCTTTTGTATTGTGAAAAGCAACAAAGAGTCCTGTGGCACCTTATAGACTCACAGAAGTATTGGAGCATAAGCTTTCGTGGGTGAATACCCACTTCATCAGACGCATGTGGTGGAAATTTCCAGAGGCAGGTATAGATATGCAGGCAGGAATCGGTCTAGAGATAACAAGGTTAGTTCAATCAGGGAGGATGAGGGCCTTTTCTAGTAGTTGAGGTATGAACACCAAGGGAGGAGAAACTGCTTTTGTAGTTGGCTAGCCATTCACAGTCTTTGTTTAATCCTGAGCTGATGGTGTCAAATTTGCAAATGAACTGAAGTTCAGCAGTTTCTCTTTGGAGTCTGGTCCTGAAATTTTTTTGCTGCAGGATGGTTACCTTTAAATCTGCTATTGTGTGTCCAGGGAGGTTGAAGTGTTCTCCTACAGGTTTTTGTATATTGCCATTCCTAATATCTGACTTCTGTCCATTTACCCTTTTACGTAGGGATTGTCCAGTTTGGCCAATGTACATAGCAGAGGGGCATTGCTGGCACATGATGGTGTATATTACATTGGTGGATGTGCAAGTTAATAAACCAGTGATGTTGTGGCTGATCTGGTTAGGTCCTGTGATGTTGTCGCTGGTGTAAATATGTGGGAGGAGTTGGCATTGGGGTTTGTTGCATGGATTGGTTCCTGGGTTAGAGTTACTGTGGTGTGTGGTTGCTGGTGAGAATATGCTTAAGGTTCGTGGGTTGTCTGTGGGCGAGGACTGGCCTGTCTCCCAAGGCCAGTGAAAGTGAGGGATCATTGTCCAGGATGGGTTGTAGATCACTGATGTGTTGGAGAGGTTTTAGCTGAGGACTGTAGGTGATGGCCAGTGGAGTTGTTAGTTTCTTTCTTCGGCTTTGTCATAAACAGATAGTTAAGGGTTAATGTCTCTTTTACCTGTAAAGGGTTAAGAAGCTCAGTAAACCTGGCTGACACCTGACCAGAGGACCAATAGGGGGACAAGATACTTTCAAATCTTGGTGGAGGGAGTTCTTTGTTTGTGTTCTTTGTTTTGGGGGGGTTCGTTCTCGGGACTGAGAGGGACCAGACGTCAATCCAGGCTCTCCAAATCTTTCTGAATCAGTCTCTCATGTTCAAACTTCTAAGTAGCAGAGGCAAGGAGTGTTAGTCTTATGTTTGTTTTCTCAACCTGTAAATGTTTCTTTTGCTGGAAGGATTTTTACCTCTGTTTGCTGTAACTTTGAACCTGAGGCTAGAGCGGGTTTCCTCTGGGCTATATGAATCTAAGTACCCTGTATTTTCCATCCTGATTTTACAGAGATGATTTTTACCTTTCTTTTTCTTTAATTAAAAGTTTTCTTTTTAAGAACCTGATTGATTTTTCTTTGTTTTAAGATCCAGGGAATTGGGTCTGAACTCACCAGGAGTTGGTGGGGGAAAGGAGGTGGGGAATGCTTAATTTCTCCTTGTTTTAAGATCCAAGGGGTTTGGATCTGTGTTCCCCAGGGAAGGTTTTGGGGGGACAGAAAGTGTGCCAGACACTGATTTCTGGCTGGTGGCAGCGATACCAGATCTAAGCTAGGAATTAAGCTTAGAAGGGTCCATGCAGGTCCCCACATCTGTACCCTAAAGTTCAGAGTGGGGGAGGAAACCTTGACAGGCTTGTCTTGCAGCAGGAGGCTTCTGGGTACACGTCTGGCTCTGTTGTTTCCTTATTTCCTCGTGCAGGTATCATAGTTTTGAGAATGCTTGGTGAAGATCTTGTAGGTGTTGATCTCTGTCTGAGGGGTTGGAGCAAATGTGGTTATACCTCAGCGCTTGGCTGTAGATGATGGATCGTGTGGTGTGTCCGGGATGGAAGCTGGAGGCATGAAGGCGGCCAGTGGGGTTTTGGTATAGCGTGGTATTGTGTTATAGATATGCATGATATATCTGCTTCAAAACTTATGCTGTGTTGCTGGGTGACACTGCCAGATAGATTGGCATCTGCACTGCCCTAGTCTGTTCAATGGCCCATCAAGGGTCCACAGTTACACAATGAACCCATTGAAAAAGCCAGGGATTACACCTTATGAGTCAGCAAGCCATGTAGGGGCTTGAACTCTATGGAGAGAACTCTAAGGCTTCTCCATGCTATGTGCTGGACAGCTTGCGTTTGAAACAAAGGACGCACAAGCCACATGGCAAAAGACTATAAAAGGCAGCTGCATCTTCTCAATTTTGTCTTCATTCCTGCTTCTTACCTCTGGAGGAACTTTTCTACAAAGCTCTAAACAAAGGACTGAATGACCCATCCCAGGTGTGGATGTGTTCCAGAGGGACTTTCAAGCCAGCAAACTCATCAATACGGCTAAGAACCTGATATATGGACTTTGAAGTCTCGGTATGTATCTGACTGCTTCACCACTTAACTCTCTTCTTGTTCTTTTTTGTCCCTTTATAACAAGCTTTATTTTTAGACACTAAAGGATTGATTAGCAGCATGGTATTTTGGGGAAGTTCCAAAATAATACTGACTTGGTAACATGGCTGGCCCTTTGGGGTCAGAACATTTTGTATATATGAGCAGGGCTTTTAAACAACTTCTCACTGTACTGGACCTAGGTCCTGACTGGGTGCCAGAGAACTGGAATGCAATAAAGGCAGCTGTGTGATTCAGTGTTAACCATCAGTTTTGGGAGTATCTGCTCTTCTTTTTGCAGCCTGCCCTTGACATTTTCAGTGAGGGCTGCTCTGGCACCCCGGGTCACATAAGGATAGGTGCCTTACACCATGAGCCCTTGGAAGGAAAAGGGTGGGGGTGCCTAAATTGACTGGTGCCCTCCATAGGGTATAGGCAGGGTGCTCTAGATTGTGCGGGTAACACTGCCTTCCCCGTATTCACCCCCACAAGCCTCGGGCTGGATGAGCCCTTGTGCACCCTCCCCCACCCCAGCTCTCCTGAAACCTGGCCTTGTTCTCTCTCTGGACACTGGCCCTCAGCTCCAGCTCCCCTCTTCTAAGAGCTGAGGGAAGGCTAGGTTGGGCACAGGCAGCCCTCAAGCTGGGCTGTAGGGAAGTGACAATGCCCAGGTGGGACAGAAGGGATGGCATGTGCCAGCCGGGCTCCACTCAGAGAAACCACTAGCACAGCTCAGCTTTGAGGGTTGTTTATTAAAGCAGCTGGGTGCAGATCCAGCAAATGCATGATGCATCCCCCTATGGGGACAGGCAGAACAGAGGTCAGATCCCCATGGGCACAGTGACTGTTGGAGGGAACAGCATGGCTAGCTACAACCCAAGAGCCATGTCCTACTCAGGCCAGCCCAGTCACGTGCAGCCAGGAAGGATGGAAGAAAGGAAGCACGTAGCCAGGAAGGATGGCCCAGGGGGAGGGCACTAGGATGGTATTCAGGAGACCAGGGCTCATGTCCCAGTTCTGCTACAAACTCCTTATGTGACCCTGGGCAAGTCTCTCTGGACCTTGGTTCCCAGCCAGATACTGGAGCCAGCCACTCCCAGAGTGGGCGTGAGGTTACATGCGGCAAAGCCTGGAAGATGCTCAGCTACTCCAGCCCCCCTTGGAGAGAACATGGGGAGAGGCCAGGCTGTTCACCTCCTGCCACTGTCCTGAATACCATGGAAAGTAGCAGTCATTGCCCCATGTCTGGTGCCAGCACTCTCCACTACACCTCCTGGGAGAGTTAATGGCACAAAGTGGGGCTCGGTTGCTGCAGGGGTTCCCAAGAGACACCCCATCCCCTGCTTTTTTGAGCAGGCCGGTGAGCCCTCAAATCAGCCCACACCCCCGTGTTATCTAGGGACTGGGTGCTCAAGAGCAGCACGCAGGGCTGCTGGGAGTCTTGCCCAGCACTGCAGGAGAGAGAGACAACCCCCAGTGGTGGGGTGGGGGAGGCACTCCAGGCCGTGATCCAGGGCCCTGAGGGAAGGTGCTCCAGGCTGGGATCCAGGAGACCAAGAGCTCAAATCTCTTCTGTGTGGCTGCTATTTACTCCATGATTGGAAGTGAGCATCTGGGAGCACCCTGGGGCCATCAGAGGGGCTAGGTGACAAGCTGCCCATCTTCACAGAGTTTGCACGTTTATGGGTCAGGAGCCAATTGGGGCTGGGAGACAATGGGGATCCCACACTCAATCCCAGGGTGGGCAATGGGTGGTGTCCGGACTGGGTTCTGGGGTAGTATGCTTTGATTGCCATTGGTGCTGAGGCTCCCAAGAACTCGCAGACAGCTCTCCCCATCCAAGGCTCTGAGCCCTGCAACCTTGCTAAAATCTGCAGCCAGGAAGGCTCCAACCGACAGTCCTTGTCCCTCCTCGTCATGCCCCAGCCCTGTACCGCTTGTACCCTGCCAGAACAGGGAGAACAGACAAACTGCCAAAGTAGCCCTGTGGCTTTCAGGTAGCACCTCCCACTGCACAGCCATGGGCAATGGCAAGAAACAGGGAACATCATAGTCCCTCCCCTGTCCGCCGACTCCCATGCCTGCAGCACACCAGCCCCAGGCAGCTCCAAGCTCAGAGGAGCAGGGCTCTGATGCAGCATTCAGGCCAGTAACTCTGTTCCCAGAGCCCAGCACGTCCCTTGAGCTTCGCCCACCCTAGGCTTATTGGCACCCCAGATCCCCCTGGAAGCAGGATTCATCTGAAATTCCCGGGGTGGGTGGGTGGGTGGGGGGCACTCTGCCAAACACCCGCAATGTGATTTGATCAGGAGGCTGGGGGACATGCCTGCCAGGCCCAGAACAGAGAGCTTATGCAGTGCCGGGAGAAGAGGAAGTCCGCAGGCCCCAGTGAGATGCAGACAGAGGAATCTGGTCAGAGCCAAGAAGCCCAGAAGATGCTGTGGGGGAGGCTGAGGGAGCACAGAACAAGGAGGGAGAGAAAACAACCCTCTTGACTGGGGAGACCTGAGGCAGACTCTGATCAGCGATGAAGGAAACATGCTGTGCAGATGGGGCAGCCAGCCTGGGCCAGAGCTCAGGTGTAGGAGAGCAGATTGATGTCGTAACAACCATCCACCTGGAACACAGAGAGCAGTGTCACTCCCATCAGGGCACCCTGCTGCGGCTGGCTGGGACTGCAGGAGCAGTGAGCCCTGACACACCCCCTAGGGGCTGCTGCTGGGACTGCAGGAGCTGAGCGCCCCTGATGCGCCCTGTAGGGGCCGCTGCTGGGACTGCAGGCGCCCACAGCACCCAACACAACCCCTTGGGGTGCTACTGGGACTGCAGGTGCCCACAGCCTCTGATGTGCCTACTAGGGACCTCTGCTGGGACCGCAGGAGCCGAGAGCCCCCATGCAGCCTATCTCCTCTATTACAGAGGAATTGGAGCTGGAACATCAGAGAGGCTGGGACTGGGGGAGGTGAGAGTTCCCTACCTCCAATACTCCTGAACCTGGAACCCTCAGGAGCTTTCCCAGCAGTCTGATGGCATTTCGTACAGCATAGCCAGCTGGGAGCAGCTCAGAGTGACTGCAAATGCTGCTAGTGCCCAAAATACATCCTGCCCCTTTGACGCATGCTGGGCCATGCAGTAAACCCAGAGCAGGGGGCCAGCCCCTGTGGGCAATGAACAGAGCTAACTGGAAACTAACGTCAAAACGCCCGATTCGGGCTGCCGTCTGGTTGGCGCGGATCATTTCCGTTAGTACCCACAGCTGCTGGACTTCTGTAGACACCTTTTCCGGGTCGGGGACACCCTGCAGACAAGCAATGGTTATTGAGAAGGGTGTTCCTAAAGGCAGCTCCAGACAGCTAGGGTAACCCTCACCTCCCCGCTGCCCACAGGACAAGTGCTCTCTGGTTACCCTGCTCTCTCCCAAGCCCATTTTGTCTCATATACAGGGAGAGCTCAGTGGTTTGAGCATTGGCCTGCTAAACCCAGTGTTGTGAGTTCAATCCTTGAGGGGGCCATTTAGGGAACTGGGGTACAAATCTGTCTGGGGATTGGTCCTGCCTTGAGCAGAAGGTTGGACTAGATGACCTCCTGAGGTCCCTTCCAACCCTGATAATCTATGATTCATTGCTCCACTCTGCTTTATCTGCTTTCAGACAGTGAGCCCTTGGGGCAGCACCTGGCACAGGGGGGCCTCCAGGCCTTACTGCAGTATAGCCAGCAGCCTGCGCACACAAACCCTGCCTGGTGCATGAGGCACCGCTGCTCTCCCAGAAAACCACAAAGCAGGGAATGGACTGGGAAGGCATCACACATAACACCTCTGACTGCTCCAGCCAGCAGCACACATCACTGCCAGGACTCTGCCCCAGCCAGGCCTGCCATTCGAGTTCCCTACTTGCTGCTCTGGAACATCACACCCCTTCCTGATGGGCTGGGTGCTGCAGGGCCAGCCTGGCCAGAGGCCTACTCTTCCCAGCTGAGCTGCCCAGCTGATTCAGGAGCATTCTTTGGCTGCATGGTCAGAGAGCTCCGGTCTGTGTCGAATCTGCAGCAGCTGCTTCCTGGAAGATCCTGGCTGCCATGAGCCATGGTCCCCCAGCTGAGCATGTCAAGCTCGGTGTCTGTTGGCAAGCGTGCCCGGAACCGACAGCCAGGACATCAAATCCAAGCCGCTGTTAATTAACAAAATCAGACTGATTGCACAGCACACACTGTGCTGGAGAGGCCACAGCCAGGAGCCTCTAGACAGGAACTCAGGGGAACGGGGGAGAGCTGAACAGAATTTAGAAATTAATTTGCCATTTTTCCCAAAACTCTTGAAAATTCCAGCTTGACTCAGGTTACGCTGACAGCCCAGTTGACCCACTCGGCTCCAACGCCCTCCAAGTGCCTCCTCAGCGTGGCTTTGCCCAGGATGGTCCAAGAGCACAGCCCCAGGCACATCCTCATTCCGTTGCACGCACCCACAGCTGCCACCGCCTGGCATTCACAAACAGCCCCAGTGGCCCCCGGAACACCAACTTCAGAGGCCTACAGTGCATCCTACAGCAAAGGGCTGAGGGGACAGCCCTGGGGGACCCCTTTAAGAAAAGAAACTGAGTGATGAGGAGCTAGAGCACAGCAATAGCGCTGGGGTCAGGCAGGTCAGTGCAGGTACCAGCCCCACATGTGCAGTGCAAGATCTGGGCCAGGAATCACAACTGGCCAAATATCACAGAGCTGGATCTCCACAGTCTGCATGCGGGAGTTTCAAACTGGGCCCTCCCCGGCTGAGTCGCATTGTGCCACTGGGGTCTCCAACCCACTACTCAGCTGTGCTGCGCCACTGGGTTCCTCCCCACTCAGTGCCCCCAGGCCCCTCTCCCCCCCCACTGGGGTCTTCAACCCTCCACTCAGCCATGCTGAACCACCCGATCCCCCCTACCCACACTCAGCGCCCCTGGGCCCCCCAACCCTCCACTCAGCCATGTTGCGCCACCGGGTCCCCCCCAGGAGTCTCCAACCCTCCACTCAGCACCACTGGGGTTCTCCCCCACACTGGGGACTCCAACCCCCCTGCTCAGCCGCCCAACCCCGGTCACCCCCTGGTTCTCGCTGCCCGACCCCGGTTGCCCATGTAGTAGAGTCTCTCAGAGCAGAACTCCCAGGCTGCGCGTTTTGCCAAGCTCTCCACCCATCACAACAGAGCTTGCAGGGTGCTTGCAGCCCAAGAGAGCTTTACAGAGAGCTGAAATCCACAGCACTGTCTGTCTAATGTGTGAGGAGACACCGCTGCTCACCACATTTCCCTGGTCTTTGAACAAGGCCGGCAGGGGTTTTCTCTCTTATAACAATCGCTGTTGGATTTCCGCTTGCAGCCCGCAAGGAAGCTGAGTGCCAGCAACACAGCCAGTCCAAAGATGGGGACAATGCTCTGTGGACTGTGCTGGCGAAGGCCCAGCTGCTGGAGGCTCAGCTGCTGGCTAGCCCACCAGAGTCAGGGTAAGCCCCCCACACACCTGGTCGATGGATCTGGCCTTTTGCTGTTTGCAAACTGCCCAAGCAGGTGAGAAGCACCCAGGTGTGGTTGGGGGGGCAAGTTATTCAGCAAGCAATTCTCTCTGCAGGCAGCTTGCAAACAGCTCCTTGTGCTGAGTTGGCTACTGACAGACATGGGGCTTGTTTCTGTCCCCTGACTGGGGAGGGCTTGTAGAATGAACCAACAGTGGCCTGGATTTCAAACTGCACATTCAAACAGACAGTTGCAATTTGCTCGCTGAGCAGTGTTGGCAGCTGGCCGTGAGCCCTGCTGTGTATTCGCACTAGGACAGGTGTGCAAGAGGAACATAAACAGGCCATGTGCTCCCGGTGGGCAGGGCTAACCTGCATTTCCCAAGTGCAGACTATGGTGCCCATCCCCCTGTCCCAGACATGCAGCTCTCAACTATAACCTGGCATGCTGCCCCCGATTTACCACTCCCCAGAGTCCAGGAGCTCCTCATCACTTCCTGCAGTGCATCAGTGTGCATGCAGATCCCAATGCACCTGGCAGGGATCATGGCCCCCATGAGCCCAACTCCCACTGTACCCACCTGCCCTGCCCAACTGAGCTGTCTGCTTCAAGGGACATTTCTCCCCCTCCCCCGGCAGTCAGGACCCTGCCCGCTGCCCTCCCAGAACACCCCACCACCAGCCGGGACCCCACCTTCTCTCCCTAGAACACCCCACCACCAACTGGAAACCCACCTGTGGCCCTTCCCCCCAGGACACCCCACTCTCTCCCCCAGGACACACCATCCCCAATAGGGACCTCACCTGCTGCCCTCTCCCCCCAGGACACCCCGACTCTGGCAGGGACATGCCCACTGCTCCCTGGGAGACCCCAGCTCCAGCGCTGCTCATAAGGAGGCTGCTTACCCCATGCAGGTTTTCTGGCTGCTGCTGGGGGGCCAGATGGGACAGCCAGGATGGGAAGTCTGTCTGCAGGCTCTGAAAAGAGTCAAAGGTGGCAGATGAGAAGAGCAGAGCCCGCCCCCGTGCCAAACGGATGGAGGCAGGCCTGGCTCCTCCGTGCTCACAGGGACAGGCTGCCTGCAGACCCCACTGCTGCATTCAACGCATGCTCCTTAGGCCAAGGGAACTGCACTGTAGCCAGAAGCAAAGGGAGTGCGGGTCCAGACGGCGCATGTGGCTGCCCCATCTCTGCTCCCAGGCCCCTTGAGCAGTCTGCTCTGTCACTATAATCCTGCTGGTGCAGATGGCCTCAGAGTCACAGCACAGGCAGAAACAAGGAGCACAGGCAGGTGATCAGTGCTGGGGCCAGGCCGATGACGGGGTGCCGCAGGAAACACTCCCTGGGCCGCAGAGACAGAGACCCCCATGGCCAGGAGCCTGAGACCACTGAGGCCATGCGCCACAGCCCAGACTGCAAACTGCACTTCACTGAGTTCCCTGGGGCTCTGGTGGTAAGGGGTCTAGGGGGAGCCTCACGTGTCAGACCCAGAGTCTGGGGCAGCCCCTGCCAGGAGGGACACAGGGTGGGATTCAGTACCCCCTGCATCTGCATTCTTGATGGGGGGGGGCCTTTACAGTATAGCAAGTGGGAGGAGACAGGGTACCCTTGGCTAAGGGATGGGCAGCTGCTTCCCAACCTCAGCAGAACCTGTGGGAAGCAATCCGAGGCAGAGACAACGAGCAAGGTCCCAGAAGAGTCCTGCAGGGCTGAATGCTGTGCGGCTGGCAGGGCCAGGGGCAATTCCGGTCTCGCCAAACACAGGCGGCTTTGTGCAACACTCATTGCCCGGGAGAAAGGCAGCCTGACACCACCCCAGCAGTCACTCACCTGCTGGCCCCTGGGGTAGAGCCGCAGCTCCTCCAGGGTGAAGTGCAGCCAAACGGGCGAGGGCTGGCGAAGAATCAATCGCACGGCAGTCACCTGATCCACATCACACAGCAACTGCCAGAGACAACAGGGCAGCAAGAGCTGTGCTGTAGTGAGGGGGTTGGGTGCTAGTTATTTAGAGCCAGGGGCACAAGGGCTGCCAGCTCTGGTGAGGGGATGGAGCTAGAGGGGGCAGAGCAGAGCCCGATGCCGGATGGCTGGACAGGAGGAGTTATAGATGGGTGCCAAGAATTGCACTCCAGGCCCTTTCCACCAGGCAGGATAAGGACAAGGACTGGAAGCTCAGGGTGGGCCCCAGCACTATGGTGCTGGTGGGGGTCCCAGCACTATCGCAATGCAATAAACCATCAGGTCTGTCAGCCTTGGAGACACAGAGTCAGGGATGGGAGATGGCCCACGTCCCCAGTAGCAGTCAGAGGGGAAGCAGAGGTTCTAGCGCCAAGAATTCCATTGGGCAATTCAGCCACTGCCCCCAGCACTGAATGGCAGCTGGCTCTGCGGTACAACACTACACACAATTCAGGGAGGAGTAAGAGATCATGATTACACCACAGGGATCAGGATTCTCAACATCAAGTTTGCTCTTATGAGCAGCACCATGGGATCTGCTGGGACAAGCAGCCCGTGCCTTGCTTTAGTGCTTCAGTTGCAGCCCAGCACTAAGGGCAAGCAAGCCACAGCTGGCCTGCCTGTACCACCTGGCTTCTCCCCAGCACTCTCTCCTCCCCGGAGCAGCAGGCCCAGCCCAGCTGCACTTGTGCCAGCTGTGGGCAGTGGTGGCCAAGGCACAATCGGGGCTCTGCTGCTGCTCTAACTACAGGGGAATCAGCTACCATAGGCCCAGCCCCCGAGTCCCAGTGGCACCAAGAGTCCTGACCTGATGCCTGAAGAGAGAGAAGTAATCCTGGGAGCCAGCCTCTGTGTGTGGGCTGGGCATCAGGCAGTGATTCCACAAGCAGGTGACCCACTTCCTGGTGCCGTCGCGCCCCACATCACAGGGGCGCCGCCGCTGCACTCGCACTGTCAGGAAAGCCGTGTAGGAGTTCTTAAAGATGATTTCCTGCAACTGAGACAACCCAGTGTGCAGGTCACGAGCCTGCCCCATGGGGAGACCCTGTCCTTTGCTGTCTAGACAGGCAGGTACCCACCCGGGGAGAGCCTGCCCTCTGCCACCTAGACAGGCAAGTAGCAATCCACTGGGCCTCCTTTGAGCCACATCTTCAATCCACCAGTGAATCCACTCAGTTCGATGGGCAGCAGGAAAGGCATGGGGATGACCAGCCCTGCAGAGCTGGATTCTCCATCCCCAACACTGTTTAAATTCAGACTGGACTGCGTTCTAACTGAGCTGCTCTAGGAATTATTCTGGGGACATTCTCTGGCCTGTGCTATGTGGGACGTGTGGGTAGATGCGCACAATGGTCCCTTTGGCTTCACAACCTATTTCTCTCCAAATGCACAGCTCCTGGCCCCAAGCTTGACACAGTAAATAGAAATACAGCAGTTGAAAACCCACCTGTCCCTCAGACTCTTCGATACAAGCTGCTCACGCTTAGAAGCCTGCTTCAAAGCCCCACATTTTGCTATTCTCGTCCGGCAGCACCCCTAGTCCCAGGGAGATGGCTGTGGCTCTGCACTACCTGCCTCTGGCCACTGCTCTGAAATCCAGCCCCTCTGCTACACTCTGGACACTGGACACACAGTGGTGCTCTCCCTCAGCTTCTGCATCACTGCCATGGCTCTGGGACAGGCTGGTTCACTGGCTGGGCCTAAAACTGCCCTGCTCCCAACTCCGACCTGGGAAAGGCTAGTTATTAAGAGCTGCCTGCAATGTGCTGCATAAGTTGCCCCAAGTGCCCAGCCAGTCCCCATCCAGCCGGCTGCATGCAGAGCCTTTCCCTTGGTGGAGACAAGGTCCTCAAGTCCTCCCACCCAGCTACTTCAGGGTAGGGCAAGCAGCATCTTTCCTTCCAAAACCCATGGGAATCATAGAATCATAGAATCTCAGGGTTGGAAGGGACCTCAGGAGGTCATCTAGTCCAACCCCCTGCTCAAAGCAGGACCAAACCCAACTAAATCATCCCAGCCAGGGCTTTGTCAAGCCTGACTTTAAAAACCTCTAAGGAAGGAGATTCCACTACCTCCCTAGGTAACCCATTCCAGTTCTTCACCACCCTACTAGTGAAAAAGGTTTTCCTAATATCCAACCTAAACCTCCCCCTCTGCAACTTGAGACCATTACTCCTTGTTCTGTCATCTTCTACCACTGAGAACAGTCTAGATCCATCCTCTTTGGAACCCCCTTTCAGGTAGTTGAAAGCAGCTATCAAATCCCCCCTCATTCTTCTCTTCTGCAGACTAAACAATCCCAGTTCCCTCAGCCTCTCCTCATAAGTCATGTGCTCCAGCCCCCTAATCATTTTTGTTGCCCTCCGCTGGACTCTCTCCAATTTATCCACATCCTTCTTGTAGTGTGGGGCCCAAAACTGGACACAGTACTCCAAATGAGGCCTCACCAGTGCTGGGGGAATGTTCTCGAGCCCCAAGTGTACAATAACCCCCCTGGCATTCTGCCACCAAATGCTGCTTTTTGGCAGGGGACCAGCATGCCCAGGTGGCTTTGTTATTCCCTGTCTCCGAGGCAGTTCCCCTTCCTGGCATGCTTTGGACATGTTGCCCTGTCACTGGATGCAGTGGGAGCTGCTCAACCACACACCCAATGGCACCTGGGTCCCCATGCATCAGATGTCCACCTGGGGTCCATCTGCCCCGAGAACCCTACCCAACCCTAGTGTCCAAATGAGTGTGCTGAGCAAGCCAGGGCTCTGACCTTAGCTTCCTGCTGCATCAGGGCACCCAACAGCATGCAGACTGGCACCCCACAGAATGCAGACTGGCACCCGATGGGGACCAGGGCAGCCCTGCTACTCAGGGTTTTCCCAGAGCTGCCCTATTCCTCCTGGGGGACCCTTCACATCCCAGAGCCACAGCTACCTGCCCCTGTAGACATTGCAATAGCCCCCCCTCGCCCTGTGACTGTCACTAAGCTCCTTCCCCCACCATGGCGCACGGGCGGGAGGGGCGGAGGGCCACGCGCGACACCCGTAGCCCGGGCAGGGGCTCACGCCACACGTACATCCAGGGGCTGGGCGGGGGGCAAGACCACATCGATGACGGCCACGCCAGGCCGAGCCAGGTCCGTCTTCACGTCTCCCACCTGCAACGCCACAGGGCTGCGGACAGTGCACGGGGCTGGGCCGGTCGCCATGGGGCGGCTGTGAGAAGAGAACCGCAGGTCAGGCAGCACCGGGGGGGGGAGGGTTGGAGGGGACAGGTAAGGGGGGACTGGCCTGGCCAGGGGGACTGTTCGGGGGAGCTGTGGTCGTTCGGGAGGGTGAGGAGGTGTTTGGAGAGGGAATGGGCTAGCCGGGCAGGGGGTCTCTGGAGGGGCCTGGAAACGGGGAGGAGCTTGGGTAGCCTGGGGGCTTTGGAGGGGCCTAGAAAGGGAGGAGGGCTGGGCTAGCGGGGTGTTTGGAGGGGGCTGGGGGCTGTGGTGGGCGGAGGTGACGCTCTCACCCCATTCCGTGTCCTGGGCTCAGCGCCGGCTGTTCCATCCAACATGGCTCCGGGGCGGGGCTGGTGGAGTACAGGCCCCGCCCCCGCCTGTCTCCATGGAAACGGTTCGCTGGGGACTGCGGTTACGGGGGCCTGGATGGTGGGGGGCTTTGGCTGGGGGAACTGAGGGTCTGGCTGGGGGACGTTGGGGCCGGATTGCCTGGGGGGGTCTGACTGGCCTGGGGGGTCTGGCTGGGGGGGGCATTGGGACAGACGGAGGGGTCTGGCTGGGGAAGCTGGGGAGGGTCTGGCTGGGAGGGCAATCGGGCTGGATGGCCTGGGGGTTGACTGGGGTGGTATTTGGGCTGGCTAGGGAAGCTGGGGGACTGGCTGGGGGACATTAGGGCTGGCTGTGGAAGCTGGGGGACTGGCTGGGGGGCATTGGGGCTGGCTGGCTGGTATGGTTGGGGGGCATTGGGGCTGGCTGGGGAGCACTTCGTCTCCCCCTTGCACAGTTTTGACCCAACAAGGGAGCAGAGGCTGAGCCCTGCTCGCCAGGGTACGGGGGTCATGGGCTGCCTGACCTACCTGCCCGGCTCTCCTCCGTGTCATGATCCCACAGGGTTTCTCTCCAGCCCCTCCCCAGCTCCATCTGCTAACCTGATCCCAGGAAAGCCTCACACCAGCATAATGCCATTAGGCTTCAGAGTGAACTCCCCAACAGCCATGACAAGGGAGTTCCTGTGCCACTTCTTGAGCTGTGCTTGGGCACATTTTAAAGGTTTTCTTTACAGCCAGTAGGACTAGGACGTGACGTGCATCTCCACAGGCGTACTGCCACTGAGCTGGGCGGAAAGAGGGTGGCGAGCAAGGCCCTTGTCAGCGGCTTGGCCTGCACCCCGAGTACCCCCAGCTCACTACGGCAAGCTTGCCAAGCAGCACCAGGTCTGTGTCACGTGGGCACCCCTTTCTGCCTGGGGGGATTTGCCCCCTGAGGTCAGAAGGGACCATTATGCCCATCCAGTCTGGCCTCCTCAATCACCCAGGCCAGAGAACCTCCTCTGGAGAATCCTGCATCCAGCCCAGTGGCTAGTGACTGAGCCAGAAAGGATCTTAGGGATCCAAAGAGCGAGAGAGACCCCTGCAGTCCCCCCACTCTGTCGCCTTCCCTTCACTTTCCTAGCTGTCCTCTCCCATCTCCTCCCCTTGGCAGATGGATGTTGTGCATTCAGCTCTAAGGTTCATGCCCTGGGAGCAGTGGTTATTGGTGACACACCTGTGTGCAGTTCCTATTCCCGAGGTCCCCTGTCTCCCACCCCCACTAAACGGCTTGTGCCCAGATGGCCTCTTTATCCCAGATGATGATGGGATTGTGGCTCCAACTTGAGAGTCCTCACTGGGGTTCCCAGCTGGAGAGTGAGTGGGCACCATCTGGAGCCAAAAAGAGAGTAACCCCATCTGTGCACTGACTGTGGGGGGCATCACAGCTGGTGTTGCATCAGAGACACCCCACCGGATAGAAACCAGCAGTCCTCTGGGCCCACGAGGCCCCGTCCCACCAGACACATTCTGCATCACATGCCATTTGAGGCATGTGGGGTCAGCTGTGAGTTGTGGGCTCGGGGGAAGGGAGCACATTCCTGGGGTGATTAATTGCTTGGGTATCATGTAATGGGAGGCATTGGGGTGAAAACCAGAGAAGAAGGATTCCTGGCTGCAACCCTGGCCTGCTGGGTGACCTTGGGCAAGTCACTGCCCTGCTCTCTGCCTCAGTTTCCCTATTAGTAAAATGGGGATAATGTTACTGACCTTTGTAAAACACTTTGCGGTCTCGTGATGAAAAGCACTAGATAAGAGCTGGGTCTTATTATTACTTTATTGATCATTGCGTAGGTGCCAGTGATTATGACTTGATTACATTTGTCATGTGCAAAGAGAATAATGTCCAAACCAGTATAATTATATCTACACTTGTGCTTTAAAAAGGCCAGTTTAACAAACCTGAAAACAGTGACTAGTCAAATGAGCTGGGAGAAAGGATTTAATCAGAAAATTGTGAATGATATTTTGGAGTTGTATAAGAACAACCAAAATTCAAAAAGCCAAAATTCCCGAAGCAAGAAAGAAGGCTACACAGGTGAAAAAACCCCCAACAACCTGGCTAAGAGGAGAAGTGAAAGCAGCTATAAAAAATACAGTGTGTAACGTATGGGGGGAAATATAAATTAGACACTAGGAATTGTAAAAAATTGCTAAGGGAAGCAAAAGGACACTAGGAGTTATCTATGGCCAGCTGAGTTAAGGACAATAAAAACACATTGGAGGGGGCTGGAAAGGGGGGAGGGGCTGGGCTGTCCGGTAGGGACCTGTTTAAGGGGGTGTTTGGAGGGGGCTGGAAAGGGGGAGGGGCTGGGCTGGCCAGGGCACCCATTGAGCAGGGGCGAGGGGTGTTTGAAGCAGGGCTGGGCTGGCCGGGGGTGTTTGGAGTGGGGCTGGAAAGGGGGGAGTTTGACACTGGTGTGACTGCTGCTGGACTCCTGTGTCCAGTTCTCGTGCCCACAGTTCAAGAGGATGTAGAAATATTGGAGAGATTCAGAGAAGAGCTGCCGGAATGCTGCAGGTCAGTGGCTGGTCAGTTTGGTGGTGATAAGTCAACCGTCGATGTTGTGATGATGGAGGTTTGGGAGCTGATTATTCCTGTGGTTTGCCCTCGGGTGGTGGTGATTACTAAGGGCCCTGAAATACTGGCTGGCTTTAAGCAGATGGCCTTCCCGAGTCATGTAGGCCAGGGGTAGTCAATTATTTTTTGTCAAGGTCCAAATTTCTTGGTCAAGGTATAGTCAAGGTCCATACTCTAGAGAAAATGTAAAAAAATTATAACAATAATAATGATAAGTAAGTAAGTAGAAAGATTTCAGGGTCCGTTCAAAAGCATCTGGTGGTCCGGATTTGGCCAGTGGTCTGCCTATTGACTACCCCTGGAGTAGGGGCCTTTCCTGGCACTCCTCTTCTCATTGTCTGCCTAGCACAAGGGGCACAGGAATATGGCTGCTGGAAAGCATACTGCTCCCTTGTTACGTAGCCTTTGGTCAACCACGGTGGGATTCATGGGCACAGCATGGGATGCACCAGCCAGGCACATGGTGCCAGAGCATTCCAGAGATCTGGCATTTACTAGTTTGAACAAGAAGGGGCTTTTGTCCCCATCACATGATATGGCTATCGATGGGGTGTCTGTGCCCACTATTGTGTGGGTGGCCAGGCCAACCCCCTGCTCTGGCTTATGAAGCTAAACCCTGATGAGAGAGCACCTGGCAGCAGAAGGCTTAGTCACCCCAGCAGTTGCCGGATGGTGGGGGAGTGCGCCTGGGGCAGGCTGAAGGCAAGAGAGTACTGCCTACAAACCCATTGCTTGTTCCCGGGGGGTGCTGTGCACCATACACCAGAATGCAGGCGAGACCTGTCACTGGGGCAGGTCGATGCCTGTGCTGGATTACAGATGCAGTGCAGGAAGCCTGACAATGGCCTCTGCTCAGTGGGGCTGGGTCTAGGAGATCAAGGGGTGTGGGGGACACCCTGTGTGCCCTCAGCCTTGCTCTGCAGGGGGAGATGAGATCCCATGGAGACACTGGCTCACCTATACTGGCCATAGCAATGTCTGTATCATTTATCTGAGGCTCTATTAAACTTCCCACCCTTTAGGGGATATTGAAAAGGTGTGTACCTGGAGTCAGGTGCCCTTTCTTCAAAAGAGTGTTGGGCTGGGATGCATCACCAGCCCATCACCCAGGGGTTAATTGTTCCTGCCAGGGGCACTGTCGCATCGCAGACGGACCTGGACAAAGCTCAACAGTCAGTTTGATTGGTAGCAGAGTCATTTATTTCTCTCCAGCATACATCTTTATACTCTTAAAGCAGGCAAGCAAGCAATTGCTAATTGGTTAACAAAATACACACAAGCACTGCTATAACTTCATAGGGTAACATCATCCTAGACAGCTTTCTAATTTATTATCCTATTATTGCCTGCTAGAGAGAAGTTAGCCAAGGCCAACTTCTCATAACAAAACTCACAACCTAATTAACCCAACCTAGAAACCTAAACATCTCAAGCTTCCCACACTACCATCTGCCAAGCTAGCAAAATATTCCCAACACCTCCCCCCTTAACTCAAAATCAAAACAAAAGGAAAAATAGCAAAACAAACCCAACTCATAACATCAATACTACAATCTACACAAGCCAAAGCAAAAGGCAAATAAAAACACCAGCTGTCTAACTAAACCGTAACAATATCTTCCGCAGTGCCCTGCTCTCACCTATCACATCCCCCCTCCAGGTAATGCAAGTGGCCCAAGGGGCCAGGAGGGCCCTGCCAGGGTGCGTGCCACACAACAACAGCGGCGGGCACACACATAGCAAAAATATAAAAGGCAGGCAACAAAAATACACAACATTCCTAGCATTAACCCCTGTAATAAATGTGCAGCCCAGCCACGTAGCGATGACAGCCATGACCACAACCAGAAATCACCCTGGTGCTGGCGGATGCCCTCCGCTAGATGGCGCAAACGATCCAGATCAGCTTCAATAGCCGCACTCGCATCTGTAATATTGAAGCAGCACATACCCACAAAATCAGAACAGGGATGACCATGTCGCAGCAATAAATAATCAATGGCTAAGCGATTTTGCAAAACTCCTCGGCGAACTTCTCCCATCTCTTGAGTTAACAAGGCAAGAACAGTGGAGGTTAAATTCAAGGCCTTTGCCACAGTACAGGCAAGGTGTGCGACGGCATGGTAATTATGCACCACCAAACCAGGGAGGCCCACCAGGGTAAAAGTAAGGGCTGCTGCCTCTCGTTCTGAAAACAATGTAACATCTGCCTTACAGGTAGGGCTCAAGGGGATACTCTCCCGCCGTTGGCGAGGCCCTTTCACTATGGGATGGGGAAACAACAAAGGGGCCACACGGCCAATAGCACAGGGGCCACCTGAACTATTAGCTGGAACATAGGTAAAGGCTGTGCGGCCGCATAACAAAAACCATCCCAGGGGCAACTTCATATGTCCATAGGCAAAGGATACCTCCCTCTTATGGCGACAAACAAGCTCCACATTATCATGATTAACAGCTACATGCTTAGCATTAACAAAATTCATACACATAATAGCAGCTGTCACATTAGCCAAACGAAACGAATACATGCTGGCATCTAACTTATCTAAAGTGGCTCCAGGGCCCAAAGCATACAACTCTGCATAAGGTATATCCCTGGGGATACGAAACAACCAAGTGTGCTGCTGCAGCACCTCCAATTCAGTACACACACCCACAAAGCAGGTTTCCATAAGGGCTCCCACTGCAGCAACATGGGGCAGGCAGAAGGCCGTTGTATTTATGGCACTCTGCGCCAAAGTCAGCCAGGCATTCACTGGGGGTATAAGATCATACGTGGCGCCTCCCCTCACAAGGAGCGCCAAAACAAGCAACAGAGCAAAACCAGGCGAGGCTGACTCTCCGCATCCAGCAGAATAGGAGCCCAGGCCAGGGGCACGGAGGCTTGTGGGACGCATTGGAAAACGGGCCATGCTGCACTGCCCGAAGCGCACGTCTCCAAACCTATGGGCAACAAAAGGGTACAAAACAATTAATATGCAATCACACAGAATCCAAAAAAAAGAAAGCGGGCAAAAGTCCTGGCGTGGCCAGCGAGCAATTATTCTCCAGGGGCTCTGGCTCCTCGGCGTCTGGGCGCGTCTCGTGTGGCTCTTCCAAATCTGTCTGTTGTTGCGCCCGAGGATGCAGCCAAGGTCGGACCCATTTCGCCGGTATCCACCTAGGACCTGCGTCAGTGGCAACACAAGCATAACCCCTCCCCCACGTTAGCAAGTCAACTGGTCCTTTCCAAACTTGCTGCTGATAATCAAACCATTTGACCGAGGGTCGTGGGCTTGTACCCTGCTCGTCCCCGGTTATCCCGCCAACATGTTTAATGGCGGGGGGTACTTGGCTGTCTTTCCCAAGCTGTAACCAATTGAGCACATAAAGAGCTTTCAGCAACCGAGCAGCAGGCGTCTTGTCCAAAGCGTCTGCCCTTTCACTCCGAATGCCCCCCTTCTGTCTCAAAAGAAGCGCCTTTAAGGACGCGTGGGCACGCTCAATAATAGCTTGTCCAGTAGAATTGCCAGGAACACCGGTAGAATGCTGCACACCCCATTGTAAAAGAAACTGGGCAGTGCGATGCGAAACATAACCCCCGCCATTATCAGTCTTAATGAGGGCGGGAACTCCCATAACAGCAAAACAAGCTTGCCAATGCTTAATCGCATCGCGGGAGCTGGTAGAGGTTAGTGCCGTTGCCCAAATAAAGCCAGAAAAGGTATCAATGGTAACATGAAGATTGCGCAAGGTGCCAAACTCAGCAAACGTGGTAACATCAGACTGCCAAATTTGAAGGGACAAAAGGCCACGGGGATTAACACCGGAGACAAGGGGCAACACATGTTGTTGACAATCAGGGCAGGAGGCCACAATAGCGCGAGCATCGGTAATAGAAATCGCAAACTGGCATGCCAAAGCACGAGCAGACTGGTGAAAAAATTCATGAGAGACCCGTGCCTGAGCAAAGGAGTTTGGAACTTGGGCAGCGCCAACCAAATGGTCAATCAGGGCATTGCCTTCGGCAAGACCATCCTGCAGTCCCGAATGGCTCCTAATATGCATAACAAAATAAGGGCACCGGCGAGCATTCAGCAAATGCCAAAGCTGAAAAAGAGCGGTCCACAAAACGGAATTCGTGACTCGGCCCAACAGAGATCGTTCCAAACGACGAAGCACACCCACAGCATACAAGGAGTCACTAACAATGTTCAATGGAGTATCGGGCCACTTTTCAAAGGTTCGAACAATAGCACGAAGCTCCAAAACCTGCAAGGAGCCATCAGCAAGAACAAATTCATGGTGCCAGCGGTTGTCAGCAAACCAAAGAAGTCCCGCACGCTGAGCACTACCGCTGGCGTCTGTAAAAACGGTGAGGCCAGTAACAGGACTGGACCGTAACATCAGAGCTTTCTCCAAGGGCAGCATAGTGGCAAAAAACCGATGTGGGGGAAAATGGCTACTAAACTGACCGGCATAATCCATGGTGGCAAGTACAAAGGAAAGGTGAGTAACAAGCAACTGAGTCACGGTAGCATCATCAAAGGGCAAATAAATCATGTGCGGATCCATGCCCGCAATGGCTAACAAACGCTGTCGGGCCACTCGAATAAGATGAGCGACTGCATCAAGTCGCGTGGTCACAGTGGTGGCATAATGCGAAGGCGGAAAAACCCACTCAATGCCCACAAGTGGATCTAAAAGGGCTTCATGCCACTGAAAAAGCAGGGCCGTCAGGGAAATATCCGTAGAAAAAATGGCCAAAAAAACAGGTAAATCCGGATAAATGCGTCCGGAGTACCGCGTGGCTAACTTATTCGCAATGGTTTGCAGGGCAACATGATGTTCAGTTTGAAGAGAGCGAGGCTCATCCGGGGCACGACCACCCTTGAGCAATGAAACGAAGGGTGCAAGATCCTCATTTGTAATACCACAGAGACCGCGAATCCACTGCAGGTCACCCACAAAACGTTGCACATCATGTAAATTACGAATATCCAATTGAATGGTTAAGTTCTGTGGCCGCACAATCGAATCGGTTATCTCCATACCAAGATACCGATACGGGGCTTGCTGTTGAATCTTTTCTGGGGCAATGACCAAACCAGCCTTTTGTAACACAGAGTCAATTTCAGCAATGGCTGCTTCCATTGAAAGGTGGGCGCTGGTAAACAAAAGATCATCCATGTAATGATAAATAATCCAGTCAGGATGTGCCGCTCGCAGGGGCGCTATGGCCCAAGCAACATACAACTGACAAATGGTAGGAGAATTTTTCATACCTTGTGGCAGAACAGTCCATTGATACCGTTTAACAGGTTCAGCCTTATTGACAGAAGGCACGGAAAAGGCAAACTTCTCTCGGTCCGCAGGATGCAAAGCAATGGTAAAAAAGCAATCCTTGAGATCAATAACAAGCAAGGGCCATCCATGCGGAAGCATAGTAGGTGTGGGCAGCCCAGGTTGGAGGGCGCCCATGTCCTTCATCACAGCATTAACAGCGCGTAGATCTTGCAACAAACGCCAGCGCCCAGATTTTTTGGGTATGGTAAAAATAGGGGTATTCCAGGGGCTAAGGGAAGGTTCAAGATGACCCTTAGCCAGTTGGTCCTGCACAAGTTCATGTACTCGGGCGAGCTTGTCTTTGTGCAGCGGCCACTGAGCGACCCAGACCGGTGTGGTGGTTGTCCATTCCAGCTGTAGGATCGGCCGCCCCTCAATGGCCGCTAGGCAAAAGGTGAATTCTGCAGCACAACGCCCCACTGACTTAAGCAATCTCGACCTAATAACCAGATCGGAGCCTGCATCACATAAGGGCGAACCTTCGCGCTCGTGGCCGGATCTTCCACATCAACAATGGTAATAAAATCCACACTAATGCGAGTCAACTGAGTCCCGCCAATCCCGCTCACAGGCGTGGCGGCATCCCGCAAGGGCCAAGACTCCGGCCAAAATCGAGAGGGAATTATAGTCACATCGGCCCCCGTGTCCAAGAGGGCTTCATGAACAATCTGTCGCCCATCGGACCCCTGGAGCCGAACAGTTCGAATGGGCTTACGCGGAGTAACTTCCATGGCAAAGGCAATTTGGGGAGGTCCGGTAGAACCAAACCCCCGAGACCCGCGATCAATCTGGGTCGTCCTGGGCACACATCCTTTAAAAGGTATCAACTGAGCCAAGCGCATGCCAGCAGTGATGGTTATAGGGGGACAAAGGGCACGTACCATAATTCCAATATTTCCCGTATAGTCAGAATCAATAAGGCCAGGCAAAACAAAAATACCTTGTTTTGATGTTGACGAGCGGCCGATCAAAAGGGCACTCAGTCCAAATCCTAATGGGCCGTCAGTATTAGAAGGAAGAACATGAACTTTGTCATCCTCTATGACTGCGTCTGTCGCTGTGGCCACATCCACTCCGGCACTGCCACGGGTTGCTCCGGTGAGGCGTTCCAGGCAGCCGGATTGGTGGCTGGAGGCATTTGTGTCGTCGCGCTCCTCTGAGGGGCGCTCCGCGGTCCGTTTCCCGGCAGCAGTGTTCCATCCTTTCTGCGGCGCGATCAACACTCAAAGGCGCGATGGCCAAACTTATCACATCGTGCACAAACGCCGGTAGTGGCTTTAGGCGACACATCAGGGGGTCGCTGCCCACTTTGCACAGGGCAGTTCCGCCGGATATATCCGGGCTTTCCACAACCAAAATAGAGGCCGCTTGACCGGGCTGGCCTTCTGGCCCCTCGCTTCCGCCCGATCAGAGGTTGTAATGCAACGGCCAGCGCAGTGGCATGTGCCTTAGCATGAATTGTAGCTTTATCCGTTTCTTCAAACATAGCAGCCCTGTTACACGCCTCAATCATTTCCATCAGGGTCGCAGTTTTTGGCAAGGTGGCTAGTATGCGGCGGCAAGTGGGGTTTGCATTCTGGGTGGCAAGATCAAGTCCAACTGCGGTTCTGGCCTCTGGCGTCAGATTAGGGGATCTATCAATAGCCTCTCGAAGGCGATCCAAAAAGGTAGCATAAGGTTCCGACGGGCCTTGTGTAATTTTAGCATATGGAGGGGCCGGCTTCCCCATCTGGGGCACCGCTTTAAGGGCAGCCAGAGCCAGTTCCTGTGATTGCTGCAGGATTCGGGGATCAAGGCGGGCTTGCAAATGCGGTTCAACAAAGCGGCCGGTCCCCAAAAGCATGTCGACAGTGGCCACACGCCGAGCATCATCGTCCGGCAAATCCAAATTGCGAACAAGGGCCAAATCAATCCTTTTAGCCCAATCATCTTTCCACAGCAGTCTCTGTGTAGACGTAAGAAGCATATCAGCTAGCTTAATCGCATCATATGGACACATTGCCTGTCCAGTAAACACTTGTTCAATTATGGACTGTACATACGGATTATCTAGTCCATAAGCCATAATCGATTTCTGCGCCTCACGAATCAACTTCCAATCCAAAGGAGCCCACTGCCGACGGTTAGGCTGTTGAGGGTCTGGCGTGACCACTGGAAAAGCCTCAGGTGTCAAACCTTCAAGAATGGCTTCTTTTAAAACTCCATGCCAGCGCCGCACCGGATCCGGAGGGTCCCCAGTTGAAGGGTCCCCAGGGCCAGACGGGGCGGAAGGGCTAGTCGGGTGAAAACACTCGTGAAGATGCGAACGCGATGATCCAGGTGGAAAACCTTGCATTTGATCCAACTTATTATAAATGTGTTGCAGCTGTTGACCCTGGCGCTCCATCTCCTTATAAAAGGCATCAGACTGAGTAAATTGGGTAAACGTAGTCAGATCGGGATATGTGTTCGATGGCGCATTTTCCAGCTGAGCCCCTTCTGCTTCCCCGCAATCGTGACACCCCCAGACCCCGTGGACACGGCATGGCTTTGGGGGGGGTGCATACGGCGAAGCCATCTCCATAGGCTCGGGCGTATCGGGGGGTAACGGAACCGTAGCAGGATCAATCACATCGGGGCCAAGGGCCACATTGGAGGGTAGTGGGACCGTAGCAGGGGCAAAATCATCCAGGTCGGAAGCCAAAGGTATCACCGTGGGCTCGCCACCGAAAAACTCCCGGGCTCCAACCGGCAACACAGAAGGCACTTCGGGCGGTGGGTGGAAAATCTCAGAAAGAGCCGCCTGCACTCCTGCTTCGGCCGCGAGAGTTTCCACTATCTTCTTCGTTTTGTCCCATACTGGGCTCAGGGAGAAGGCTTCCTTATCGCCCTGAGCCACCGACTTCCAAAGCTCGGAGCCTAGCCGCTCCCAAACAGTTGTATCAAAAATTGTACTTGGCTTAACGAAAAGTCCCCTTTTCTGTCCCCACCGTAGCAGGCGGGATAACGTATCAGAGGGGAGCTTTTCTCCCTGCCGTTCCGCGATGCGTATCAAATATTCATGCACCGTTTTTTCTTCCGCTGATGCAGCGGTCCCCATATTAGCCGCTCACCTCTGAGCTCAGATGCGCCTCTCCTTTGGACGCCCGGGGGCTGGCCCTTCTCCAGCACTCCCCGCCGCGGCTCTTCCACCTGGGTCAGGCCACCGACACTATCAGCATTCGATTCGAATCACGTCGGGGTCACCATTTGTCGCATCGCAGACAGACCTGGACAAAGCTCAACAGTCAGTTTGATTGGTAGCAGAGTCATTTATTTCTCTCCAGCATACATCTTTATACTCTTAAAGCAGGCAAGCAAGCAATTGCTAATTGGTTAACAAAATACACACAAGCACTGCTATAACTTCATAGGGTAACATCATCCTAGACAGCTTTCTAATTTATTATCCTATTATTGCCTGCTAGAGAGAAGTTAGCCAAGGCCAACTTCTCATAACAAAACTCACAACCTAATTAACCCAACCTAGAAACCTAAACATCTCAAGCTTCCCACACTACCATCTGCCAAGCTAGCAAAATATTCCCAACAGGGCACAATGAAGTGGAGCAGGGCAGCCCCCCCTCCTTGGCCCTAGACTCTACTACACATTCACAGTGCCAGTCTCTCTGGTTGGAGGGGAGGTGGAAGACATCCCAGCTGGTCCCGGTCTCTCTGGTGGGAGGGAAGGGGGGAGATGTCCGAGATGGTTCTGGTCTTTCTCGTGGGAGGGGAGGAGGGAGACATCCTGGACGTTTCTGATCTCTCTCTGGTGGGAGGGGAGGGGGACATATCCTGGCCAGTCCTGTCTCTCTGGTGGGAGGGAAGGGGACAGACGTCCTGGCCGGTCCCAGTCTCTCTGGTGGGAGGGAATGGAGGAGACGTCCTGGCCAGGCCTGGTCTGTCTGGTGGGAGGGTGTGACGAAGTGGGAATGTTCTTAATGGTTTGTCTGAATAGTGTGCGCACCTCAATTTCCCCTGTGTGTTACTCAAGTATCTAGCTGGTGGAACAAGGGTATATGATCGTTGCAGAGATCCCTGGCCAGGAGGTGTTACTGCCAGCTGGCTGCCAGAGCACAGACAATGGCCGACACTCTGTATCCTTGCAACAATGGCCCATCCTCTGTGAGAGCCAGCTGGAGGTGTTGGAGAACAAAGTAGGGTGACCACATGTCCCAATTTTATAGGGACAGTCCCGATTTTGGGGTCTTTTTCTTACCCCCCACCCCCTGTCCCAATTTTTCACACTTGCTGTCTGGTCACCCTAGAACAATGCGACAGGTGGAGGCCAGGGGACCTGCTTGCCCCAGAAAGAGACAGAGGACAGAGGAGGGCAGCTGGGTGGGAGTGAGGCTCAGCACCTGGAAGCTAGTCCTTCTGAGGATGGGGAACTCAAAAGGGGAGAGCTCTGGGCTCGGGATTCCCCACTCTCCCCCCAGGATGGACTTTGCTGAATGTTCCTATTTTCTGTGCTGACGAGCTCTGCTCTACACTGTGTTCCCGACCACTAATAACCTGTCTGTGTTACCTGCTGGATGGGGTCACTGCTAACTGCGGGGGAGGGGTACATGGCCCCTTCACACGGGGAGGCTTCCTCAAGTGTCCCATCCACGGGGACTCCCTACGGGAAACTTACGGCATGGAGCAGGGTGCTGAGCGTTCCAAGGTCAGACCTAGGAGACTGCTCTAGGCAGACCGAGCACTGAGGGGTGTCACGCTGCAAGAGGGTCCTGCCTGAACCTCATTCAGATTGATTCTGGAGCACCGAGCCTGTGCACCCGTGACAGAGGAGAGGGGGGAGAGGTCCTGGCCTGTCTCTGTCACCTGGGGCTTGTCATTGGAGATGAGGAAGAAGCAGCAATTGAAGCCGCCATAGACCAGCACAGCAGAAATGGGAGCAGCGGCTCCTCTTGGGGCTTCAGCCCCTGGAAGACCCCAGGTCTGGCTCCCCGCTTCCCAGAACCCTGGGCCAACATCTCCTCATGCTGCCTCCTCCTGCCCTGCTGCAGCTGGGCCTGCTCTGGGAGAAGAGGCAGTGGCCTGGCAAGAGCATACATGTATCACGTGACAATGAGAAGGGGGGACCCCTCAGGACACAACACATGCATAAAGCAGAAGCCCGCTGAGGAGGAGATTGGGAACGTAGCACGTGCAACCTGGACCCAGTCCCCAGGAAAATTCTGGGTGCGCCCTGGCCTTGTTCTGCGTCACGTGCCATGAACATTCCTAGGCACACGCACTGCCCTCGACAGCGTCTTCATGTACAGAAAGCACAGCCGGGAGCACGGAGGGCGCTGTGCCCTGGAGCTGAACTTCCCGGGACTGGGACTCCTCAGAGGAGCTGACGAATGCACACTGGAAGTCAGGGCCGCTCGGGGGGGGAGGGGGCAAGTGGGGCAATTTGCCCCAGGCCTTGGGCTCCGCAGGGGCCCCCAAGAGAACAGCTGAGGCTCCCGCCTCAGCCCCGGACCAACTTTGCCCCTCTCCAGGAGTCTCAGCACATCCAGGAGCGTCCCTGCGAGCTCCAGTGGGGCCTGAGCTCCCTCTGCTCGGCCTGGAGCTCGCAGCCCCGCCCCCTTACCACGTGGCTCTGAGCGGGGAGGAGCTCAGGCCCTGCCAGAGCCACGCTGCGCCACTGTTCAGGGACGCTCCTGGATGCGACGCGCTGAGGCTCTGGGTGAGGGGGGAGCCGGGGGTAAGAGGCCGGGGCCGGGGCCAGGAGGGTTGGATAAGGGGCAGGGAGTCCCAGGGACAGGAAGGGGGCAGAGGTTGGGGAGGGCGGTCAGAGGACAGGGAACGGGGGGGCTGGATCGTGGGCGTTCCGGGGGTCTGTCAGGACTCAGCCGGGGGTGTGTGTGTGGATAGGGGTCGGGGCAGTCAGGGGACAGGGAGCAGGGGTGGGGTCCTGGGGTGGTGGTGGTGGGTCTCTGGGGGACTGTGAAGGGACAAGGAGCAGGATGGGTCGGGGATTCTGAGGGGGGCAGGCAGTTGGGGGCAGGAAGTGGGTGGGGGTCAGATAGGGGCAGGGCCAGGCTGTTTGGGAGGCACAGCCTTCCCTACCCTAAAGCTCATTCAGCAGTTTGAGGCTTGCAGAAGAACCAAGCTGTTAGCTTTTCCATTAGGGCAACCATCCCTTTCACTTCTCAAATGCCAAATTATAGTCTATATTTAATTTCAGCGCCATAGGGAGATTCATGTCAGGGGAGGGTAGCTTCATTTAAAATTAGCCACTGGGGGAGGGATCACATGAGAAGAGCAATATCGTACACCACCTACCTCCTTCCCAACCCTACCAAGGGAGACCCCCCCCCCCGCATTCCCTGAGGCTTCAGAGGGGTTAATTCAGTGGTTCTCAAACTTTTATCCTGGTGACCCCTTTCACATAGCAAACCTCTGAGTGCAACCCCCCTCCCTTATAAATTGAAAACACTTTTTAATATATTTAACGCTATTATAAATGCTGGAGGCAAAGCGGGGTTTGAGGTGGAGGCTGACAGCTCGTGACCCCCAGTAATAACCTTGTGACCCTCTGAGGGGTCCCGACCCCCAGTTTGAGAACCCTGGGTTAATTTAATTTTAGCACCCTGTGTCCATTCACATGCATATGCTATTTTGAGCATTTCAGTTTTCACAACATAGGCTCATCCCAGATTCTGGAACAAGCTCAAATGCTCAGTTTGTGGAGTAGTACATAAGCTATACTAAAGACAAACCGACAGTAACCATCTCCAGTTTGTGAGGGACCCCATGGAGCCAGTCTCTAGGAAACAGATAAATGCATGGAGGTTAAGTCCATTAATGGCTATTAGCCAGGATGGGTAAGGAATGGTGTCCCTAGCCTCTGTTTGTCAGAGGGTGGAGACAGATGGCAGGAGAGAGATCACTTGAGCATTACCTGTTAGGTTCACTCCCTCTGGGGCACTTGGCATTGGCCATTGTCGGTAGACAGGGTACTGTGCTGGCTGGACCTTTGGTTTGACCCAGTATGGCTGTTTTTATGTTCTAACCTAAATGAACCCAAAGTTATGGAGACAGATATGAGTCAAGGAAGCCAGCAGAGTATCAGAAACCTGGAAAAATCTCTGACTGGATGGGCTCAGGCGTTTGGTCACAAGCTGAGGTGGTTCAAAAGTTTTGGATTTTTTTTAAGCAGAATTTTTTTATTGTTTCTTTAAACAATCAAACACAGCAAGCAGCAAATATTTGGCCGCACACTTCTGAAACCCCAAACCATATTCAGGTTTTGGCAGACTAATTTCAGCTTTTCAATTAAAAAAACTACAACAAATTTTGAAGGAAAGCAGACATTGTCCGTGATTTTAATCTGCTTTTTAAAAACCCCTAGTTTTTGATCCAAAAAAAGTATTGACGGAAAATATTTGTCCAACCCTTTTAATGAGCTTTAGTGCCTTTTAGCACTAGCTTATGCTGAGAACCAGTGATACCTTGTAAAGAAGTTTTCTCAAAACTGGGTTTGTGCTGAGATGCGGAAGGTTTATTTTTCCCAGGGCTGCCCATGGCGGGGCGGGGGGGGGGTGGTGGGAGGAGCAAGTGGGGCAGTGTGCCCCAGGCCCGCAGGGGCCCCTACGAGAATATAGTATTGCAGTTTTTTTAATGGAAGGGGCCCATAAAATGCTTTGCCCCAGGCCCCCTGAATCCTCTGGAAGTGGGGGCTGCTGGAGGCAATTGCCCCCTGCACGGGCAGCAGTGCTGGTGTTACCAGATTGCTCTGCGGGGGCTGAGCCCAGGGAGGTCTCAGCACTATGCAGCCCCAGCTCTCTTTGTGGGAGTGGCTCAGCTGGGGCTGCCTTTACCCAAGAGCCAGCATGCTGCTGGGGGAGCTGTGCTTCTGGGAGTGCCGAATGCCTGTGGTAGCTCATTGGGTATGATGTAGGAGCCAGAAGTGCCAGCACTACCCAGGGGCAGGGGTGGGGCTGGTTCTGCGCATTGTGGAGATAAACTAGGGCAGGGATTCTCACAACAAATTTTTTTGGTGGCCTCAGAATGCAGCCACTAACTCTTGCTGGTGGCCACTCTGACAGTTTTTCCAAAAATACTATGCACAGTTGTCTCTATTCTTTCGTGGACCTACACAAAATAGAAAAATAAGGTGCTTTGCACATTCTTGTCTTTTTTGTTGTTGCTTTTTTGGTTGCCTTTTTTTTAAGACTTGCTCGCTAGTAAGTCTGCTGTGAAAAGTGATATTAACATACAAGCGGCAAAAAGTTCTGTGGCACCTTATACACTAATAAATGTATGAGCCATGCATCCGACGAAGTGGGTAATCACCCACGAAAGCTCATGCTCCAATGTGTTTGTTAGTCTATAAGGTGCCACAGGACTCTTTGCCGCTTTTACAGATCCAGACTAACACAGCTACCCCTCTGATAATTAACATACAAGCATCACTTTTCACTTTTCACAGCAGCAGACTTAACCCCAGCAAGTCCGGAGACAAATTAAGCCCTGGCTGTGGATGTGGGTAGGAGACAGCGGGGGCCAGGAGCAATAGGAGGACCAGAGGCTGGGGACGGCATCCACTGCTGCATGGCCAAGGCCCGAGCCCAAAGCCTCACAGCCAGATTCCAGGGCCTGAGCCCAGGGCCTAAGCCAGAGGCGAGTGTGGGGGCGAGCCTGGGGCCAGAGCCCACTGCTGCATGGCCGCAGGATGGAGCCAGAGCTCGCCACTGCATGGCCGGTGCATGGAGCTGAAAGCCCCATGCCTGGGAGATGGGGCCCAGGAATGGAGCCCAGAGATGGAGTCTGAAGCCCCACAGCCCAGGACCTGGGCCCTGTCACCCCAGGGCTGAAGCCCAACTTCACAGGAAGGTGAGGAACTCACTGGCTCTTGACTTCTCTAGCATTTGTGTCTCCAGAGGGGGCGAGGCCCAATCACTGCTGGCAGCCCTGGGGGAGGGGCTGCTCCTTTTCCTCCTCCCCGCCCCATCATCACAAAGGAGGCTGTGGCTGCAAGAAACACCTGCCCCCCACCTGAGAAATGCTGAACTTGGGGATCATGAACTTTATTGTGTCTGTCGGCCAAGCTCCTTGCATCCCTCCACCCCTTGCCAGGCTCCCTGGGGACTCCTCTGTCATCCGCTCTATTTCAGGGTTCTGTTGGTCGCGACATGATGCTCCGGGGACGTCTTGGCAGGACGAACCAAAGTTTCATGGTAAGGCACCCTGTCTGTATAGCGATTTTTCTTCATTGGGACCAATGGGCTTTGCATCATCATGCTGTATTCAATTGTTGTTTGACGAGTGCTTGTTTTCTTAAATTGTTTTTCTCATCCTTTATCTTGTTCTTTCATCAAGTCTCTCAGGGAGTTATCCCATGGTGTTTTTGGTCACAGCTATCCTGTCCCCATTGTCTCATCTTTAGAGTCATCAATCTGCCCTCCTCCGACATTTCAATAGGGGCATGTTGCAGCCTCCTGGAGCCCTTGTGCCTGTCTTCAATTCCTCCCTAGAACATCTAGTTCAGTGTTGGCCTTCACACTTATCTCTTAATACACATATTCCTCATTCACACACAAAACGGAATTGATTTACACAGAACATTTTGAGCAGGAACATCACGTTGCAATGCAAAAGAAAAACAATCATTGCATTCTTTTACTTATTTTAAAATGCTAAACCTACAACAAAGTAGGTGGCTATCAACAGGAAAGGGAGGGGGAGGGAGTGAAGAAGCTGCCAGGGCTGGTGTGAGACCGAATACACTGGGTTTGCTGTGAATGGGGAGCTGGCTGCTAGAAAGGGGTGGTGCTGTGAATGGGGAACATGCACAAGGAGTAAGAAGGCTTTGGCGCAGATGTCACCCTCAGAAGACTTCCCCAGACTGGATTAGGGATGCTGGTGGCCTCAGCTGGCAGCCCCCAAAGAATCATAGAAGATTAGGATTGGAAGAGACCTCAGGAGGTCATCTAGTCCAACCCCCTATTCAAAGCAGGAGCAACACCAGCTAAATCATCCCAGCCAGGGCTTTGTCATGCCAGGCCTCAGAAATCTCTACTGATGGAGATTCCATCACCTCCCTCGGTAACCCATTCCAGTGCCTCACCACCCTCCTAATGAAATAGTGTTTCCTAATATCCAACCTAGACTTCCCCCACTGCAACTTGAGACCATTGCTCCTTGTTCTGTCATCTGCCACCACTGAGAACAGCCAAGCTCCATCCTCTTTGGAACCCCCCTTCAGGTAGCTGAAGGCTGCTATCAAATCCCCCCTCACTCTTCCCTTCTGCAGACTAAACAAGCCCAGTTCCCTCAGCCTCTCCTTGTAAGTCAGGTGCCCCATCCCCCTGATCATTTTTGTTGCCGTCCGCTGGATTCTCTCCAATTTGTCCACATCCTTTCTGGAGTGGGGAGCCCAAAACTGGATGCAATACTCCAGATGTGGCCTTACCAGTGCCGAATAGAGGGAAATAATAGTTTCCCTTGATCTCATAGAATCATAGAATCATAGAATCTCAGGGTTGGAAGGGACCTCAGGAGGTCATCTAGTCCAACCCCCTGCTCAAAGCAGGACCAAACCCAACTAAGTCATCCCAGCCATGGCTTTGTCAAGCCTGACCTTAAAAACCTCTAAGGAAGGAGATTCCACCACCTCCCTAGGTAACCCATTCCAGTTCTTCACCACCCTACTAGTGAAAAAGTTTTTCCTAATGTCCAACCTAAACCTCCCCCTCTGCAACTTGAGACCATTACTCCTTGTTCTGTCATCTTCTACCACTGAGAACAGTCTAGATCCATCCTCTTTGGAACCCCCTTTCAGGTAGTTGAAAGCAGCTATCAAATCCCCCCTCATTCTTCTCTTCTGCAGACTAAACAATCCCAGTTCCCTCAGTCTCTCCTCATAAGTCATGTGCTCCAGCCCCCTAATCATTTTTGTTGCCCTCCGCTGGACTCTCTCCAATTTATCCACATCCTTCTTGTAGTGTGGGGCCCAAAACTGGACACAGTACTCCAAATGAGGCCTCACCAGTGCTGAGTAGAGGGGAATGATCACATCCCTCGATCTGCTGGAAATGCCCCTACTTATACAACCCAAAATGCCATTAGCCTTCTTGGCAACAAGGGCACACTGTTGACTCGTATTCAGCTTTTCGTCCACCGTAACCCCTAGGTCCTTTTCTGCAGAACTGCTGCCCAGCCATTCGGTCCCTAGTCTGTAGCAGTGCATGGGATTCTTCCGTCCTAAGTGCAGGACTCTGCACTTGTCCTTGTTGAACCTCATCATATTTCTTTTGGCCCAATCCTCTAATTTGTCTAGGTCCCTCTGTATCCTAGCCCTACCCTCCAGCGTATCAACCACTCCTCCCAGTTTAGTGTCATCTGCAAACTTGCTAAGGGTGCAGTCCACACCATCCTCCAGATCGTTAATGAAGATATTGAATAAAACCGGCCCCAGCACCGACCCTTGGGGCACTCCACTTGATACCGGCTGCCAACTAGACATGGAACCATTGATCACTACCCGTTGAGCCCGACCATCTAGCCAGTTTTCTATCCACCTTACCGTCCATTCATCCAGCCCATACTTCTTTAACTTGCTGGCAAGAATACTGTGGGAGACTGTATCAAAAGCTTTGCTAAAGTCCAGAAATAGTACATCCACTGCTTTCCCCTCATCCTCAGAGCTGGTTATCTCGTCATAGAAGGCAATTAGGTTAGTCAGGCATGACTTGCCCTTGGTGAATCCATGCTGACTGTTCCTGATCACTTTCTCCTCCTTTAAGTGGTTCAGGATTGATTCCTTGAGGACCCGTTCCATGATTTTTCCAGGGACTGAGGTGAGACTGCTGGCAATGCTTCTACTAATGCAGCCCAATATGCCATTGTCCTTCTTGGCAACAAGGGCACACTACTGACTCATATCCAGCTTCTCATCCACTGTAATCCCCAAGTCCTTTTCTGCAGAACTGCTGCTTAGCCAGTCGGTCCCCAGCCTGTAGCGGTGTATGGGATTCTTCTGTCCTAAGTGCAGGACTCTGCACTTGTCCTTGTTGAACCTCTTTTGGCCCAATTCTCCAATTTGTCTAGGTCACTCTGGACCCTATCCCTACCCTCCAGTATATCTACCTCTGCCCCCAGCTTAGTGTCATCCACAGACTTGCAGAGGGTACAATCTATCCCATCATCCAGATCGTTAATAAAGATGTTGAATAAAACCGGCCCCTGGGGTACTCTGGTTGATACCGGCTGCCAACTAGACATCGAGCCATTGATCACTACCCATTAAGCCCAACAATCTAGCCAGCTTTCTATCTTCCTTATAGTCCATTCATCCAATCCATACTTCTTTGGCAAGAATGCTGGCAAGAATACAGTGGGAGACCATATCAGAAGCTTTGCTAAAGTCAAGAGATATCACGTCAACTGCTTTCCCCATATCCACAGAGCCAGTTACCTCATCATAGAAGGCAATCAGGTTGGTCAAGCATGACTTGACTCTCCTCCAAGTGCTGTAAAATGCTTTCCTTGAGGACCTGTTCCATGATTTTTCCAGGGGCGGAGGTGAAGCTGTAGTTCCCCGAATTTTCCTTCTTCCCTTCTTTAAAGATGGGCACCATATTTGCCTTTTTCCAATTGTCCGGGATCTCCCCTGGTCGCCATGAGTTTTCAAAGATAGTGGCCAATGGCTCTGCAATCACATCAGCCAATTCCTTTAGCACCCTTGGATGCATTAGATCTGGACCCATGGACTTGTGCATGTCCAGCTTTTTTAAATAGTCCTTAACCTGTTCTTTCACCACTGAGGGCTGCTCACCTCCTCCCCATACTGTGTTGCTCAGGACAGCAGTATGGGAGCTGACCTTGTCTGTGAAGATTGAGGCAAAAAAAGCATTGAGTACTTCAGCTTTTTCCACCTCATCTGTGACTAGGTTGCCTCCCCCATTCATTAAGGGTCCCATACTTTCCCTGATCTTTTTCTTGTTGCTAACATACCTGTAGAAACCCTTCTTGTTACCTTTCACATCCCTTGCTAGCTGCAACTCCAGTTGTGTTTTGGCCTTCCTGATTACACGTGGAGGAAGGAATTGGGTGGAATGAATGGACAATGTGTCTCTATCTGAAGCCTAGCAAGGGAGGTATAGGAGGCGTAGGAGAATGTGACTCAATTTCCACTTCTGAGTCATGGAAGCAGCAATTGGCTTTTCATTTCCAGATTTATCTAATATTCAGAATGGGAATCTAGCACCTGCCTTCCAGATTTGAACCCCCTCTAAGTTCAGGAGTGCTCAAGTTCAATTTGGGCTACTGTCTGTTGTTACTTCATTTCTCCCAAATCAAATACTGGTCCACTGTCATTTGCTGTAGGAAAAGTAGGATAAAATTGAGCAACAAATGCTGGCATCTTCCCAATGCTAACTAGGACTGGAATTGCTATGTTCAATAACCATTACCATTTTTTTTGTTTTGTTTTTTTTTTAAAAGAAAATGATAGTAATATTGCATTGGCAAGTTCCCCACAGAAACTAAGAGTGGAACAAAAGAACAGCAAAGTCACCTCAACTTTTCCTCATTAGGTGGGACAGTCTTACAATATGGATCCAGATATCCTCTAACCAGGTGCTGTCACCTCCCTGGGCAAAGAACCCCTCCTGTCCCTGAGCTGACACCTTGCATCTCGTTCTCCTGTCCCACTTCTGCTACGGGGGGAACACAGAGCATAATACACCCACCCCACCCCGTCCTGCAGCCACCAGGGTGACGCTGCAGAGCTTCTGGGCCTGATCTAGCTCCTGGAAACCTGCAGAGAGAGGGAGACTGAGCCCAGGCTGCTGTTAGACCCTGGGTGGGGGCAGCAGGGACACGGCACCATCTAAAGCAGTTCTTACCAAACTGGGGTTCGTGAACCCCTGGGGTTTCGCAAAATGTTACAGGGAGTTCTCAGGAAAAAATTCCCTGATGGTGGACAAAACTGTCCCTAGGGACCCTGGGCAGCACGGGGCCAGCAGCCCTGAGCCCCTGGACTTCCAAAAGCTAAGCAGATCAGTGCAAGCATATCTATCACACTGAGGAGATTTAAACTTCAAGACTCCTTATAAGAAATGGAAAGGCAAGTGGATATTTTTTGCTGTTTTTTAAATTAAATAGGCTGCTAGTATTGTTTTTTAAATTATTATGAAGAACAAGTTTAAGATTTGTTGTAACGTGCGTTGTTTGCCTGGATTGCTCAAGACCTGAATGCTTGTGTAGGAGGAACTCTGAGTTGGCTTCTTAAATACCTTCATACTGTTTCACATCTGATACTCCTTGATGAAACATAGGAGCCTTGTCTTATAACAGGCTTATTCAAAGTGTTACAAGCTACAAAAGTGAGATCTTGGAAGAGTGTTGCCATTTTCATAATGTAATAAAAATACTGTAATGATAAATAATTAATAATAAATAGTGTGTAATAAGCATGTCATAAAAACAAATTTTATATTTCCAAGATCACTGCTTTTATAATTTATACTCAGGTAAAGGAGAAAAATCCCTGGAAATATTCATTTTTAGGAGGGGGCTTGCAAAACTTGACATTTTAGTGAAAGGAGTTCACAGGTTGTTAAAGTTTGGGAACCACTGATCTAGAGGAGTTTAATGAGCGGAGTGTCATCTTGGGCAGAGGAGCAAATGGTGCCGTCACCGCCCTTGGAGAAGCCAGATGTTGTTCCCACGGGGTGGGTCCCAACCCAGGTCCTGCTGGATAGGGGTCCCCATCTTAAAAGCTCCAACCCCACCTGTGTTTACTGCCCATCCTTGGCAGCCTCAGCAGAGCGGCACAGTATGGCCTTCCCCTCTCTGCCCAGAGTGGGTCCCTCAGGCTGGTGAGGGGCATTGGCAGAGGGTGAGGCATGAGATGTTTGATCTGCAATCAGTTCCATCCCTGGAGGTTCATCCATCCGTGGTACTGGTCCGGTCAAGCACCCCCCTCCTGCCTCCCGCAACCTCTCCCTAGGCTGCTGTCCCAGGTCTTTTGAGCCTGCAGAGTCTGAACAGAGTACACGCTCGGAGCACATAGCCTCTATTCAGCATCCCATCCCGAGAGCTCAGACCATCCATCGCCTAGAACAGTGGTCCCCAAACTTTTGAGGGTCACACCCTCCCCATCCACATGTTTGTGCCCCCCAGAGCCAGGGCCAGGAGCAGGGCCAATGCTCCTGGGGGTGGGGGGAACAGACACAGACAGGTGTAAGGGGACTGAGGCTGGGGATGGGTCTGGGTCCGGAGCCACAGCCAGGGGCTGAGGCTCGAGACAAGTGCAGGGCTGGCAGCTGGGTCCGCGGCTGGGGTCGGGGCTGGAGTAGTGCTGGGGGTGGGGTGGGGTAGGGTAGGCCAGGGCTGGGTGGTGCTCCCTTCCCCCCCGGGGGCTTGCCTGGCCCGCTGCACCCCACGAACGTTCCTCTGTGCCCCCTTGGGGGTCATGCCCCACAGTTTGGGGACCTCTGCCCTAGAACCTGTGCTGACCCCTCAGGCTGCCCCAGAGCTTAAACACACCCTCTCCCAGGATCCCATCGAAGGTGTGAGCCCGCTGGATGCCAGCTGACCTCTCTCAGGGAACCTGTGAGCAGGGGAAGCCCATAACACACACGCACTCGGCACAGGACTCGAACGCAGCACTGCTCCTTACTTACCAGCACACTGTTCTCTACCAAATTTCCAAACCTGGCTTGTATATGCCCACTTGGTTCCCTCTGCTCTCCAGAGGGCACTCTGGGCTGGGCTCAGGGTCGTCTGGGCTCCTCCAGCCTTCTTCTGCTGCAGGGTGTGGCTTGGGTTCTGAAACATGGATCCATCTCTCCTACAGCTCACCTCCTAGGGCTGGCCCATCCCCTTCCCCTCTGCTATCCAAACTCCCTGCGTGTGCCTCTCCAACCTCCCCCAGGAGTCCATTTATAACTCCCAGCTTAGTCACCCCTCTCTGTCTGGTTGGGGAATTTCCACTCCCCAAAACCCAAGCAAATCAACATGGCCAGTCTGGTTTCCCAATGGTCACTCTCCTTAGCATAAGTATTGCGTGGTCAGATCACAGTCGTTATAATTAAGCACTTCCCATTGCCCTTGGTCTGGTGTGGATCCTGGCCACAATGCTGAATACTAGGGCCACTGTTACAAAAATATTTAAATAAATGGTATTTTATTATTGTTTTCTACATTTTCAAATATATTGATTTCAATTACAACACAGAATACAAAGTGTACAGTGCTCACTTTATATTTATTTTTATTGCAAATATTTGCAATGTAAAATACAAAAGAAATAGTATTTTTCAATTCACCTCATACAAATACTGTAGTGCAATCTCTTTATCATGAAAGTTGAATTTACAAATGTAGAATTATGTACAAAAAATAACTGCATTCAAAAATAAAACAATGTAAAACTTTAGAACCTACAAGCCCAATCAGTCCTACTTCTTGTTCAGCCAATCACTCAGATAAACAAGTTTGTTTACATTTGCAGGAGATAATGCTGCCTGCTTCTTGTTTACAATGTCACCTGAAAGTCAGAACAGTGCATGGCACTCTTATAGCTGGCGTTGCAAGATATTTATGTGCCAGATGCACTGAAGATTCATATGTCCCTTCATTCTTCAACCACCATTCCAGAGGACATGTGTCCATGCTGATGATGGGTTCTACTCGATAACGATCCAAAGCAGTGCAAACCGACGCATGTTCATTTTCATTATCTGAGTGAGATGTCACCAACAGAAGGCCGATTTTCTTTTTTGGTGGTCCAGGTTCTGAAGTTTCCGCATCTGAGTGTTTCTCTTTTAAGACATCTGAAAGCATGCTCCACACCTCATCCCTCTCAGATTTTGGACAGCACTTCAGATTCTCAAACCTTAGGTCGAGTGCTGCAGCTATCTTTAGAAATCTCACATTGGTACCTTCTTTGCGTTTTGTCAAATCTGCAGTGAAAGTGTTCTTAAAATGAACAACATGTGCTGGGTCATCATCTGAGATTGCTATAATATGAAATATATGGCAAAATGTGGGTAAAACAGAGCAGGGGACATACAATTCTCCCCCAAGGTGTTCAGTCAGAAATGTAATTAACACTTTTTTTTTTAACGCGCATCATCATCATGGAAGCATGTCCTCCAGAATGGTGGCTGAAGCATGTGTTCTTCTTCGAGAGATGTCCCTGTGGGTGCTCCACTCTAGGTGTCAGTGCACCCCTGCGCTTTTGATCGGAGATTTCTGCAGCAGTACTCCTACAGGCCACGCATGCTCAGAGCCTGCCCCCCCCGCTCTGAGTATAGCTCTAGTGAGCATGCGCGGCCGGATCCCTCAGTTCCTTCTCTACCGTCCCCGGCTTGAGACGGAGCTCAGCAGACTCCTAAAGAATTTCTTTCCTCATCTTAAAATACTTAGAGTTAGATAGTTTTCTTGTTAGTTAGTTGTTAGTTAGTGTTACTTACCTTTTTCTCTACTGTTTTAAAAAAAAAATTTCTCTCAGCGCTTCAGACATGCCTGGCTCAACAGGCTTTAAGCGCTGCTCCTCCTGTAAGGACGCTATCCCTCTTTCCGATGGTCACTCACAGTGTATAAAATGTCTGGGGGAAACTCATATTCCCCAGAAATGCTCCCACTGTACTAAACTAAGCTCCAGAGCAAGAAAGGACAGGGAGCTAAAACTTAAACTCATTTTACTTCAGAAATCCTTAGGGTCCACCTCAGACCTTGGCGCGGACTCTCCCTCCGCTCACCGGCACAGCTCTCCTCCTGCTAAAAAGCAGAAGAAATCAACAAAATGAGGGCACTCTCTGTCAGGACCAAAGGAAGCCCTCAGATACAAACCTTCCCCGGTGAGATCCACAGTCTCCTTACCAGTGCTCCCCCGCCTGAGCACTTTCGACCAGCCGGGCTCCTCAGGAATCGCTTTAAACCTGCCTGTACTTTCGGCGGCGGCTCGAAGCTCCGGTGCTGAGGTGACAGGCTTTCAGTTGCCTGCCTTGATTATGGCACCTATCGGCACCGCGACGAATGCGGTGCCGACATTCCAGGACCCCCCTGAGGCACCGCAGCCTGCTGTTACTAGCGCGGCATCGGCTCCGACACTGGCACCGAAATTGACAGCACTACTTGGCACTGAGCCAACACTTAGAACTCCGGTGCAAACCCGAGTTCCTGTGCAGCAATTCTATCAGCCTTCACCCTCTGCTACCTCAGTGCTGCCGTTTACTCAGTGCTGCCGTTTACTCAGTCAAGTGACCTATTAGTGTCACCTACAATGCAATCACCCTTCCTTAAAGATTGCTTCTCCCTTACCAATGATTCAGGATCTGAACAGCATTCCTCCAGTGAAGAGGAGTCTGTATTGCCTCAATACAATCAGAATTCCACCCTCGGATTCCTGTCAACCGCGGGCACAGGAAATTTGTCTCAGACTCTCCTCAAGATCCTGCCTCCTGGTGCGTTAACCCCTGGATGGCTCCAACTATGCCTTTTCCACCACCATGGCAGTATTGGGCCCCATGGGCACCTTTCCCTTGGCTGCACACCCGCTATTCCACTTCCACGAGACGCCAACGTCCAGATGATATCACTCCGTTGGTGGCACCTTCTCATTCTCAGGATCAATTAAATCCTGCTCCGGACCCAGTACCAACCGAAATAACAACTGAAGTAATGCCTGAAGAAGCTTTACTCCCCCCCGCCCTAACTTCTTCAGACGATTTTACGAAATTCCAGGAGCTCTTTAAAAGGGTTGCCAGCGACCTCAGAATTAATCTGGAGGAAGTACCGGACCAACAACATGAGCTAACGGACATCCTGCAACCCTCTTCTTCATCCAGACTGGCATTACCAATCAATCCAGCCCTTCTGCAACCTGCTAAGTCCATCTGGCAGGCTCCAGCCACAAGCCAGCCTACCTGTAAACAAGCGGACCGTAAATACTTCATCCCCTCTAAGGGCTCTGAATTTCTTTTCTCCCATCCTGCTCCAAACTCACTGGTAGTGGACGCAGCCAATCAAAGGAACAAACAACAGTATTCCCGCCATACCCCAGCCAACAAGGAAGGCAAACATTTAGACCTGCTGGGTCGCAAAGTGTATGCCTCTTCAACCTTACAATTTCGAATTGCCAATTATACTGCAGTGTAGCAGGGTGGATTCCCTGCTCCGGGGTTTTAAGGGGTTTGAAAGCAGCTTGGTAGGGCTTGAGAGCAGCAGCTCTCAGGCTGGGTTGATTGAGGGAGTGGCTGCAGGTGAGGCCACGCCCCAAACTGAGCCACAGCTGGCCCCTATAAAAGGCTGGAAGCTAGAAGCCCAGGCAGTCTCTCTCTGCCTTCAGAGAGAGACGGGCCTGGCTGCTTAGGAGCTTGAGACTGGATACCTGAGTGCAGCAGGGCTGGGGAAGACTGAGGAGCTGGGGAGCTCCAGCCTAGAAAGCCCCAGGCTGCGGCCTAGCAGTGGGCCAACAGGTACTGGGGTTTGCAGAGGGCAGCCCAGGGGTAGGCCAAGGCAGCAGGTCCAAACCCTCCTTGCCAGGGATGAGTAGGCTGATACTGCAGTCTGCCCCAGAGTGTGGGGCTAGACAATGACTGGCAGTAGCCAAATACTGAGGCAAGGTAGGGATAGAAGGTGGGGGTTCCCTGAGACAAAAGGGGAGACCCAGAGAGAAAGGGGTTACTGCTAGGGGGCAGCACCCCATGTAAAAGGGCACCGGGTCCAGGGAGGGAAACGGGGGGCCTAAGAACAGGTGGATCACCAGCCTGCAGAGGGTGCTCCAGGGCTGGACTGAGCTAACTTCGGAGAGCAACCAGTAGGAGGTGCCGCAGGGGTGAGTCGACCCGTTTACATGCAGTTTTGGCAAAGTACGACCACAGAAACTATAATAAGTTCATGGACTTTATTGAACACATTCCGGACCAGAAGAAACAACAGTTTTCAGCTTTAGTTTCCAAGGGCCAAATCATATCACGCACGGCTCTTCAAGCAGCTCTGGATGCAGCCAATATCGCAGCAAGGTCCACCGCTATGGCGGTGGTAATGCACCGAGGTTCATGGCTCTCCTCGTCCCTCTTTCCTCGCGAGGTTCAGAGCACCATAGAGGATCTCCCTTTTGATGGTGACAAACTCTTTGCTTCCACCACAAATGAGGTGCTTCAATCAATGAAGGAATCAAGGGCCACTCTTCGATCCTTAGGCATCCAAACCCCTACAACCAGAAGGCGACAGTACAGATATCAACCTTACCACCGTCCACGCTACCCCCCGTATTCTCAGCAGTTCCCAAGATCTCAGGATCAACATCAGCAACACCAACGCCAGAGATCCAGATACCAGAGGCGTCGCCCCAATTCTTCTGGGATGCCCCAGCTTCCTCCAACTAATAAGCAGATTTGAATCTTTGGTCTCGTAAACATCGTCCCAACTTCAGGGTATGCACCGCTTACAACTATCTTTGGACACCGCCTACAGCCATTTTTACACATATCAGCTGCTTATCTCCAGGGGTGATGAACACCACTGCCGACGAGTTAAGCAGACGTTTCCCTTCGAACCACGAATGGGAGATAGATGAGGGAATCATTTACAACATATTTCGCATTTGGGGTCTCCCAACCATAGATCTCTTTGCAATGGGGTGGGGGGGATAGCTCAGTGGTTTGAGCATTGGCCTGCTAAACCCAGGGTTGTGAGTTCAATCCTTGAGGGGGCCACTTAGGGATCTGGGGCAAAAATTGGTCCTGTTAGTGAAGGCAGGGGGCTGGACTCAATGACCTTTCAAGGTCCCTTCCAGTTCTAGGAGATTGGTATATCTCCAATTATTACCTTATTACCTAACCACAAAAAACACAAAATGCCTCAATTTTTGCTCCAGGGCGGGGCTGGGCAAACACTCCCTCGGAGACGCATTCCTGATCCCATGGAACCGGGACTTGCTCTATGCATTTCCCCCAATACCTTTGCTCAACAGGGTCCTCATAAAGATACGGACGGACCACGCCAGGGTGATTCTGATCGCACCTTCATGGCCGAGACAACCGTGGTTCCCTTTCCTAACCAGAATGTCAACTTGACCACTGATCTCACTGCCTCTCATCCCAAACCTATTATCACAACAGCACGGCCGGCTTCTTCACTCGAACCTGCCCATGCTTCATCTCAAAGCCTGGTACCTCCATGGTTCTCGCAACGAGAACTAGACTGTTCCGACCAAGTTCAGAGGGTGCTTCTACACAGCAGAACACAATCCACCCGTACCACCTATCTCTGAAAGTGGAAACAATTCACAGAATGGTGTTCAACTAGACAACTGTCTCCTACCTCGGCACCCCTTCCCTGCATACTCGACTACCTATTAAGCATTAAGCAATCCGGCCTTTCCTTCAGCTCCATCAGAGTCCATTTAGCTGCCATCACAACCTTTCATGGTACAGTTGACAATACCTCAGTCTTTGCTCATCCCATAACCAAGCGTTTCCTCAAGGGACTCCAAGCCTTATATCCCTACCGAGTTGGGTGAAAAGAGTGAGAGGAGCCCAACAGCAAAAATTAGGATGCTTGTTCACCAATGCGAGAAGCTTAGGTAATAAAATGGAGGAACTGGAGCTCCTGGTCCGAGAATTGAAACCGGATATCGTAGGAATAACCGAAACATGGTGGAACGGTAGCCATGACTGGAGTACAGGTATGGAAGGGTATGTGCTGTTTAGGAAAGACCGATGCAAAGGTAAAGGTGGGGGAGTAGCATTGTATATCAATAATGAGGTGAAATGTAATGAAATAACTAGCAATGCAATGGATAATACGGAGTCTGTCTGGGCGATGGTCACATTGGGGAAGAAAACTACTAGAGCCTCACCCGGGATAGTGATTGGGGTGTGCTATAGACCGCCGGGATCTAGTCTGGAGACGGATAGAGAACTCTTTAATGTTTTTAAGGAGGTAAACACTAATAGGAACTGCTTGATCATGGGGGATTTTAACTTCCCGGATATAGATTGGGAAACAAATGCTAGTAATAATAATAGGGCTCAGCTTTTCCTAGAAGTGATAGCTGATGAATTCCTTCATCAAGTAGTTGCTGAACCGACGAGGGGGGATGCCATTTTAGATCTGGTTTTGGTGAGTAACGAGGACCTTGTTGAGGAAATAGTTGTAGGGGACAACCTTGGCTTGAGTGATCATGAGCTAATTCGTTTCAAAATAAATGAGAGGATAATCAATATTGCATCTGAGACTAGGGTTTACGATTTCAAAAGGGCGAACTTTACTAAACTAAGGCGACTAGTTAGGGAAGTGGACTGGACTAACATATTTAGGGATCTAAAGGCAGATGACGCCTGGGGTTACTTCAGGTTGAAGTTGCAGGAGATGTCAGAGGCATGTATCCCGAGAAAGGGAAAACAGCTCGTAGGTAGCAGTTTTAGACCGAGCTGGATGAGCAAGCGTCTTAGAGGGGTCATTAAGAAAAAACAGAAAGCGTACCAGGAGTGGAAAATGGGAGGGATCAGCAAAGAAACCTACCTTATTGAGGTCAGAGGGTGTAGGGAAGCAGTGAGAAAGGCAAAGCGACGGGTAGAGATGGACCTAGCGAAGGGGATTAAAACCAATAGCAAAAGGTTTTTTAGCCATATAAATAGGAAGAAAACCAAGAAAGAAGAAGTGGGACCGCTTAAAACTTTGAACGGAGTGGAGATTAGGGATAATCTTGGAATGGCACAATATCTGAACGAATATTTTGCCTCGGTCTTTAATGAGGCTAACGAAGGGCTAAGGAATAGTGATAGAGGGACCGATGGGAATGAGGATATGGGGATAGACATTACGGTATCGGAGGTGGAAGCCAAACTTGAACATCTTAACGGAAGTAAATCGGGGGGCCCGGATAATCTTCATCCTAGAATATTAAGGGAATTAACGAGTGATATTGCTAGCCCGTTAGCGATGATTTTTAATAAATCTCTAAATTTGGGGATTGTACCGTTTGACTGGAGATTAGCTAATGTAGTTCCTATATTCAAGAAGGGGAAAAAAAGTGACCCGGGTAACTACAGGCCTGTTAGTTTAACATCTGTAGTATGCAAAGTCATGGAAAAATTTTTAAAAGAGAGAGTGGTTACGGAGCATGAGGCCGATGGCAACTGGGATAGTTTACAGCATGGATTTACGAAAGGTAGATCGTGCCAAACCAACCTGATCTCCTTCTTTGAGAAAGTAACAGATTTTTTAGACAAGGGAAATGCGGTGGATCTAATATATCTGGATTTCAGTAAGGCGTTTGATACGGTACCGCATGAGGAATTACTGGTTAAATTGGAAAAGATGGGGATTGAAATGAAAATCCAGAGGTGGATAAGGAGCTGGTTAAAGGGGAGACTGCAGAGGGTAGTATTGAAGGGGGAACTATCGGGTTGGAGGGGGGTTACCAGTGGAGTTCCTCAAGGTTCGGTTTTGGGTCCGATTTTATTCAATCTATTTATTGCTGACCTGGGAACCAAGAGTAGGAGTGGGCTGATAAAGTTTGCGGACGACACCAAGTTGGGAGGTATTGCCAATTCGGAAAAGGATAGGGATATCCTCCAGGGAGATTTGGATGACCTTGTAAACTGGAGTATTAGTAACAGGATGAAATTCAATAGTGAGAAGTGTAAGGTTATGCATTTAGGGATGACTAATAAGAATTTTAGTTATAAGCTAGGGACGCACCAGTTGGAAGTAACGGAGGAGGAGAAGGACCTAGGAGTCCTGGTTGATCGTAGGATGACTATGAGCAGGCAATGTGATGTGGCCATTAAAAAAGCTAATGCAGTCTTGGGATGCATTAGGCGAGGTATTTCTAGTAGGGATAAGGAGGTGCTAGTCCCGTTATATAAGGCGTTGGTGAGACCTCATCTGGAGTATTGTGTGCAGTTTTGGTCTCCCATGTTTAAGAAGGATGAATTCAAACTGGAACAGGTACAAAGAAGGGCCACTAGAATGATCCGAGGAATGGAAGGCCTGTCGTATGAAAGGAGACTTGAGGAGCTCGGTTTGTTTTCCCTAACCAAAAGAAGGATAAGAGGAGATATGATTGCACTCTTTAAATATATCAGAGGGATAAATACCAGGGAAGGAGAGGAATTATTTCAGCTCAGTGCTAATGTGGACACGAGGACAAACGGATATAAATTGTCAGTCAGGAAATTTAGGCTTGAAATTAGACGAAGGTTTCTAACTATCAGGGGAGTGCAATACTGGAACAGCCTACCGAGGGAAACAGTGGGGGCGAAGGACCTCCATGACTTTAAGATTAAGCTAGATAAGTTTATGGAGGAGATGGTATGATAGGATACCGGGCTTAGTCAATAGGTTAATTAAGTGCCATACTGGTAAATAGTACAATGGGTCAATGATATGATATTCTTAACCTTTTTCCAGAGGGTATGGCTGGAGAGTCTTGCCCGCATGCTCGGGGTTCAGCTGACCGCCATATTTGGGGTCGGGAAGGAATTTTCCTCCAGGGTAGATTGGCTGTGGCCCTGGAGGTTTTTCGCCTTCCTCCGAAGCATGGGGCAGGGGTCGCTTGCTAAAGGAGTGGGGGGATCGGCTTATGTGGCCTGCATCTTGCAAGAGGTCAGACTAGATGATCATAATGGTCCCTTCTGATCTTGAATTCTATGATTCTATGATTCTATGATCCAGACATTAAGCCACCTGTCCCTCCATGGGATCTTCACTTAGTATTGTCCTGTTTAACTCATCAACCCTTTGAGCCATTAGCCACCTGCTCCCTCTTGCATCTCTCGATGAAAACAGCCTTTTTGGTGGCGATTACCTCCGCCAGACGAGCAGGAGAGATAGCAGCCCTTATGGCAGATCCGCCATATACGCTCTTCTTCAGGGACAAAGTGACTCTACACTTGCACCTGAAATTCCTTCCTAAAGTTCACACTTCATTTCACATCATTCTATTTGGACAGAACCAAACCCTTCAGAAACTCTCCTAGGCTCTTTGTCTCCATCCACGGAGTGCTCCAAAGGCATGCCTATCACTCCCCAGAGACTGTCGAACTGGATCTCCGATTGCATACGACTCTGCTATCGGATAAAGAACGTTACACCACCAGCATTCATCAGAACTCATTCCACTAGATCTGTATCTACCTCTGTAGCCTTCTTACGTAAAGTGCCATTGACTGATATCTGTAAAGCAGCCACTTGGTCCTCCAAGCACACATTTGTCAAACACTATGCTCTTATTCAGGGTCCTCTCTCTGACACTCGATTAGGCAGGGCAGTATTAACCACGGCATTCCTGCCAGATCCGAAGTCCCTACCTCCTTGAGATACACTGCTTCGAAGTCACCTAGAGTGGAGCACCCACAGGGACATCTCTCGAAGAAGAAGAGGAGGTTACTCACCTTGTGCAGTAACTGACGTTCTTCGAGATGAGTGTCCCTGTGGGTGCTCCACTACCCACCCTCCTCCCCTCTACTTCGGAGTTGGGGTAGCCTCTGGTGTAGAGAAAGAACTGAGGGATCCGGCCGCGCATGCTCACTAGAGCTATACTCAGAGCGGGTGGGCAGGCTCTGAGCATGCGTGGCCGGTAGGAGTACTGCTGCAGAAATCTCCGATCAAAAGCGCAGGGGCGCACCAACACCTAGAGTGGAGCACCCACAGGGACACTCATCTCGAAGAACGTCAGTTACTGCACAAGGTGAGTAACCTCCTTTTACCCAAGGGGAGTAAGGTAACGCTTCAGAGAGAAAATACTAGAAAAATGGTAGGGGGAAAATAGAAAAGGAAAGCCCCCTTTCTCCCTTCCGTGTCTATCACCGGTGGATTTAGCTTACAATAAGGGTGTCCCTCCCTCCCTGTGTGATATAATAAAAATTAAGACAGACACGGTGCAAACAAAGGTAAGTATATTAAGGGCAAAAGTACAGAAAACTGGGGAAAATGGTGGGGGGTGGGGGACACACAAACGTAACCATACAGTGAGTCAGTGACTGGCTTTAGGAGCTTGAAGCTCAGACCCACAAAACCTCCCTTGGCATTCAGAAAAACCAATAAAAGAAACCCCAGTACAGAAACCTTTCCTATGATTTAGGTGCAGTGGACACAGCATGCAGGCGCGAAGCCGAGGACCTTCTACTCTCTGGCTGATTTAGAGCCTTCGAGGGGGACTACTGGGGAGTCCCAACGACTGTTGGACTTCGTTGCAGGCGGGGAGACCCTCTGGGAAGATGAACACCAGGAAAGCAGAACCCTCCACAGGTAAAATGGATTCAGTTTGCTGTGACAGGGATAATGATGACAGGCCTCTCCTTCCTCAACCTCACTGCGGGATAGACGGTACTCTTTTCTCTAGCTCTATAGTGTTAGGAAGAACCAACCGTGCATGCGCTGCCACTGGAATGGACAGCCCCATGCAGGCACTGAACAGGCTCTTATATAGCCTTTTTGGTGGGAAAAACTGATTCTGTCCAGTTTGAGCCAGAGGACTCCAGTGTCTAAGTTGTAGACAAGTTTGCTTACAAGGATGGAGTCCAAAGGTTGTAGTTCATATACTCCATATTAAATTCTATTAAAGCTAGTGATTCACTTAACATTACCTTAGAAATACATTATTAAAACAACTAATTGAACATATTAAACACCAACATTTCTTACTTCTTTATACCTAACACATGAAGGGGCATACGAATGTTTAGCATAACGGTCACGTAAATACCTTGTAATGCTGGCTACAAAAGTGCCATGTGAACTCCTTTTCTCATTTTCAGGTGACATTGTAAATAGGAAGTGGGCAGCATTATCTCCGGTTTGTCTTAGCGATTGGCTGAACAAGAAGTAGGACAGAGTGGACTTGTAGGCTCTAAAGTTTTACATTGTTTTGTTTCCGAATGCAGTTATGTAACAAAAAACACCCTACATTTGTAAGTTGCACTTACACGATAAAGAGATTGCACTATAGTACTTGTATGAGGTGAATTGAAAAATACTATTTCTTTTAGTTGCCATTTTTACAGTGCAAATATTTGTATTAAAAATAATACAAAGTGAGCACTGTCAATTTTGTATACTGTGTTGTAATTGAAATCAATATATTTGAAAATGTAAAAAAAAAATCCAACAATATTTAATACATTTCAATTGGTATTCTATTTTTAACAGTGCGATTAAAACTGCGATTAATCACGATTAATTTTTGAGTTAATCACGGGAGTTAACTGTGATTAAATCAAGAGCCCTAGTGAATACACAGCTGTAGGGGCTTTCCATTTCCGAACAACAACTTCATAGTATTAGCCAGTATTGATAAATTGAACAGACAGACCTTCCAAATTGCCACAGAGACACGTGCTCTTCACAGGTAAAGGCCAACACTGCATGGCTCATCCTCAGACACTCTGCACCAGCACAACTCTCTGGTGCAGGCAGCTCCCTGCATGGCCTGCACACAGCAGCTCTCTGCCACAGGAAGCTGTGATGACCCAGGTCTTCTCAGCTCTGCAGGGAGCTTTGTCCTGGTGCAGGAGGGCTGGATTCTCCTCTTCAACCTGCCCCTGGCTTTCAGCTGTTATGCCTCTTTTCACTACCGGGTTTACAATGGCGCTGGGCCCACACTCAGAAGGGGCCCCAGTGCCCAGAACGTGGCCCCACCGCCTTGCTCCACTTGCACTCTGCCCGAGGCCCCCATCACCACACAGCCTGTTCCCCCAAGACCCTGCCCACTGCTTGTTCCACCCCCTCCCTCCTACCCACTGCTCGCTCCTCTCTGGCCCCTCCCCCCATGCGAGTGGTAGGCAGGGCCTGGAGGGGGGGGAAGAGGCCAAATCCCCATTTGGGGCCTCAGGGTGGAGTCCAGAGGAGGCGGGGCCATGGTCCAGGTGCTGGAACCCACAAAAGGTTCATCTGGCCCTGCCTCTGCTGAGTTCAGGAACAATGTCTCCCTAGGGGGCTGGGAGGCTGGCACAGTGGTCCCTGAGTTACTGGCCCTCCCGAGAACCTCACAGTCTGTGATTCTGGACGCAGGCACCTCTGGATTCCTTGGCCTAATCAGTAATGCTTGTGCCTCTTTCAGGAGGGGTCTCTGCTCCAGACTGTACTGAAGAAAAAGTATGTCTAAAAACAGTCTTTGAAGGAGGCCTGAGCCCTTGCTGCAGAATGTGGAGTCATCACTGCACGGTTTCAATCGCTACAACAGCTGGGTGGGAAAGTTTTCCTGGGAAAATGTTGGAGATTTTGAAAAAATTTCCTGTTCCACGTTGCAATGAAACCAGTCAGGGAGTTGAAATTGGGTCTGCTACTTCCGAGGCGAAGGCCTTGATCGCTGGGTTATTGGCTACTCTGAGGTGAGGGTCTCTCTCACCAAAATTCCCATCCAGTTGTGGTTGCTAACGGTACAGGGACTGCTCCGAGTTTCTGCATCTGAGTCTAGGTCTTAATGTAGCATGGTTCAGTAGCAGGGACGAATGGAGTAGGAATAATCATAGCAGAAATATGCCAGAATAATGTAGTGGCCATCCAAAGGAAGAGTAACCGGCTGAGGACAGTTAGAACAGCACTGAGCAGAGAACAGGTATTTAATGTTAGATGTGGCTACATGCAGCAGGTTGGTCATACAATTGAAGAGAAGGGGGAATTCCAGAAAGCACTGGACCATGTGATAAGTGCCGTACCACAGGCTGAGTACTTGGTTATCAGAGATGATCTCCACAGACATGTGGCAGAACACAGTGAGGGCTCTGACGATGGTCACAGAGGACAAGGCTTTGGAACGAGAAGTGAAGCTGGTGAGAATTAGTCAGAGCCCATGGCCTGAGTCTTGCCAATGCAGACTTTGTAAAGAGGGAGAAGCTCTTAATTACACACCAGGATGGTGCCAACACATCCCAGCTCAACAGCTTCCTGACAAGAAGAAGAGCTCTAAAAAACATGAGACTGTAAGGTGATGCCAGGAGAGCAGATTGTGGAGCGACGTGGACAGCTTGTAATGGATGTCCAGGTGAAAAGTCTAGGGGAGGGCAAAAAACAAGCTGTGGAACAAAGGACAGAGTGGTGGAGGTTCGTGGATAGTGAAGTTAATCAAAGATATAAGGATGTGGTTCTGTGGAGGTTGGACAATGACCACAACGATACCAAGGAGGTTTGGGAGGGAAATATCCAAACAGATTACGGGAAGTGCACAAGCTGCCTCTGTCCAAAGGAAAGGAGGGAAATTTCATGGTAAGGAGACGCGGTGTCCAACAATGGGCAGGAGGAAAGGAAGCAGAGGAAAGATGACAGCTATGGCAAAAAGTAAGACTGGTGGAAAGTGATGAGGAAACAAGCTGGGAAAGAAAAAGGTGAAAGGGCGGGGGTGGAAGCTAGAGGTCAAGCATTTAAAGTTTTTTTTGCAGGATTACTAACAAAGGAAGGGGGAAAGGAATACATAGATTAGCCAAGATTAGCCAAAGAAGCACAGAGCATTTTGGAGATGAAAAGGGAAGACTGCTTGTGGAAGATGGTGAAATCACTAGGAGGTGGCAGCAGTTTTATGAGAAAATGCTCAGTGAAAAGAATGTAAAGAAGCTGGTGAGGGAAGTAGGCTCACAAAACTTGTCACCACAATGGAGACTCAGATCACGCTAAAGATGGTGTGTAAGCGGCTGGACTCACCCCTGCAGCGCCTCCTGCTGGTGACTTCTGGGAATTAGCTTGTTCCAGCTCCAGAGCACCCTCTGCAGGCTGGTGATCCGCCTTACCTGTGGCCCTGTGGCCCTCCCAGGACCCCGGTGCCCCATTTACCTGGGGTGCTGCCCCCGGCAGTAACCCTTTCAGCATCAGGGTCTCCCCCTCCCAGGGGAACCCCCACCACTATCCCCACTTCACCTCATTTTTTGGCTACTGCCAGTCCCCATCTAGCCCCCCGCTCACTGGGGCGGACTGCAGTGTAAGCCACTTATCATAGGCAAAGAGGGCTCAGACCTGCTGTCTCTGCCTACCCGTGGGCTGCCCCCTGCAACCCAATATCTGATGGGCCTTACCAGGCCTTCAGCCTGGGGCTTTCCTAGGCCGGAGCTCCCCGGCTCCCTAGGCCTTTCCCCAGCCCTGCTCCACTCTAGGTTCCCCTCTTGGCACCTTGCAGCCAGGCCCGTCTCCCTCTACAGGCAGAGGGAGACGGCCTGGGCCTCTGGCTCACAGCCTTTTATAGGGGCCAACTGGGCCCGATTGGGGGATGGCCCCTGCTGAGCCTACTTTCCTTCGATCAGCCCAGGCTTCTTGCCCCAACCACAGCCCTATCCTGGGCTGTTTCAAGCCCCGCAGGGCAGGAGTGGGTAATCACTCGGCTACATGGTGAAACACGTCAGCACAACAGTAGGGAGCAGAAATGGGGCTCCAGTGAGTCATTCACCGTGCGGGTAGGTCTGCACCAAGGGTCATCCTTAAACCCATTCTTATCTGTGATTGTAATGGACCCCCTGATGCAGGAGATATGGGGAGGGGCTCCAAGAAGATGCTTTTCACTAGGGACTTGGTCTTGTGCCATGAAGATAAATAAAAACTAGACTGGGACTAGTACCACATTGATCCCCAAACAAAGGAGCCCCACACCCCCCAAACTGGACCCGTCCCACTCGCTCCACAGACGACGGCGCACCCCCACCTCCCTCAAACTGGGCACCTCACGCCACCTCCCCAGTGTGGGGAGAAGAGTTAAGTTTGCTTTGGGCTGGTGCAGGAGATGCGAGGTGTAGGGGTTGCCTCGCAGTCTGGGGCGCAGTGGATGGGCTACTAAGGAGCTGGCTGGAACCTGCTGAAAGTGACTCCATATCAGCATCCCAGAACATTCACATGCAGCAACCAGCCACTGAGAGGAAGGAGGTTTCCCTCCCTGCCACCTCTCAGCAGGGAAGCTGCACATAGACTCTAGCAAGAGTAGGCATCTGGAGAGACTCACTGCTCCCACCTGGGATTGTCAGAGAAGGACAGAACCTAAGATGGAGGCACTCCCGCTTGGCTGCAGCCTGCTCTGGCTTGGCCAGCTGGAGGATGCTTTTAAGTGTCATTTCTCCGGGCTAAGCTCAGGACTCCCCACGCTAGGTTCCAGCTGCCCATTGAAACCGACTGTGTTACAGATGCTGCCTGGCTTGACGGTTCCTACGAATACTTGCTGCAGTGCGTTAGTCCCTGCAGAGCGTGGCACTCTCCGGGCAGAGCTCCCGCCTCCCAGCATGAAGCAGGGGGGCTGGAGGCTGAAGGCTCAGTCTCAGAGACACTGAGACCATGAGGCCTGCCCTTAAGGAACAGTGGGGCCATGTGAGGGTCTGGCACACTGACAGACTCTTCCAAGGGACTGCTTGACAGCTGGGGCACGACCCAGACACCAGGGATCCGGGACAGTAACACCCAGCCGATACAGTCCACCATTTTGAGAAATGTTTTAGGCATCAATGGGCAAAGTGATTTTGGTGAAAACTAGAAAACCAGAAAAGCCTTAAAATGTTGCTCCCTGTTCTCCCTGCTGAGCTCCGCCTCACAGCTGTGGGGCAGAGGTTCAGCCAGCGGAGGCGGGGGAACAGTGGGAGAAGAGAACAAAGGAAGTTTCATTCCTCCCTCGCTCCCAGTCTGCTGTCTCCCCAAAGCCTGTGCTGTGGGGGAGTGAGAGATAGAGGGGCGGGGTAAGAAAGCTACTGTGGAGAGGGGAGAAAAAGGAGAGCCTCAAGAGCCACTGGTAAGCAGGGCAATGACATGGATGGGGGCACAGAGGCCTGGTATGTGGGAGTTGCAGGGGATCTCTGAAATAGAGCAGATGGCAGAGGAGTCCCCAGGGAGCCTGGCAAGGGGTGGAGAGATGCTGTCAAGGGTTTGTTCCCCACTCTGAACTTTAGCGTCCAAAAGGTGGGGACCTGCATGTACCCTTCTAAGCTTAAATCCTAGCTTAGATCTGATAGCGCTGCCACCAACCAAAAATATAGTGTTTTGGTACACTTTCCATTCCCCCCAAACCTTTCCCTGGGGAACACAGATCCAAACTCCTTGGATCTTAACACAAGGAGAAATTAACCATCCCCCCTCCTTTTCCCCCCAACCAATCCCTGGTGAGTCCAGACCCAATTTCCTGGATCTTAAAACAAAGAAAAATCAATCAGGTTCTTAAAAAGAAAGCTTTTAATTAAAGAAAAAGAAAAGGTAAAAATTATCTCTGTAAAATCAGGATGGAAATGCTTACAGGGTATTCAGCTTATATAGACTAGAGGGACTCCCTCCCCCCTAACATAAGTACAAGTTACAGCAAACAGAGGTAACATAGCCTTCCAGCAAAATACACATTTGCAATAAAGAAAACAAACAAAAGACTAATCCGCCTTCTAGCTAGTACTTACTATCTTGCACATGAGAAACTGTTTCAGAAAGATTGGAGAAACCTGGTTGCAGGTCTGGCCCCTCTTAGATCCAACCAAACAAAGAACACAAAACAAAGACTTCCCTCCAACAAGATTTGAAAGTATCTTGTCCCTTCATTGGTTCTCTGGTCAGGTGTCAACCAGGTTTACTGAGCTTCTTAACCCTTTACAGGTAAAAGAGACATTAACCCTTAACTATCTGTTTATGACAGATGCAAGGCACACCTGGTGCAGGCAATGAGCTTGACCGACAGATGCAATAAAGTTCGCGATCCCCTAGTTCAGCGTTTCTCAAGTGAGGGCAGGTGCTTCTTGTGGCCACAGCCTCCTGGGCAGTGATGGTCGGGGATGCAAAGCAGCGGCCCCTCCCCCAAGGCTGCCAGCAGGGGTTGGGCCCCGCCCCTCTGGAGACACAAACACTGGAGAAGTCGAGAGTCAGTGAGTCCCCCACCTTTTTGGGGGCGGTGGAGTTGGGCTTCAGCCCTCAGGTAACAGGGCCCAGGCCTTTGGCTGTGGGGCTTCAGGCTCCATCCCTTGGCCCCATCCCCCGGGCATGGGGCTTTTGGCTCCGTCCACTGGCCATGCGTTGGCGAGCTCTGGCTCCATCCCCTGGCCATGGGCTCTGGCCCTGGGCTCACCCCCCCACATCGCCTCTGGCCCCAGGCTTCGGCCGAGTGGTGGCAGGGTCCATTCCCCAGCTGCAGGGCTTTGGGCTCAGGCCCTGGACTCAAGCCACAGGGCTTCGGGCTCAGGGCCTCGGCCATGCAGTGGCAGGTGCCGTCCCCAACCTCCGGCCCTCCTATTGCTCCTGGCCCCCACTGTCTCCCTACCCACTTCCCCATCGTAGGCCTAATGTACCCAGGCTTGCTGGGGCTGATTAAGTCTGCTGCTGTGAAAAGTGATACTTGTATGCTAATATCACTTTTCACAGCAGACGTACTAGCCATCAAGTCTAAAAAAAAGGCAACCAAAAAAGCAACAATAAAAAAGACAAGAACGTGCAAAGCACCTTATTTGTTTTTCTGTTTTCTGTAAGTCCTCGTAAGAATAGAGACAACCATGCATTATTTGTATCAAAAGTTCATAGAATCATAGAATATCAGGGTTGGAAGGGACCTCAGGAGGTCATCTAGTCCAACCCCCTGCTCAAAGCAGGACCAATCCCCAACTAAATCATCCCAGCCAGGGCTTTATCAAGCCTGACCTTAAAAGGAGGGAGATTCCACCACCTCCCTAGGTAACCCATTCCAGTGGTTCACTACCCTCCTAGTTAAAAAGTTTTTCGTAATATCCAACCTAAACCTCCCCCACTGCAACTTGAGACCACTACTTCTTGTTAATTAAGTATTTTTGGAAAAACTGTCAGAGTGGCCACCAGCAAAAGTTGATGGCCGCACTCTGAGGCCACCAAAAAATTTTGTTGTGAGAATCCCTGCCCCAGTTTATCTCCACAATGTGCAGAACCAGCCCCACCCCTGCCCCTGGGTAGTGCTGACACTTCTGGCTCCTACATCATACCCAATGAGCTATCAGGCACAGGCACTCAGCACTCCCAGAAGCACAGCTCCCCCAGCACCATGCTGGCTCCTGGTAAAGGCAGCCCCTGCTGAGTCACTCCCACAAAGAGAGAACCACTGCAGCATAGTGCTGAGACCTCCCTGGGCTCAGCCCCCGCAGAGCAATCTGGTAACCCCAGCGCCGCCGCCCATGCAGGGGACCAATGCCTCCAGCAGCCCCCACTTCCAGTGTGCATTCGCCAGCTCCTCTGAGGAGTCCAGGGCTGGGGAAGTTCAGCTCCAGGGCACAGCCCTCTTCGTGCTTCCGGCCGTGCTCTCTGTACGTGGAGATGCTGTCAAGGGCAGTGTGTGTGTCAAGGAATGTTCATGGCACACGACGCAGAACAAGGCTGGGGCACACCCAGAATTTTCCTGGGGACGGGGTCCAGGATGCATGTGCTATGTTCCCAATCTCCTCCTCAGTGGGCTCCTGCTTTATGCATGCCTTGTGTCCTGAGGGGTCCCCCTCTTCCCATTGTCACGTGATACATGTATGCTCTCACCAAGCCACTGTCTCTCCTCCCAGAGCAGGCCCGGCTGCAGCAGGGCTGGAGGATGCAGCATGAGGTGATGGTGGCCCAGGGTTCTGGGAAGTGGGGAGCTGGGTCTCAGGGCTCTCAGGGGCCGAAGCCCCAGAAGGAGTCGCTGCTCCTATTTCTGCTGTGCTGGTCTATGGCGGCTTCAATTGCTGGTTCTTCCTCATGTCCAAGGACCAGCCCCAGGTGACAGAGACTGGCCAGTACCTCTCCCTCCTCCCCCAGAAACTCTTCCCCCTCCCCTCTGTCATGGGTGCACCGGCTCGGTGCACCAGAACCTCTCTGAATGAGGTTCAGGCAAGACCATCTTGCAGTGTGACACCCCTCAGTGCTCCATGCTGTGAGCTCCCCGCAGGGAGTCCCCCTGGCTGGGGCACCTGGGGAAGCCTCCCCCAAAGGGGCCGTGCACCCCCCCCCACACACTGTTAGCAGTGACCCCAACCAGCAGGTAACACAGACAGGTTATTAGTGGTCGGGAACACAGCACAGAGCAGAGCTTGACATCTCCCCCCTTGTCTCTCCCAGAGAGACCGGAACCACCTGGGATGTCTCCCCTCTTCTCTCCCACCAGATAGACCAGCTTGGACAGGCCGTCTCACCCCTCCCTCCCACCAGAGAGATGGGACTGACTGGTACCTTCCCACCAGAAAGATCAGAACCGGCTGGGACATCTCCCCCATTCCCTCCCACCAGAGAGACCAGAACAAGTTGGGACATCTCCACCCTTCCCTCTTGAGACGAAGTGAGGGATTTTCTTGTTTTTTTCAATGGTTTGCATACTGACGGAGTGGGACTCCGTTTCCCTGGATGTTACTGGTTTAACGAGATGATGGGAGAGGGAGTTTTTTGTTACAGAGGACCAGCGATGGAACTTGGACCCCAGCCAATGTCTGGGAGAATGGATACCCCAGTGACTGGTGACCTGGTGCGCAGGAGGCCCAGCTCGGGAGTCACAGCCAGTTCTGGCCAGTGGGAGGACAATGGGCTGCGGAGAGAGGACCCCGGTGACCTGACCAGCCGCTTCCAGCCAGAGGGGAACAATGGACGGCTGAGAGAGAGTAGGCCCAGGCGACCCTGTTTATCTGGACAGAAGACAAAGGACAGAGGCAGGGCTTGGGGGCAGGTGATATCGGATGCCCAGGTGGAAAGTGCAGGGTCTCGGGACTAGAGAGAGCAGGCAGAGCCCACCTGGATGCAGGGGAGACTTAGATGTACTGTGCTGAGGGAGGCCAGGCTTGGGGGCCCAGAGAGTTTCCTATGCTGTGTTCAGAAGCTCAATAAACCCTCCTGTTTTACGCTGGCTGAGAGTCACTTCGGTCTAGAGAACAGGATTGCATTATTCCCTCTGGGAGTGGAGGCCCCAGGGGCCCAGAGCGAGTGGACTCCTTGAGGGGGCCCACAGTGAGACACAGGCGTGCTAAGGCTCAGAGAGGTGTGGTTCCAGGAGGCTGAGGGGCTTAACCCCCGGGAGAGAGTAGACCCCTGTGAAGGGGTGTCACACTGAAGGGGGGTGTAGCGGGGTGGTTGCCCTGCTCCTCCCCTGAAGGGCTTAAAACAGCCGTGGGAGAGGGCTGTGGTGGGGGAAAAGCTAGGCTAATTGGGGGAAGCAGCCACAGGTGGGGCCACACCCCAATCAGGCCACAGCTGACCCTATAAGAGGCCTGAGGGCCAGAGACTGAGAAGGAGACACTCTCTCTAGCTTCAATGAGAGAGAAGGACCTGGCTGCCTGGGAAACTGAGAAGGGTGGAGCAGTGCTGGGGAAGGGCAGAGGGAGCTGGGAGCTCTGGCCTAGCAAAGCCCTACACTGCTGGCCTAGTTAAGGGCCCACAAAAGGGGCAGCCAAAATATAGGCAGAAGTAGCTGGTCCAACCCCCCTCGCCGATGATGAGTGGTTTATAGACTACAGTCTGTCCCAGGGAGTGGGGGCTAGATGATGACTGACAGTAGCCACTGAGGCAAGGGGAGGATAGAGGGTTGGGGCTCCCCTGGGTGGGGAGACCCAGAGACTTTAGGGGTACTGTCATAAACAGATAGTTAAGAGTTAATGTCTCTTTTACCTGTAAAGGGTTAACAAGCTCAGTGAACCTGACGGACACCTGACCAGAGGACCAATCAGGGGACAAGATACTTTCAAACCTCGGTGGAGGGAAGCCTTTGTTTGGGTTCTTTGTTTTGGGGGGTGTTCTCTCTTTGGATCTAAGAGGGGCCAGACGTATATCCAGGCTCTCCAAGCTTCCTGAAGTATTCTCTTCTATTCAGTATAGTGAGTATTAGAAAGGCGGATTAGTCTTTTTGATTGATTTCTGTATTTGCAAATGTGTGTTTTGCTGGAGAAATATTTTATTTTTGTTTGCTGTTACTGGTGCTTATACTAGAAGGGGGGGTGGAGTCCCTCTAGTTTTTATAAGCTGTATACCCTGTAAACATTTCCATCCTGATTTTACAGAGATATTTTTACTTTTCTTTCTTTAATTAAAAGCTTTTCTTTTTAAGAACCTGATTGATTTTTTCCCTTGTTTGAGACCTCAGGGGATTAGTTTGACTCACCAGGGACAGGTGGGGGGAAAGAAAGGAGGGTGGGGGGGGAGGTGAATCCCTCTTTGTTTTAGATTCAAGAAGTTTGAATCAAGGTAGTCTTCCCTGACGACCAAGGGAGGGGAAGTCTGGGAGGGGGAATGGTTTATTTCCCTTTGTGTTAAGATCCCAGGAGTTTGGATCTGAGTTCCCCAGGGAAAGGTCTGGGGGAACAGAGAGTGTGCCAGACACTGAAACCTGGCTGGTGGCAGTGGTACCAGATCTAAGCTAGGATTTAAGCTTAGAAGGATCCATGCAGGTCCCCATCTTTTGGACACTAAAGTTCAAAGTGGGGGGAACAAACCTATGACAGGTACTGTGGTGGGCAAAGGGCACTGGGGTCTGGGAAGGACACGGGGCCGGCAGCAGGCACTCCAGGCTGGAAAGAGCTAATTCCCTGGATGACCAGAAGGAGGTGCCGTGCCGGTGAGTCATTGCCTTGCTACAGGGGTTTCCCCCTAGGGACTGTACAGGGCCAAGTGCGGGCAAGACCTGTGAGTCCGTGACGTGGTAGCAGAGGATGGTTTGTGGATGTACCCTGTGGACGGTTGGCTGCGAGCGCAGGCACTTTGCAGTGAGTGGCTGCTAGCAATAAAATGAGGGAATTGAAGGAACCAACATGGAAATGGCCTATAACCAGCTCCGTAAGAGGAACCTTCTGCAGGGAGAGAGGGCTGAGCGTGGGGAGGCTCACTAAGGAGCAGCAGATGGCTCAGTCTGAGCAACAGACTCCAGATCCCGGGGGGCTCCCGGGATGCCCAGAGAGCCGGGGAGTAGCCGTGGGGGCAGTCAGTATAGCAGCTGGGAGTCTATCAGACCCGACTCCCCAATCAGCAGGGCTCCCCCCCCAGTCAGGTTTCTCCCTGGAGGAACTGCGGAGACTGGAGCTGGAGCTGAAAGTGGAGGAGCAGAGGCTGGCAGACTGTGCAGAATAGCAAAAGCATGTGTAAGCAGAGTCAGGATGAGCTCTACCCTGACATCTGGTGGTGAATTATGGCGAGTGTGGAAAAGAACTTTCGGGGGCTGATCGTGTTTGCATAGGCACAACTACTCTGCCTAGCATGAGCCCACGACAGCCCAAAATGGTCACTTTGATAGCTGTGAGATCCCCAATTTCTCGGTTATTGGGGTAGGAGGAATAAAGTGTTGTTACCCTGATTATGTGAATGAAGGACTATGAGACTGTTTTATGACAAACGGTCTCACCATCAACTAAGTATCACTTGCTAGACAAGGAACATGGGTTCCAAAACCCAGTGAATTGAGAGAGGTGGGGGATAGGTATGTGTATCTGATGGTATGGGCCCCTTTTGAAGGCTTGGTGTCCCAATTGCACCTCGTTCTCTCTCTTTTTTTCTTTCTTTCTTCCTCCCTCCCCCTCCCCCTCCCGGTTGAATAGCAGGGCTTATTTTGATTCCATTAGGAATCTAGCTAGAGGCCGCTGAGCTGAATTTGCTTTGGGGCAATGGTGCACCAGCACTGGGGTTCCCCTACTACAAGCTGAAATCACTAAGAGCTGAAACCACTAAAAGAGCTAAAATTACTGAGCTGAGATCACTGAGTGCTGTGTTAACTAGCGGGGGAGCCTGAAGATATATTGCTAAGCGGCTGGCAGAGCAGAGCAGTTTGCAGGATGGTTGGAGTGGCGAGCAGAGTGGAGCTGAGCAGTTTGCGGGGACAGCTGGAGTGGTTCATGGGACGGCTGGTGGAGTGGAGCAGCTGGCAGAGGGGAGCAGCTTGTGGGATGGTTGGAGCGGCTCACGGAACAGCTGGAGGAGCAGAGCGGCTGGTGGAGCAGAGCCGTTCGTGGTGAAGACTGCAGCAGAACTCCATGGAGACGCGGGGCAGTTGGCCTCGGCCCACATAAGGTGCCCCTTAACAACCCGTGTGCGCCCCCAATTCCACCCAGGCTGTGGGGGGTAAAACTCTGCAGATTAACTTTTGAACTCTGGGGTGGCACTGACCAGGGACCGAGACTTTTGGGTTGTTGGACTTTGGGGTGATTTGGACTTAAGACCCTGAGGGGAAAAGGACATTGCCAAACTCACTTGGAGGTGGGTCTTTTGCTCATGGTTTGTGTTATGAATCCTGTTTGTGGTGGTTCCCCAACGTAATGCCGCATTGTTTCCCTCCTTTATTAAAAGGATTTTGCTACACTCAGACTCCGTGCTTGCGAGAGGGGAAGTATTGCCCGGGGAGGTGGTACGTCATTGTCCCAGGTCACTGGGTGGGGGCTCAAGCCGGTTTTGCATTGCGTTATTGAAACGGAACCCCTGGATACTGAACCCGGCCCTTGTTGCTGCCAACTCAGAGGGGCAGAAGGGTTACACAAGAGTTGGAGGAGAGGCAGGCCAAGAGGGGGTAAGTGGGGAAGGGCCCCAAGACACCAGTTCTGCGGGGAACTAGACACCAAACTGCCACCCCAGTTTAGGGCAGTGGGGGGATATTGATGCCTACCTCATAGCCTTTGAGAAAGCTTGGAATCTGAACTAGATTGACCCTGCAGACAGGCTCTGCTGTCTAACCCCGCTGCTGGGTCCCCAGGCCATAGAGACATTCAGCCAAATGGATGGTGTTGAGACAGCACTATGACCTGTTCAAACAGGCTTTGCTGCTAAAGTTTGAAACTGACCCCTGCAGGGCCGGATTAACTTTTTGTGGGCCGGGCGACAAACATATTTGTGGGCCCCCCTGGGGAATAATTGTAAAAGGGGCCGGGGGTAAAAGGACAGTGGGGCAGGAGCTAGGGAGGGGTCAGGGGTAAACTGCAAGCGCAGCAGGACTGGGAAGGGTGTAAACAGGATCCCCCCTGCCCCTGCCCACATGGAGTGGGTACCTACCTGGTTCTAGCCCATTCTCTTTGTGTCCCTCTGCACTGAGCTGCCCCTCCTCCCACAGCAGCAGGACAGGTTCTCTTCCAGTTCCGGTGTTGGGAGTAGGAGGAGCGGAGGCTAATGTGGTTACTCCTATAACTGGACATTTAGTTTCCAGTCTAAAACTGGATACCTGGCAACAGGGCTGCCAGAAAACCCTGGGGCGGGGGGGGGGGGGGGGGGAGGGAAGCAAGCAATCATTTTTAAAAGTAAGAGGGCTAAGCCTTAAGCGGGGGGAGTGGTGGGTGGGCTAGGGAGTGGAGAGGAGCTAGTGGGCAGGGCCATGTCTTCTGTACTGCCCAGGTAGGTTGGAGACTGTGGGGATCAGCTGACACAGTATCTAGGGCCGGTGAAAGGATATTTTGCACCCTAGGCGAAACTTCCACCTTGTGCCCCCCCCCCCCCCCCCCGGAGCATCGCTTATTATAAATTTTAAAAAATTAACACAGTGGAGTCACATCTTAGGCAGGGGTTAGATTCTAAGAGGAAAATCGCATATAGTGAAAATTACCATAAACTACAGTACACACAATATACATAGTGTACACTGTCTACACTAGAACAGGGGTCCTCAATATGGCATGCATGCCAAAGGTGGCAGGCGAGCTGATTTTTTTTTTTTTTTTAATGGCAGGCTGCAGATCCCAGCCACCACTGAGCCTGCTGCCAGCCTGGGGTTCCATTCACTCAGCTGCCAGCCGGCGACTCCGCTCAGCCTCCTGCTGTTCACCCAGGCCTGCAAGAGGCTGAGCAGGTCCGGTGGCCGAGACCCTGGCTGGCAAGGGGCCGGCAGCCGGAACCCCAGATCGTCAGCGGGCTGAGCAGGCTGAGCAGGGGCGGCAGCCAAGACCCCAGACCGGCATTGGGCTGAGCTGCTCAGCCTCCTGGTGAACGGAACCCCAGGCCAGCAGGAGGCTGAGCGGGGCCGCTGGCTGGGACCCCGACTGGCAAGGGGCCGGCAGCCGGAACCCCAGGCCGGCAGCAGGCTGAGCGGCATCGGCGGCTGGGACCTCAGCCTGCTGCCAGCTGGGGTCCCAACCGCTGGCTCCACTCAGCCTCCTGCCGGCCTGGGTGAACAGAACCCCAGGCCGGTGGACGGAACCCTGGGTGAATGGGGAACCCAGGCCGGCAGGAGGCTGAGCGGAGCTGGCTGGGACCCCAGCGGGCTGAGCAGGCTGAGCGGGGCTGGCGGCTGGGACCCCGGCTGGCAGGAGCTGGCCCACTGCCGGCCCTGCTCAGCCCGCTGCCAGCTGAGTGAACAGAACCCCAGGCCGGCAGCAGGCTCAGCGGTGGCTGGGACCCGCAGCCTGCCATTAAAAAAAAAAAATCGGCTTGCGTGCCACCTTTAGCATGCATGCCGTAGGTTGAGGACCCCTGTTCTAGTGTATACTGTACTTTATGGTAATTTTCACTATACACTATTTTCCTCTTACACGGAGACTTTAGAACCTAACCCCCGTGTAAGATGTGACTCCACTGTAGTGTAAACATTTTTGGGGGGGGCACCGCTTTTTGGCACCCCCAAATCTTTGCGCCCTAGGTGGTCGCCTAGTTCGCCTAGTGGTTACACTGGCCCTGACAGTATCCCCAGCTCAGGTGACGTGACAGCTAGTGGTGGATTTAGAGTTAGTGGGGCCCCCCAGCCCTGTGCTCAGCTTCATTTTTGGGGCTCCTCCTTAGGACCCAGCCAAGAAAAAGAACATTCTCTCTTATCTCCCCCCTGCCCCTGTTTTTTCATTCTTTTTTCTTCATCCTCCTCCCATAAGTAATAGCAAGTAAATGAAGAAAAAATGAGGTACCTTGATTGTTCTTGTAGTCTAACTTATTTTTCCACAGACCACCTGAAAATCACGGAGGGTCTCAACAGACCACTTCATGATCTTTCCAAATATTGTAAAAAAATGTTTGGGTGCGGGATCTGGCCAGGGGTTAGGGCGTGGGAGGGGGCTCAGGGTTGGGGCAGGAGGTTGGGGTGTGGAGCGCTTACCTGGGGCAGCTCCTGTTTGGTTCTCAGGATGGGGGTGGGGATGTGGGGGGGTGCAAGAGTCAAGGCAGGGGGCTGGGGCATGAGGGAGGATTCAGGGGTCAGGGCTGGGGGCTGGGGAGGTGTGAGGGGGTGCAGGGGTCAGGAAAGGGGGCTGGGGAGGTGTGGGGAGTGCTGAGGAGGTGTGAGGAGAGTGCAGGGTCAGGGCAGGGGGCTAAGGGTGTGTGTAGGGGGGTGCAGGGGGCTGGGTGTGTGTAGGGGGGTGCAGGAGTCAGGGCAGGGGGCGGTGCAGGGGTTAGGGAGGGCGGGGGCTGAAGGGTGGGCTGGGGTCATGGGGGTGCTCATGCAGGGGGCTGGAGGGGGTATGCCCCAATTCTAGCCCCTTCCCCAACACGTCACTCCCGCCTCTTCTCCTCCTCCTCCCTGGAGCGACATGCTGCGGCTCGCTCCTCCCTCATCTCCCCTCCTGCTGGCAAGGCTGATCCAGCTGACCCGCGGAGGGGTGGGAGGTAGCACGCTGGGGAAAGAGGCGGGGGAGAGGCCCCATCCCCGCCTCTTCTTCTCCTCCTTCTCTCCGGAGCGGCATGCTACGGCTCCTCCTCCCCTCTCCTGCCAGCAAGGCTGATCCAGCTGATCAGTGGCGGGAGACGTAGCACGCTGGGGAAAGGGGTGGGGCAGGAGCCAGGCTGACGGCAGAGGCTGCCACAGAGCCACAGCAGCCCACAGCGTCAAGCTCTGACCCCACAGGAGAGAGCATGGGGGGAGGGGCACAGTGAATAGCAAGCTGGGGCCCCTTTCAACCATGGGCCTGGCGCCATGGCGCCAGTGGCACAATTATAAATCCAGTATTGGACCCCTGAGGTGTACAGGAAACTATTCTGGGGTGTATGCAAGACCCCAGGCATCACTTACAAGGAGGTCACCAACCTGCTGGGGGAATATGTCCACAAGTGGGTGAAGGGCACGGGCCACTACCACCGAGGATGTGTATAACCTGGTGGGGTTAGAGCAGCTGTATGACATCTGCCCTCCAGACCTTAAGATGTGATTAGTGGACCCGAAGCCTAAAGATCTGTGCAGTGCGGGTGCACTAGCGGATGAGTTTGTGGACAGCAGAGCTGGGGGAGGAGGGAGACCCACATTGGGGGCTCAAAAGGGGAGTCACCCAGAGACCTCTCAAAAGTGGGACTCAGGAAGCCCAATTCAGGGGTGACCCTGAAGGCCGGGGCAGGGCGACTCCCCTCGTGGGACTTGAGAGACCTGAAATGTAATTACTGTGGCCAAAAAGGACACAAGGTGGCCCAATGCCTGAAGATGAAGGAAATGGCAGCCAAGCAGAACCCTCGGAGTGTCAACTGGGTGGAAGCAGACCCAGAGGGTGCACCACCAGTCCAGGTGGCCACAGTTGACATGGCAGGGCCAGGGGGAGGGGACTGCCAGGCCAGGCCAGCAGGGGAAGTTTGGGCTCCAGGTCCATAGTGCCCATACTCAATTGGCCAGGTGAGAGTGGGACAGGCCCTGGGGGACAATCGCCACATCATCCCAATTGAGATGGGGTGGGGGGGGAAGGAGCATCCAGGGATTCTGGGACATGGGTGCAGAGGTGACCCTGGCACAGCCTGAGGTGGTGGACCCAGACCAGCTAGTGCCCAATGCATACATGACCCTGAGGGGAGTGTGCGGGCCTCCTGTCAAGGTGCCTGTAGCGGGGATACACCTGAAATGAGGGACTAAGGAGGGATGCAAAGAGGTTGGGGTGCACAATCACCTGCCTACTGAGGAGCTAATGGGTAATGACTTGGAGGACTAGCCGGATGGCAGTCAGAGCACCCTGGTCCTTACCCGGAGCCAGAGCCAGTGAGGGACACGAGACCTCCCGAAGGTGGGGAGTGAAGCACCAAGGGTAGGGCTTGACAGAGCTGGGCCGGAGCCTCCATCCCAAGGTAGGGAAACTGAGGCACAGCCAACCCGGGCTGTACCCTCAAACCCAGCAGGTGAATTCAAGATAGCGCTGCAAGAGGAATTTTTTTAGAGAAGCTGGGGGCCCTTGCTGGCCACAGTGGTGCAGGTGGGAGGACTGCCGGGAGAGGTTCCTGTGGGAGAAGGAATTTCTGTACCGGGAATGGGCTGGTTCAGGGCAAACTGAACCTTGGAATGCCAGGAGGCAGTTGGTGGTCCCCCAGAGGTATCGCTGCAGGTTGTTGTATTTGGCTCACAATATTCCCCTTTTGGGGCATCAGGTGCACCAGGCAGAGGCTGCTGCAAAACTTTTACTGGCTCGGGGTCTTTGATGCTGTCCAAAAGTATTGCAGGTCCTGTGACTCCTGTCAGAGGGCGGGGAAGACCCGGGATAAGTGTGAAGCAGCTCTGAGACATTTGCCCATCACAGAGGAGCCTTTCTAGAAGGTGGCCATGGACATAGTGGGGCCCCTCAGCAGGGCAACCTGGTAAGGGAAAAATACATTCTGGTGGGGGTAGATTTCACTACGCGCTACCCCTGAGGCACTGGCCTTGTCCCCTATTGAGGCAGACACCGTGACAGACGCGCTGCTGACCATCTTCAGCAGAGTGGGGTTCCCCAAGTAGGTCCTTACAGACCAGGGGTCCAACTTCATGTCGGCCCTGCTCCAGTGCTTGTGGGAGAAGTGTGGGGTCCCACACACCTGGGCCTCTGCGTATCACCATCAGTCCAACAGACTGGTAGAGAGATTCAATGGGACCCTAAAGATGATGCTGAAAACATTTATGGACCAGCACCCGACTGGGACAAGTATTTACCCCACCTGCTGTTTGCATACAGGGAAGTGCCCCAGGAATCCACAGGGTTTTCCCCGTTTGAGTTGCTGTATGGAAGGAGAGTGAGGGGACCTTCCGGGAAAGGCTAGCTGAGCTCAAGGGCTTAGCCAGGGGAAACCTAGCCAACGCACAAAGGAAGCAGAAGGTCTGGTACAAGTGCTCAGCACGTGCACGCTCCTATGCTACCAGGAACCAGGTGATGCTCCTCATCCCCGTGAAGAAGAACAAGCTGCAAGCTGCCTTGGACAGTCCCTTCCAGGTCATCAGACAGGTGAATGAGGTGAACTATGTAGTGGAACTGTCCAACCTGGCACACAGCCACCAGTATGGTACCTTGTCAACATGATGAAGCCATACTGGGACAGGGAGAAGTTGGTGCTGGCTGTGTGTGGGCAGTGGAAGGAGAAGGGAGGGGATCCTCTAGTGGGTCTTCTCCCCGAGGCTGGGGCTGACCCCTCGCTGGAATCAATTCTCCTCTCAGACCAGCTAACCCCTGCCCAGCAGGCAGAGATCAGAGAGGTGCTGCATTTGTACTGGCAGCTGTTTTCCAACCCACCTGGGCTCACAAACCTGTCTGTTCACCTGGTAGAGATGAGAGCCAACCCTCCCATCAGGTGTTCCCCATCAGGGCCGGCTCCAGACCCCAGCGCGCCAAGCGCGCGCTTGGGGCGGCGTCCCAGCGGGAGGGCGGCAGGCGGCTCCGGAGGACCTCCCGCAGGCATGCCTGCGGAAGGTCCGCTGGGACCGCGGCTCCGGTAGACCTCCCGCAGACGTGCCTGTGGAGGGGCTGCTAGTCCCGCGGCTCTGGTGGAGCATCCACAGGCGTGCCTGCGGGAGGTCCACCGGAGCCGCGGGGCCAGCGGACCCTCCACAGGCACGTCTGTGGGAGGTCCACCGCAGCCGTGGGACGGCGACCGCTAGAGCGCCTCCTGCGGTGTGCCGCCCTGCTTGGGGCGGCGGAAATGCTAGAGCCGCCCCTGTTCCCCATTCAGGGTCACTGAGAAAGCAGCCCAGGACCTGGAGAGAAAAGTTGGAGACATGCTGGCTTTAGGGGTGATCTGGCCATCCTCCAGCCCCTGGGCCTCTCCCGTGGTGTTGGTCCCTAAGAAGGGGTTGATCTGGTTGTGTGTGGACTATCGGAAGCTTAATGCCAATACCATGTCTGATGCCTACCCCATGCCTAGGACCAATGATCCTAGATAAGTTTGGGGGGTGCCCACTACTATGGATCTCACCAAGTGCCTTTGGACCCAAAGGCCAGGGCAAAGTCTGCTTTCACCACCCCAATAGGGCTCATTGAGTTCCTGGTCTTGTCTTTTGGCCTCAAGGGGGCACCTGCAACCTTCCAGCGCTTGGTGGATCAGTTACTCAGGGGGATGAAGGACTTTGCGCTAACATATATTGACAATATCTGTGTATCTAGCCAGACCTTGGAGGAACATGTGTCCCAGGTGAAGAGGGTGCTGGGTCGCCTCCAGGATGCAGGACTGACTATAAAAGCTGGAAAGTGCAAGGTGGGGATGGCAGAGGTATCAAACCTTGGCCACAAGGTGGTGGGCAGCTACCTAAAGCCAGAGCTGGCAAAAGTGGAGGCAATCAAGGTTTGGCCTGCTCTCCAGACTAAGAAGCAGGTCCAGGTTTTCATTGGGATGGCAGGGTACTACCAGAGGTTTGTCCCCCACTTTAGCTCCCTGGCAGCTCCCAGAACAGAGCTTTGTAGGAAGTTGCAAGCCAGACAGGGTGGTCTGGAAAAATCCTTCCTGGTGTTCACCGATGCTCAGACTTTGGGCTGGGCACAGTGCTGATGCAAACTGTATACTTGAGCAAGAAGCTGCTGCCCCAGGAGCAGCACTATGCGGCCATAGAGAAAGAATGCCTGGCTCTGGTGTGGGCCCTTAAAAAGCAGCAGCCGGATCTATTCGGGCAGGGCTTCACTGTGTACACTGACCATTCGCCCCTGATGTGGCTACACCAAATGAAAGGGGCTAATAACAAGATCCTGAGGTGGAGTCTGCTTCTCCAGGATTCTAACATGCAGATGGTCCATGTGAGGGGGAGTGCCAGTGTTACCAACCTTCACAGACAAGGGCAGCTCCCACACTGCGGTCCTGGGCAACACAGTATGGGGAAGTGGTGAAAGAACAGGTTAAGGATTATTTAGAAAAGCTGAACATGCACAAGTCCATGGGTCCAGATCTAATGCATCCAAGGGTGCTGAGGGAGTTGGCTGATGTGATTGCAGAGCCATTGGCCATTATCTTTGAAAATTCGTGGCAATCGGGGGAGGTCCCAGACGATTGGAAAAAGGCAAATATAGTGCCCATATTTTAAAAATGGAAGAAAGAGAACCCAGGGAACTACAGCCTCACTTCAGTCCCAAGCAAAATCATGGAGCAGGTCCTCAAGGAATCCATTTTGAAGCACTTGGAGGAGAGGAAGGTGATCGGGAACAGTCAACATGAATTCACCAAGTGGCAAGTCATGCCTGACCAACCTGATTGCCTTCTATGATGAGATAACTGGCTCTGTGGACATGGGGAAAGCAGTAGACATGATATATCTTGACTTAAGCAAAGCTTTTGATACAGTCTCCCACAGTATTCTTGCCAGCAAGTTAAAGAAGTATGGGCTGGATGAATGGACTATAAGGTGGATAGAAAGCTGGCTAGATTGTCAGGTTCAATGGGTAGTGATCAATGGCTCGATGTCTAGTTGGGAGCCAGTATCAAACCTCCTCTATCCGTAGGTTCAAAGTTACAGCAAACAGAGGTAAATCCTTTTAGCAAAAGGCACATTTACAAGTTGAGAAAACAAAAATAAACCTAACACGCCTTGCCTGGCTGTTACTTACAAGTTTGAAATATGAGAGACTGGTTCAGAAAGATTTGGAGAGCATGGATTGATGGTCTCTTAGTCCCAAGAGCGAACAACTCCCAAAACAAAGAGCACACAAACAAAAGCCTTCCCCCCACCAAGATTTGAAAGTATCTTGTCCCCTTATTGGTCCTTTGGGTCAGGTGTCAGCCAGGTTACCTGAGCTTCTTAACCCTTTACAGGTAAAAGGATTTTGGTGTCTCTGGCCAGGAGGAATTTTATAGTATTGTACACAGGAGGGCTGTTCCCTTCCCTTTATAGTTATGACAACTCTTTTTTATTTTCTCTGGATTTTGGATCTTGATTATACCTTGACCAACAAATTTGGGCCTTGACAAAAATAGTTGACTACCCCTGGCCTACAGGACTCGGGAAGGCCATCTGCTCAAAGCCAGCCAGTATTTCGGGGCTCTTAGTAATCACCGCCCCCCCCGAGGGCAAACCACAGGAATAATCACCTCCCAAACCTCCATCATCACAACACCAACTGTTGGCTTGTAACCATCACACTGACCAGCCACCCACCGGCAGGAGTCTGGGATGGCCAGCTTCCATATGGCAAAGGCAACCCATTTCTGGACTGTTATGGCCTCCCTGTGTCCTGGGGCTCAAGTGTCGGGGATTGGTCCTGCCTTGAGCAGAAGGTCCCTCCTGAGGTCCCTTCCAACCCTAATATTCTATGATTCTAAGCCCCTCCCATGGCTCCTGGTTACTGACTTGGTGGGCTAAAAACGCTTCCACAAGGACAGACAAGTTCTCCCACAATACATTACAAAACAGTTCAGAGAGTAGCTTGGTTTAAAAATTGCCAGTTATGGGGAATCTGCCACACTCCTTGGCTATTAAAAATGTGTGCCTTATTCCAGTCTGAATTTGTCTGGCTCCAAATTCCAAAGATTGGATCTTGAAGAGCCCATTATAAAATTTCTGCTTCCAAGTAGGTACTTAGAAACTATGAGCATGTAATCCCTTAACCTTCTCTTTGCTAAGCTAAATAGACAGAGTTCCTTAAGTCTCACTGTCAGGCAGGTTTTTCAATCCTTTCATCATTCTGGCAGCTCTTCTCTGAATCTCTCCAATATTTCTACATCCTCTTGAACCGTGGGCACGAGAACTAGACACAGGATTCCAGCAGCAGTCACACCAGTGCCAAACAGAGAGGTGAAATAACCTCTCTGCTCCTACTCAAGGTTCCCCTGTTTATACATCCAAAGATCACATTAGCCCTTTGGCACAGTGCCACATTGGCAGCTCACATTCAGCTGATTGTCCAAGATGATCGCCGAGTCTTTTTCGGAGTCGCTGCTTCCCAGGAACCCCCCCCCCACACCCCAGTAAGTATGGCCTGCATTCTTTGTTCCTTGATGTACATTTACATTTGGCCATATTAAAACACGCATTGTTTGTTTGCACCCTGTTTACCAAGTGATCCAGACCGCTCTGTGTCAGTGACCTGTCCTGTACATTATTTACCATTACACCAATGTTTGTATCATCTGAAAACTTTATCAGTGAGGATTTTTTGCCTTCTTCCAAGTCATCGATAAAAATGTTAAACAGCGTAGGGCCAAGCTCCAATCCCTGTGGGAGCCCACTGGAAACACACCCATCAATGAGGATTCCCTGTTTACAGTTACCTTTTGAGACCTGTCAGCCAGACAATTTTTAATCCATTTAATGGGTGCCACCATATTAATTTTGTACTGTTCTAGTTTCTTCATCAAAATGCTGTGGGTTAACAAGTCAAATGCCTCACAAAATTTTAAGGCCTGGTCTACACGGGGGGGGGGGGGGGGGAGGAGAAACGAGCTCAGTTACCCAAGAGAAGAGAATGTAATTAGATCTACTTACCATGGTGTCTTCACTGCAGTAAGTTGATGTCTGACACTCTCCCGTCGACTCTGCCTGTGCCTCTCGCCCTGGTGGAGTACCGGAGTCGACAGGAGAGCACTCGGCGGTCAATTTATCACCGTGACAAATTTCTGTTACCAATCTGCCTGAGGCATCAGGTGATCAGGCTGAGGCTGTAGGATCGTTGGGGAGGAGATGAAGGAGCACACCAAGGGTCTCTAAGTTTTAAAGCTTTATTAATAAAATCACAGTGGCGAGTGTGGGGGCTCCCCAGTCACTCAGAGGAAGAAAGAAAGCATTAGTGCCCATGCCCTAACCCACTTTCATACTCACACACGCACAACCCAAGGCTGGCCAAGCCTGGGTGTAATGTAAGAAGAAGAGGGGGAAGCGTGGACGAGAGTTCTGTCCTGTGCACAGGCCGTCCAGGGTCCGCTGTTGATCTCTGATTTGCTTCAGCTCTTGGGAGGGTTTTAAGTTCTGGGGTCTTTGGGGGGCATTTCGTTCAGGAACCTCTGTCCCCCGTGCACTTTGTACCAGTCCAAACCGGCTTTCAGTGGCCTCCTCAGCGTTCCTAAAACACACCAACTTCAGGGATGTGAGACGGTTGTTTTTCCCCTCGCTGGCCTTCACCGTCTCCCTATTTTCTGCATTCCTCTGCAGTCTGGTTCAGCTTGCTTCTCTTTTCTCACAGTTGGCTGGGGTTGGGTAAGCATACAGTCTGTTCGAGTGCAGTGACCTTGGGCTGGAGCTGATGTCTTATCTTCGAACTGAGTTGAGGCATCGTGTTAACCCGTTCTCTTCTCCCTTCCTCCCCCTTTGGCCTCTCGCAATCTGCAAAGGAATCTTCCACTCCATACTCACACCTTTTAAGCCTTTAACCCTTCCCCAAATGCCTTGCAATGCTTGCAACAGCATTATCAACATACAATGCTGATCTGCCTCCCCAGGAGACCCCCCTGAGGGAGGTGGCCTCTGACCCACCTCATAAAAGCGGCCTGGCATTGCCCTTTCTTTACACATCATTTGAGGGGGCTCCTTAGGCCACAATTACCAAGTGTTGCTCTTTTCAATCCATATGTGCTGAAAGTCCAAAGATGTAGTCAGCACATACCGCTTAGCCATGTCATTGGGGAGCACCACCTCCCACACGTCGTGATGGACCACCCAGTCCCAAAGGCAGCCTTCCCAAAGGCCTGGTTGGGTGTTTATAGCGGGGGTCCACACTCCTTTCATGGGGCCAAAGGCCATGAAGGAGCCGGCTATGCCTGTGCACTTCCAATTAGTGAGTTTTCAGGAGTAGCGAAAAGGCCATTGTTCCTGGGGAATTCCTGAGTGGGAATGGATTTCCCCGGGCCAGGCTCCATGGAGCACATCCTCCTGGATGCTATGAATTTGCTGGGTCAAATATTGTTGGATTTGGGAGCACACACAATCCCATTCTAGTTGGTCTCCGGTCTCAATTATGGTCTCAATCAATTCCCACAAGGTGTCCCATGTGTGGAGGGCCAATTTGGCAGTATGTTTGAGGGTGGAGGTGGCCACTGTAAGATGGGTGAGATCTGCACTTGTGACCAGTCCTATGGCCTTTTCCAATTGTCCCAACCGCTTGTCTTTCATGGCCCCCTGCTGAATGTTCCAAATATTGACTGCTGAATTAGCCCCATGCCACAAGGAGCTCACTAGGGTCTGCCTTTTCCAGGGGAGGACAACATCTGGGTAAGAAGGGTAAGTTGGAGGGTGGCCCCCCTGGTACAATTGGGAAGGAAGGCTGGGACCTGAAAGCATGTCAGGGGCAGGTAAATGTCTAAAGCTCCCAAGGTGGCATTCAGGAGGATCCAGCGTTGAGTGGCTGCCTCCCATTTGGTAGCGGGTAACAACTGCCACCACCGCTGGTGGGGTGATGGGAGGTAACCTGGCAGGGTATGGAGCTCTTCTAGGTTAATCTCGTCTGGGACCTAAATGAGGAGGGATATGCAGAGCCAAGGGACCTGCGGCTCTTGGCCAGGGGCCGCCCCTGGAAAATACCCAGAAAAACATTGTATTACAATGAAGGATTCTGCAGGTCTGAAGCACACTCCTGTTCAGGGTGTCCCTGGGCTTTCGCTATTACTGCCTTGTCCTGTTAACAAAGCAAAAGGAAAAGAAAAAAACAACATAAATGCACCTATTGGGGAAACTGAGGCTCGGATGAAAAACTCCCTAAGTCATTAGTCATCCTGTTATAGCCCTTCCTAGCTCCCATTCTGGATGTCATTTGCTTGGTTTAGGAGGTCACAACAACAATATTGTGTCCAGGGATCAGGGATAGCTATCACATCACTTGCCAAAGGGCTTCCCATTCCACTCCAGACCACCGAAGGAGGAACAGGGTTTGTCCCCATGGGATTCAGGGGCCACCCAACTGGTAGTTTGCTGTGGCCCTGCTGTGTCTATCTAGACTATGCACTGTCTCCAAGGCACCTCCCCTCCAGCCTTGTGCCACACTGTGGCTCGGGCCCCATCAGCAGCACGAGCCAGGGAGAGCCTTTGGAGGTATTCTCCCTTCTCAAAATTACAATTATCCAGGTAATCCCATGGATAGCTGGAAACCCGGATGGTCCAGGCAGGTGGCTGGCCCACAACTGAGGCCCACGATGCCATGACCAGAAACCTAGGAAGAAACATATGTTTTGAACTGATTGGCTTGTGCCCATTTTAATTTACTGGGGAGTTGAAGTTGGTACACGACTGGGGAGAGGCAACTCACAATGGGGTATGGACCCACCCACTTGACGTCCAGAGTAAATCATTTCCAAAGATTACCCCACATCATTGGATGACCAAAAAGGCTGTGGTAGGGGAATTATTCTTGGCAGGGGAGAGATGGCAGTGGGCTTCCCAAAGATATCTTCCCCAAGATATCCTTATACTGAGGCTTTATAGGTTTGGAGTAGTAGTGGTTGAGCAGCATTTTATATTCTTTTAGCAAATTTGACTAAATTGTTTATTGTCAAATGATTTAAATCAGATTGTCTTTTTGCCTGGCTTATTTACAGACATTCCTTTGGAAAAGGGCCCATTTTTCCTTCAGAAGGCTACAAAGAAACCAAGAATTCTTTTTCTCTTTAACATTATCACAACCTTTAACTGCTCAGTTTCCTCCAGCATCTACAGAGTTAAGGTCTCACTTTTTCCTTAAATCACTTGCTTATCTCCCAAAATGACACCTTCATCAACTCAGATTTCACCATTTCAGCCCCTTGCTGAATGAGGGAGGGAACCTAGTGACAGAGGATGTGGAGAAAGCTAGTGTACTCAATGCTTTTTTTGCCTCTGTCTTCACAGACAAGGTCAGCTCCCAGACAGCTGCACTCTGCAGCACGGTATGGGGAGGAGGTGACCAGCTCTCTGTGGAGAAAGAAGTAGTTCAGGGCTATTTAGGAAAGCTGGACGAGCACAAGTCCATGGGGCCGGATGCGCTGCATCCGAGGGTGCTAAAGGAGTTGGCCGATGAGATTGCAGAGCCATTGGCCATTATCTTTGAAAAATCATGGCGATCGGGGGAGGTCCCGGATGACTGGAAAAAAGCTAATGTAGTGCCCATCTTTAAAAAAGGGAAGAAGGAAGATCCAGGGAACTACAGGCCAGTCAGTCTCACCTCAGTCCCTGGAAAAATCATGGAACAGGTCCTCAAGGAATCAATCCTGAACCACTTAAAGGAGGGGAAAGTGATCAGGAACAGTCAGCATGGATTCACCAAGGGCAAGTCATGCCTGACTAACCTAATTGCCTTCTATGACGAGATAACCGGCTCTGTGGATGAGGGGAAAGCAGTGGATGTACTATTTCTGGATTTTAGCAAAGCTTTTGATACAGTCTCCCACAGTATTCTTGCCAGCAAGGTAAAGAAGTCTGGGCTGGATGAATGGACGGTAAGGTGGATAGAAAACTGGCTAGATGGTCGGGCTCAACGGGTAGTGATCAATGGTTCCATGTCTAGATGGCAGCCGGTATCAAGTGGAGTGCCCCAAGGGTCGGTGCTGGGGCCGGTTTTGTTCAATATCTTCATTAACGATCTGGAGGATGGTGTGGACTGCACCCTTAGCAAGTTTGCAGATGACACTAAACTGGGAGGAGTTGTTGATACGCTGGAGGGTAGGGATAGGATACAGAGGGACCTAGACAAATTAGAGGATTGGGCCAAAAGAAATATGATGAGGTTCAACAAGGACAAGTGCAGAGTCCTGCACTTAGGACGGAAGAATCCCATGCACTGCTACAGACTAGGGACCGAATGGCTGGGTAGCAGTTCTGCAGAAAAGGACCTAGGGGTTACGGTGGACGAAAAGCTGAATATGAGTCAACAGTGTGCCCTTGTTGCCAAGAAGGCTAATGGCATTTTGGGTTGTATAAGTAGGGGCATTTCCAGCAGATCAAGGGATGTGATCATCCCCCTCTACTCAGCACTGGTGAGGCCTCATTTGGAGTACTGTGTCCAGTTTTGGGCCCCACACTACAAGAAGGATGTGGATAAATTGGAGAGAGTCCAGCGGAGGGCAACAAAAATGATTAGGGGGCTGGAGCACATGACTTATGAGGAGAGGCTGAGGGAACTGGGATTGTTTAGTCTGCAGAAGAGAAGAATGAGGGGGGATTTGATAGCTGCTTTCAACTACCTGAAAGGGGGTTCCAAAGAGGATGGATCTAGACTGTTCTCAGTGGTAGAAGATGATAGAACAAGGAGTAATGGTCTCAAGTTGCAGAGGGGGAGGTTTAGGTTGGATATTAGGAAAACCTTTTTCACTAGTAGGGTGGTGAAGAACTGGAATGGGTTACCTAGGGAGGTAGTGGAATCTCCTTCCTTAGAGGTTTTTAAGGTCAGGCTTGACAAAGCCCTGGCTGGGATGATTTAGTTGGGTTTGGTCCTGCTTTGAGCAGGGGGTTGGACTAGATGACCTCCTGAGGTCCCTTCCAACCCTGAGATTCTATGATTCTATGATTCTATGATTTCGAGTATTGTTCCAGGGTGTTTTCTGACTGGGCATTTACTGAGAACAGTCCCTTCTCAAGAAGCTGATCAAATGCTTCACTGAGGCTACTTAGAATCAAAACACATTAAGATACAAGTACATAGCCAATATTCATAACTTCAACTACAAAAATTATACACACATACAGCTAGCATAATCATAATCAGCAAATCATAGCCACCTTACACAACAACCTTTGTACAATATTTGCTGCAAATATACAACAGTGGTTGCAACAATGATCTATACGGTCACAGGTCACACCATGCTATTGGCATTAATTATGTTACCCTCCATTAATTCTTTATTGATTGAGTTGGATATCTACCATTCCATTATTTTGCCTGGGATGAATGCCAGTCTGACAGGCCCAGAGTGTCCTATTTACCCTTTTATAATAGTGGCATAAACATGAGCTTTCTTCCAGTCCTCTGGAACTTCCCCAGTATACTAAGGCTTATCGAAAATCAGCATTAATGGGTGACCAAGCTCCTCAGCCAGCTCTTTTAAAACTCCTAGATGCAAGTTATCTGGATCTGCTGCTTTAAAAGTTGCTACTGTTAACATCCTACTTAGTCACTGTTGGAACAGAATGTATTTCTCACCATCATATAACACAAATACATTATCTGGCATTTTCGCAAATGGAAAACAGAAATATTTATTGAACACTTTGGCCTTTTTTACATTGTTATTGTCAGCTCTACCATTTCCACGTACTAATGGACAAATACTGTTGTTAGGTTTCCTTTTGTTCTGAATATTCTTAAAATGTGTTTTTATTGTCCTTAACTCAGCTGGCCATAGATAACTCCTTGTGTTCTTTTGCTTCCTTTAGCGTCTAATTTAGATTCCCCCCCATACATTACACATTGTATTTTTTATAGCTGCTTTCACTTCTCCTCTAAGCCAGGTTGTTGGGGTTTTTTTCACTTGTGTAGCCTTCTTTCTTGCTTCGGGAATTTTGGCTTTTTGGACATCTATTACAATGTTCTTATACAACTCCAAAATATAATTCACAATTTTCTGTTTAAATCCTGTGGAAGCAGGGAAAGAATTAACAAGGATTTGAAGGGAATTTTAATGCATGTCAGTCAGTTAGCAAGAGTTAGGCTAGCTGTAACCCTAAGGACGTGAGACTTGTAGAAGCAAAGATAGTGTGAGGCGAGAGGAAAAGAGCTGTGTAAAAAGTTATTACGACCTTGCAACTTGATAACCAAATATGCAGGCTTGCGTCTTCTAGGAGTGAGACAAATAAGATAGCAGAAAGGCTTATGTAGAAACAAAATGTAGTTGTTACTCTTTACCGTCTGTATTATTGCTAGTAATTGTCTGTAACAAAAGTATAAAGGCTTGCTGTAATTGTTTACCAGTTGAGAGACCTGTCCGGGACTGGGGCGACCCTGTGTCCTAAGGCACTCCCTCCCTCTATTGTAATTACTAGAGAAAGAATAAAGTATTTGGTTTTGCTGCACCCAAAGAAAAAGCGAGAACTGAGTTTTTCTCCGACAATCCTTTCTCCCAGCTCATTTGACTCATCACTGTTTTCAGCTTTGTTAAACTGGCCCTTTTAAAGCACAAGTGTAGATATAATTATACTGGTTTAGACATTATTCTGTTTGCATATGACAAATGTAATCAAGTCATGATCACTGGCACCTACACAATGATTAATAAGCCCAAGATTCTGCTCCTTAATAATAAAATAATAATAAGACCCAGCTCTTATCTAGTGCTTTTCATCCCTTCCCACGAGCCCACAACTCACAGCTGACCCCACATGCCTCAAAGGTATGTCTGGTGGGATGGGGCCTCGTGGGCCCAGAGGACGCAGCACTGCTGGTTTCTGTCCAGTGCGGTGTCTCTGATGCAACACCAGCTGTGACGCCCCCCACAGTCAGTGCACAGATGGGGTTTCTCTCTGTATGGCTCCAGAGGGTGCCCACTGCTTCACTCACTCTCCAGTTGAGAACCCCAGTGAGGACTCTCGAGTTAGAGACCCAATCCCGTCATCATCTGGGATAAAGCGGCCATCTGGGAACAAGACATTTACTGGGGGTGGGAGACAGGGAACCTCGGGAATAGGAACTGCACACAGGTGTGTCATCAATAACCACTGCTCCCAGGGCATGAACCTTAGAGTTGAATGCACAACATCCATCTGCCAAGGGGAGGAGGTGGGAGAGGACAGCTAGGGAAGGAAACAGTGAAGGGAAGGCAACAGAGTGGGGGGACTGCAGGGGTCTTTCTCTTTGGATCCCTAAGATCCTTTCTGGCTCAGTCACTAGCCACTGGACTGGATGCAGAATTCTCCAGAGGAGGTTCTCTGGCCTGGGTGATTGAGGAGGCCAGACTGGATGGGCATAACAGTCCCTTCTGGCCTCAGGACTCTACGTTTATGTTTTGTTTTATGGCTTCAGAACTGTGATACTCAGTGGGTGAATCCCCCCAGGCAGAAAGGGGCTGCTCAGAGCCATGGCAAACACCTCACATCTCCAACTGAGACCTGCCTCTGCAGACCTCACAAGAGGAGGCAGAGCTGGGGGTGCTCACATCACTTTCCCAGGGTCTCAACATTTAATTTCACTCGTTGATGGGTTTGGAGGTGCTTTGTCCCATCCCGCACCTGTGTAGATGCCTCTCAGGATCTCTGGTTCCTCAAGGCCCTGGGAAGCTGAGACAAAGGCAGGGCTGGCCTTACCATGAGGCGAAACTGAAGCAGCTGCCTCAGGTGCCAGACTGGGGGGAGAGGCACTAGGACTCAGAGTGTAGAAAATTGTGTCTGCTGTTGGTGCATATGTATTCTCTCTGCTCTACATGCACAGAGATGGTGGAGTGCTGTGCCAGAGGAAGGAGGACACAAGAGACATAACAGGCAGGCAGGAGAATAGGTGAGAGGGAATAACAGAAAGCAGCAGGAGCTGCAGGGAGAGAGAGAAGGAAGAGCCTCTTATGTACCTTTCTAGCATCCCCAGGAGCCTGGACTGATTAGCTTCCTGTTTCTTGATGCTTCCCTGAACCCACTTGAGGAGAACAGGCAGTCAACTGAAGTAGGAGCCAGTTAGGCCCTTAAGACGCTGATATCTTCCCTCACTGAGGCCCTGCTACCAGCCTGCTTATTTGTCCCCTTCAACTGAGTGTTGAGAGCCACTATAGCTGGCACAGAACAGCAGTCATGAGTGAAAGAAGAAAATGTCCCTCTGGGGTAGCATTCAGAAAAAGAAAGAAGCAAAGGAACTTTTCTATCTAAGCAGGAAGGAGCTCTCCTGAGATACATAGACACAAATGTTCACAGTGAGCCTTCTGGCCCCAGTGAGGATGTGAGTGGTGAGGAGATGCCTGATCTTCCAGTTAGTCATCATGCAGGTGACCTGGCACCTACTGCAGCATCTATATCTCCATCTCAAATGGATGTAACCATTCACATTCCTGAAGAAAAATGTAGACCAGAGAAGAGTGTGGTGGAGGCACAAGAAACAGCTGCTGCTGAGTTTAGTTCCTTAAGTCTAGATGATCCAGGACTGTGGACCGACTTGAGCAGTAGCCTGAGGGACTTTCTTGTACTGCGTGGGCCACAGCAAGTGAAAAACTTCAAGACAATGAAAATAGAAGTTTCCATCCAACACATTACTGGATGGAATGGTGACAAAGTGGAGAGGCCATGGCTTATGTACTCAAAAACCCAGAATGCTGCATACTGTTTTTGTTGCAAACTCTTCTAGTCTAATGTTCCAGCCACATTGGGTTCTACAGGAACAAAGAACTGGAAAAATCTGGCTAGAAATCTGGCATGCCATGAGAAGGCAGCAAATCACCAGAGAGCATTCCATAGGTGGAAAGAGCTTGAGATGAGACTAAGGTTAAAGGCCACCATAGATGATCAGCATCAAGAGAAGATTGCATCAGAGTCTCTTTACTGGCAAAATGTTCTGAAAAGGCTCATTGTCATTGTGAGAATGCTTGCTACCCAAAACCTAGCACTGCATGGCACTTCAGATCAGCTGTATGTGCCAATGGAAACTTCATTAAAATTGTGGAGCAGATGGCTGAGTTTGATGCTGTACTCCAGGATCATCTAAGAAGAGTCACCACCCAAGAAATGTACACACACCACTTCCTTGGAAAAACAATTCTAAATGAGATCATACAGTTACTGGCAACAAAAGTCAAACAGAAGATTGTGGCAGATCTGAAGCCAGCAAGATATTACTCTGTTATTCTGGACTGCACAGCTGACATCAGCCATACTGAACAAATGACTTTAATGGTGCATTTTGTAACAACAGAACCTAGTCGAAATGTCCCTGCAATGGTGACTGTCAGAGAGCGTTTTCTAGAATTTATTGACATTGATGATACTACAGGAGCTGGTATGACAAATGTGCTTCTTAAAAAGCTGGAAAATACGGGAATCGCGATAGCTGACATGAGAGGTCAGGGTTACGATAATGGCGCCAACATGAGAAGAAAGAAAAGAGTACAGACACAGATCTGAGAGTTAAACCCTCGATCTTTTTTTGTCCCATGCAGTTCTCATTCATTGAACTTGGTGGTCAGTGATGCAGCATCAGCTTCTAGTGAGGCTGCTGAATTTTTTAATGTAATTCAAAGCATCTATGTATTTTTCTCTGCATCAACTCATCAATGGCAAATTTTGAAGCAACATCTGGGAACATCCTCTCTGACACTGACACCACTGAGTGCCACACGATGGGAAAGTCGAGTGGAGGAGATAAAGCCTATCAAACACCAAATCAGGAAGGTAGATGATGCCATAGTTGCCATTATGGAGGATAATGCTATGACAGGAGCTGTTTGTGGGAGAACAGTGGCAGAGGGAAATGTTATCACCAGAAACATAAATAACTTCAAATTTCTGTGAGGCTTAGTGTTGTGGCATGACATACTGTTTGAAATAAATGTAAGCAAGAGACTCCAAGGTGTTGACCTTGATATATCTGGAGCAATGGAACAACTGGACAAAGCAAAGTCATACCTACAGTCTTACCGGTCAGATGAGGGATTTCAAAACATTCTGAAGAGTGCACAGAAGTTGGCAGAGGAACTTCATTCTGAAGCTATTTCCCCACCAATTCAAGAATACAAGAGTCACCGAATAAGAAGACATTTTGACTACGAGGCACAGGAACGGGATAATCCCATAAGAGACCCCAAACAACAATTCAAAGTTTAATTCTTTAACCAGGTGCTAGATTGTGCAATACAGTCAGTTGAAGAATGTTCCATGCAGCTCAAGGAACACAGCAGTATATATGGGATGTTGTATGATATTTCAAAACTCCTCACTGTACCTGAAGAAGACCTACACCAGCAATGCAGGGCACTAGAGACAGTGTTGACACATGATGACATGAGCAATATTGATGCGAATGATTTAGGTGATGAACTGAAAGCCCTTTCAAGATACATTTCAGCAGGATCAACTCCAAAGGCTGTTCTGGAATGTATGTGCACAAATAAGATGATCACCCTCTTTCCAAATACTGAAGTTAATAAAAACACATCTACGCTCCACAATAACACAGGAGAGGCTGGTTGGCCTTGCAACCATCTCAATAGAGCATGAGCTGGCCCAGACTGTGGGGCTTCAGGAAGCAGTTCAAATCTTTTCAACAAAGAAGGCATGGAAAGCACCACTTTGATTATTCAAACAGATAAAAATGCCAGTGTTTACTATGCAGACAAGAAAAGTTACATTTGCTGTTCAGGCATTTGAAAGTTAAGTGTTACTTAAAATTTTTGAACAAGGCATTTTAAGTTGTTAGTTCTCCTTTATTGGGGTAGGTAGCAGAGCAATACCATGAGAGGTGTAGAACAGGAACACAGGAACATAAGAACGGCCGTACCGGGTCAGACCAAAGTCCACTGTCTACCGACAGTGTCCAATGCCAGGTGCCCCAGAGGGAGTGAACCTAACAGGCAATGATCAAGTGATCTCTCTCCTGCCATCCATCTCCATCCTCTGACAAACAGAGGCTAGGGACACCATTCATTACCCATCCTGGCTAATAGCCATTTATGGACTTAACCACCATGAATTTATCCAGTTCTCTTTTAAACGCTGTTATAGTCCTAGCCTTCACAACCTCCTCAGGTAAGGAGTTCCACAAGTTGACTGTGCGCTGCGTGAAGAAGAACTTCCTTTTATTTGTTTTAAACCTGCTGCCTATTAATTTCATTTGGAGTTCCCTAGTTCTTGTATTATGGGAATAATATCCACTTTCTCAACATCACTCATGATTTTATATACCTCTATCATATCCCCCCTTAGTCTCCTCTTTTCCAAGCTGAAGAGTCCTAGCCTCTTTAATCTTTCCTCATATGGGACCCTCTCCAAACCCCTAATCATTTTAGTTGCCCTTTTCTGAACCTTTTCTAGTGCCAGTATATCTTTTTTGAGGTGAGGAGACCACATCTGTATTCGAGATGTGGGCGTACCATGGATTTATATAAGGGCAATAATATATTCTCAGTCTTATTCTCTATCCCCTTTTTAATGATTCCTAACATTCTGTTTGCTTTTTTGACCGCCTCTGCACACTGCGTAGACATCTTCAGAGAACTATCCACGATGACTCCAAGATCTTTTTCCTGACTTGTTGTAGCTAAATTAGCCCCCATCATATTGTATGTATAGTTGGGGTTATTTTTTCCAATGTGCATTACTTTACATTTATCCACATTAAATTTCATTTGCCATTTTGTTGCCCAATCACTTAGTTTTGTGAGATCTTTTTGAAGTTCTTTACAGTCTGCTTTGGTCTTAACTATCTTGAGCAGTTTAGTATCATCTGCAAACTTTGCCACCTCACTGGTTACCCCTTTCTCCAGATCATTTATGAATAAATTGAATAGGATTGGTCCTAGGACTGACCCTTGGGGAACACCACTAGTTACCCCTCTCCATTCTGAGAATTTACCATTAATGCCTACCCTTTGTTCCCTGTCTTTTAACCAGTTCTCAATCCATGAAAGGTCCTTCCCTTTTATCCCATGACAGCTTAATTTACGTAACAGCCTTTGGTGAGGGACCTTGTCAAAGGCTTTCTGGAAATCTAAGTATACTATGTCCACTGGATCCCCCTTGTCCACGTTTGTTGACCCCTTCAAAGAACTCTAATAGATTAGTAAGACACGATTTCCCTTTACAGAAACCATGTTGACTATTGATCAACAGTTTATGTTTTTCTATGTGTCTGACAATTTTATTCTTAACTATTGTTTCAACTAATTTGCCCGGTACTGATGTTAGACTTACCAGTCTGTAATTGCTGGGATCACCTCTAGAGCCCTTTTTAAATATTGGCGTTACATTAGCTAACTTCCAGTCATTGGGTACCGAAGCCGATTTAAAGGACAGGTTACAAATCTTAGTTAATAGTTCTGCAACTTCACATTTGAGTTCTTTCAGAATTCTTGGGTGAATGCCATCTGGTCCCGGTGATTTGTTAATGTTGAGTTTATCAATTAATTCCAAAACCTCCTCTAGTGACACTTTAATCTGTGACAGTTCCTCAGATTTGTCACCTACAAAAGCCAGCTCAGGTTTGGGAATCTCCCTAACATCCTCAGCCATGAAGACTGAAGCAAAGAATCCATTTAGTTTCTCCGCAATGACTTTATCATCTTTAAGCGCTCCTTTTGTATCTCAATCATCAAGGGGCCCCACTGGTTGTTTAGCAGGCTTCCTGCTTCTGATGTACTTAAAAAACATTTTGTTATTACCTTTGGAGTTTTTGGCTAGCCGTTCTTCAAACTCCTCTTTGGCTTTTCTTATTATACTCTTGCACCTAATTTGGCAGTGTTTATGCTCCTTTCTATTTGCCTCACTAGGATTTGACTTCCACTTTTTAAAGAAAGTCTTTTTATCTCTCACTGTTCTTTTACATGGCTGTTAAGCCACGGTGGCTCTTTTTTAGTTCTTTTACTGTGTTTCTTAATTTGGGGTATATATTGAAGTTGGGCCTCTATTATCATAGAATATCAGGGTTGGAAGGGACCTCAGGAGGTCATCTAGTCCAACCCCCTGCTCAAAGCAGGACCAATCCCCAGATTTTTACCCCAGTTCCCTAAATGGCCCCCTCAAGCATTGAACTCACAGCCCTGGGTTTAGCAGGCCAATGCTCAAACCACTGAGCTATCCTTCCTCCACTTTAAAAAGTGCCCCTTCAGCTTGCAGGGATTTCACTTTAGTCACTGTACCTTTTAACTTCTGTTTAATTAACCCCCTCATTTTTGCATAGCTCCCCCTTTTGAAATTAAATGTCACAGTGTTGGGCTGTTGAGATGTTCTTACCACCACAGGGATGTTGAATGCTGTTGTATTATGGTCACTATTTCCAAGCGGTCCTGTTATAGTTACCTCTTGGACCAGCTCCTGCGCTCCACTCAAGATTAAATCTAGAGTTGCCTCTCCCCTTGTGGGTTGCCATACCAGCTGCTCCATGAAGCAGTCATTTAAAGTATCAAGAAATTTTATCTCTGCATTTCGTCCTGAAGTGAAATGTTCCCAGTCAATACAGGGATAAGTGAAACCCCCCTCTATTATTGGGTTCTTAATTTTGATAGCCTCGCTAATTTCTCTTAGCATTTCATCATCACTATTACTGTCCTGGTCAGGTGGTCAATAATAGATCCCTAATGTTATATTTTTATTAGAGCATGAAATTTCTATCCATAGAGATTCTATGGAACATGTGGATTCGCTTAAGATTTTTACTTCATTTGAATCTACATTTTCTTTCACATATAGTGCCACTCCCGCACGACCTGTTCTGTCCTTCCGATATATTTTGTACCCCGGAATGATTGAGTCCTATTGATTGCTCTCAGTCCACCAGGTTTCTGTGATGCCTATTATATCAATAGCCTCCTTTATCACAAGGCACTCTAGTTCACCCATCTTATTATTTAGACTTCTAGCATTTGTGTACAAGCACTTAAAAAACTTGTCCCTGTTTATTTGTCTGCCCTTTTCTGATGTGTCAGATTCTTTTTTATGTGACTGTTTATCATCTAATCTGGCCCTTACATTATCCTCTTCCATCCTCTGCTCCTGACTATAACCTGGAGATTCTCTATCATCAGACTCTCCCTTAAGAGAAGTCTGCGTCCAATCCACATGCTCCTCTGCCGCAGTCGGCTTTCCCCCATCTCCTAGTTTAAAAACTGCTCTACAACCTTTTTAATGTTTAGTGCCAGCAGTCTGGTTCCACTTTGGTTTAGGTGGAGCCCATCTCTCCTTTATAGGCTCCCCCATCCCAAAAGTTTCCCCTCCTCTCTACACCATCATCTCATCCATGCATTGAGACTCTGAAGCTCTGCCTGCCTACCTGGCCCAGGTAGGAAGAAGGCAGAATTGAGACCTTTCAAAGTGTTGGCCCAAGCAAGGGGACATGGGGGTGTCATTGGAGCTCCTCGCCTCAAGTGCCAAAATGTTGTGGCCTGGCCTGGACAAAGGGCTCCTTGCTCCAGGCAGGAGCTGATGTCAGGCTTGTGAATGCACATGGGAAAGTCAACAGGTAAGGTCCCAGCCTGCCAAATGCCTCAGCATTCATTGTTCCATTATTTTAACCCCAGCCATCCTTCCCATGCTCACAAGGATGTGAGATCTGCACAGCTGGGGAAATACCATGGAAGCCTTCTAGGGAGGGGAAGTGTCTGCGAGGGGAGTTGATGTGCCCCTGTTAATATACCAGCACCACTGTTAAATGTCAATGGACCTTCTAGCTCCAACTCAGAGGGCTAAATCCAATCCCTGCACTGTGACTACTGTCCCCCCCACCTCTGGGGGCAAGTTACAACTGGGGGGCACAAGCTAAAGGGGAGGACATGTGACCACCCCACGAGTCTACCCTGCTGAATGACACACACACCCCCCACCCAGCCTGGGGCCACCACGTTGTCCACGCCCCATGTTACCTGCAGCCTCCCAGTCAGGCTCTCTCAGACAGATGCAGCTCTGTCCTGCTCCCCGCCTGGCTGAGCAGCTGATTTAGCCAAACATATGGGGGGGGGGAGGAGGCACAGGGAGAGAAGGTAGAGCCCCTCTCTCTCCCCACCCCCAGCAGGCCAATCGGGAGGGGGGGGGGATTTGACCCCCCAGTGCACCACCTCTGGGCTTGAGCCACCAACATGCAGGGAGACCGGGGAGGCCAGGCTAACCCTGTCTGAGCTGGCTGGACCCAGTCGCCAAGGTCACTGGTGCCATACCAACCTTCACCACGAGATGTCACCCCTGACCAGAGATGCTGGCTGGATGGGGTGGTTTGGGCTGGAAGGGGCTGGGATGGCCAAAGCTGAGAGTCACCCACAGCCCTGTCTGGGGGGGTGATGTCGTGAGGACCCCCCAGCCTGACATGGGGAGGAGACTGCACGGTTCCTGCAGGCTGATCCCTAAGCGTTCAGCTGCTCCCCCACCCTGGCTTTTGCAGGCCAGGTGCTGGCTCTAGCCATGATGAGGCGGTTGCCTTTGCCAACACGTCACCACCAGGGGCGGCTCTAGCCATTTCGCCGCCCCAAGCATGGCGGCACGCCACGGGGGGCGCTCTGCCGGTCGCCGGTCCCACGGCTCCGGTGGACCTCCCGCAGACATGCCTTATGCTCCACCGGAGCCGCGGGAGCAGCAGACCCTCCGCAGGAACGCCTGTGGGAGGTCCACCGGCGCCGCCTGCCGCCCTCCTGGCAACTGACAGAGCGCCCCCCGCGGCATGCCACCCCAAGCATGCGCTTGGCATGCTGGGGCCTGGAGCCGCCCCTGGGCACCACCCCCATAGCACCACTCCATGACTCCGGTTGAAAGGCACTGGCCACTCAGCACCACTCCTCAGCGCAATATCGCTTGGCACCAGCCACTTTACCTTCTGCACCTCTGGTTCAGGTCTGTGTACCCACACCCCAGAAGTCCTGGCCCTGCTGGGGTTTGCTGCAGCTGTGAGCTGGGCATGCCAGGCTCAGGCACATGCTGGGAGCTCTGGCCAGCCTGGCTCGTGCCACAACACCAGCTTTCTCTGGGCATCTCTCAAGAGGTTCTATCACCCATAAACCTCCCTGTGCTCCTGGCAGCATGTTCAGCACTGCTGCCCTGTCCGTTGGAGGGCACGGCCAGGCACTGTCCCAGGTATTGGCAGTCCTCCCCCAGCAGGGCCAGAGACACTCCATGGCTCCCAACTGGCAGGCAGTGGGGCTGCTCCTGGATTTCGCCCTTGTGCTCGCAGGGGCAGGGCTGTCTGGGGAGCAGTGATTATGCCAGAGCTGCCCATGCCCTGCACATAGGCACTCCCCCTCACTGCTGCCAGCTAAGGAGGGAGCACTGGCATGCCCAGCTCTACCAATCTTCTCCACCGCTCCCTGCCTCTACTTGGGGGGCTGTGGAGCCACCTGTCCCAGCTGGGGCCACAGGGGCATGAGCCCCAATGAAGATTCGGTAGCCGGCATGGCCCCCGCAGCACAGCCTGGTGGAGCCTTTTGTACCCCCTCATCTGGCGAGGAGCCCTGAGGAGGGGAGCAGCTGAGATGCTCGTACTGCGGAGCCTGCCCCCAGGCAGGGGAGGGGAAAGACGGGCACTGGGTTAAGATCCCACCTCCGCCACACTAAGCAGGCCCATATGGGCAGACACTGCACAGATTGTAACACCACTTGGGGGGACACACCAAGCCTCTGCCCCCTGTAGAGGCCCAACATGCACCAGCACAGAGCAGGGCAAGCTGGTGTGGGGTGAGGAGAGCCAGGGAATCAGGGCTCCTGGCCCATCACTGTGGTCCCTGGGCCAATGGCATGCTCCTAGCTTCACTTTGGGCAGCTGGGGCAGCACAGTGGGGCTGTGTTCAGGCTCCAGCCCCCAGGAAGTGGCTGGCACTGGCAGCCAGTACCCTGGCCCTGGGAAAGGAGTGGAGTTTGGCACCAAGGGCCTGACAGGTGCAAGGCTGCCCAGGGTCTGGTGCTGACAGGGCTCCAGGGAACAGCACAGCTGGTGGCTGCCTGAGCAGGCTGAAGCAGGGAGTAACCCTGGGCCAGGGAAACAGGCCAGTGCTTCTTAATCAGCATGGCCCGCATTCCCAGGGAGTGTTTGGCAAGAACTCGGCAGTGGGAAGCACACGCCAGGTGTACCAGTTCAGACCAGTTCCAACAGCTCTGCCAGTGCTCCTCACACCTGACCTGCTGGAGGGGGGGGACTGTGCCTGATCTGTAGCTCCCTTCTGGCACAGCCATGGGCTCCCCCAGCTCTGCCAGTGCCCCTCACTCCCACCCCACAAACCCATAGGGCTCATAGTCACAGCTTGAACACCTAGCCAACCAAGGTATCAGCTCCCACAGGAGGCCCACAGATCCATCCTTCAGACGTTCCCCCACTCCTCAAACCCAGTGCAACTTGAGGGAAGCCTGTCCCTCCCAGTGTGTAGACCCCAGACACTGGCACCTCGCCCCCCAATGCCATCTGTCCAATGCCATCCTGCCTCCTCCCCAGCTCATGGAGAAGCATTAGCATGTTGCTCGGGGCAGCTCTTGAGGGACAGAACGGGGATTTGCGGGGATGGGGGGGTGTTCAGGGCTGCTGAATCAGGAACCATTGAGCAGCTTGGAACAGCAACTGGGCTGAGCCAGCACCCTGGGACAGTGCTACATGGCCTGTAGGAAGTCCACCGGAGCCGCGGGACCAGCGGACCCTCTGCAGACATGTCTGCGGGAGGTCCACCAGAGCCGCGGGACCGGTGACTGGCAGAGCACCCCCCGCGGTGTGCCGCCGTGCTTGGGGCAGCGAAATGGCTAGAGCTGCCCCATCCCCCACTTCACTCAGCATGCTCACATCTCAGTCAGCAGGGCCGGGCTGCCCGTGTGACAAAAAGGCAGGACTGATGGGGCGTACTGTGAAATGTGCGAATGCTGGAGCCCTAGGTGGCAAGGTCAAAGAGCCCATTGTGAACATCCAGCTCAGGCCAGCCCCACCCCCACCCTCGGGGTCCTGCACTCGCCCCTGACTCCTGTGGACCCAGTGTGTCTCTCTTCAAGGTTTCCAGGGCTGTGGCCTGCAGGTAATGAACCGACGGATGATTAAATAAACTGTCTTTAGTCACACAGGGCAATTTCTGAAAGGCACCCTGCTCTGTGCTGGGGAGATGCTCCGGGGAATGGAGCCCTAAGTCTATCACGGGGGGTGGGGGAGCACATCAAGCATTCCCCACTCTGCCCTGGCTGCCAGGACCACACAGCCCTGCTTTGGGGCTGCTCCTCCAGGGGCCACAGGGCAACTAAAGACCAGACATTTCTTGGCCTCTCTGCTGAGTCTGCCCTTAGTAGCAAGCAGGTAGAGTGGGGAGCTGGAGCTGAGCCCTAAGACACGTGCACTGCTGTTGGGTAGGTAGGCTGCACCACTGGACTGACACATGAATGCTGTGAGATTCCTGTGGCAGCTGGTCCCCGGGGAAGGGCAGAGGGGTCGTGCCACATATGCACATTTACAAAATATGAAGAAATCTCACACCCACGCAGGGCCCAGAGCAAAGCACTCCAAAGCTAGGCCATGCCTGTGTGACCTTAACTCTTTCCCTGGGGCATCTGTACTGAGGGACTGGTTTTCATGACTGGATCACAGAGTATTTTTTCTCCCAGTAGTTATGCTCAGGGTTTGAGCCCTGAACTTTCAGACCCATGGCACAGTCCCCTTGTTGCAGCAGTGAATATAGGTCCCTGCCGACTTAACACCTCCTCATTTCCTTCTTACTGCCAGTGATGGTCATTGGCACTGCAGTCGCTTGCTTCGCAGGTGCTTCCCTTAGGGCTTGGCTACACTTGCAAGTTGCAGCGCTGGTGGAGGCTTTCCAGCGCTGCAATTATTCTCCATCCACACTTGCAAGGCACATCCAGCGCTGCAACTCCCTGGCTGCAGCACTGGCTGTGCACCCGTTCGGGTTGGGGTATAAGGAATGCAGCGCTGGTGATCCAGCGCTGCTCATCAGGTGTGGACACACACCAGTGCTTTAATTGGCCTCCAGGGAATAAGGAGATATCCCAGAATTCCTGTTCAGCCACTCTGCTCATCAGTTTGCACTCTACTGCTCTGGCCTCAGGTGACCCGCCCATTAAATGCCCCGGGAATTTTAAAAATCCCCTTCCTGTTTGCTGCAGCCAGGTGTGGAGTGCAATCAGTTAATCTTTACAGGTGACCATGCCTCCACGCGGCAAACGAGCCCCAGCATGGAGCAATGGCGAGTTGCTGGACCTCATTAGTGTTTGGGGGGAGAAAGCTGTGCAGTCCCAGCTGCGCTCCAGCCGTAGGAATTATGATATCTTTGAGCAGGTATCAAGGTCCATGCTGGATAGGGGCCATGATCGGGATGCGCTGCAATGCAGGGTTAAAGTAAAGGAGCTGCGGAGTGCCTATTACAAAGCCCGCGAGGGAAACTGCCAGTCCGGCGCTGCCCCCACGACCTGCCGTTTTTACAGGGAGATGGACGTGATACTTGGGGGTGACCCCACTGCCAATCCTAGGACCACGATGGACACTTCTGAGCAGGGTGGGGGACAGGAGGAGGAGGAGGCGGCGGTGGGGGGGGAGGAAACCGCGAGTGAAGCTACTGGGATGGGGGAAGACACCCCAGAGTCCCAGGAGGCATGCAGCCAGGAGCTCTTCTCAAGCCAGGAGGAAGGAAGCCAATCGCAGCACCCAGCAGTTGCTGAAGGACAAGCAGAGGAGCGAGTTACCGGTAAGCGGCTTTTATTTTCAGGGTGGAAATGTTTCGGGAGAGGAGGGGGGGTTAGGGCTGCATGCATGCATGCCTAGATGTGGAATAGCCCATTGATGTGGTCTATCACGTCACGGTAATCGGCTGCAGTAATCTCCTCAAAAGTTTCAGCCAGAGCGTGGGCAATGTGCCTGCGCAGGTTTATAGGGAGAGCCACTGTGGTCCTTGTCCCAGTCAGGCTAACGCGTCCGTGCCACTGTGCCGCGAGGGGTGGGGGGACCATTGCTGCACACAGGCAAGCTGCATAGGGGCCAGGGCGGAATCCGCATTGCTGTAGAAGACCTTTCTGCTCTTCCCTGGTGACCCGCAGCAGGGAGATATCTTCCAGGAGTAACTCCTGTGGAAAATGTTGGGAGACTGTTTAGTGCAGATCCCCCTTGCAGCTGTTTGCTGTCCCCAACGCACAGAAACCCCTGCACAGCCCTGAAGCAATCAGTACCCCTTACTCACCATTTCGTGGCTGCTGTTGTGTTATGTGTGTGCTCTTATTTGTTATGTGAAAAATATGCTAAAGTGAAGACTGTAAACTCCTTCAGTGTGTGGGAATTACTGTTTGGATGAGATAATGAACAATGCTACCCTGTTAACTGTTGCAATTTTTGCCTTCCAAAAGTGACCTTGACTGCTGGACTGCCAAGCTCCACCACAGCACAGAGACTACAGAATCTGAGGAAAAAGCCACGAAAAACCAAGGAAGACATGCTGAAAACAGTTATTGATCACTCTGCTAGAGAGAGTAAACACCTGCAGGAGTGGAGAGAAAGTGAAAGCAGGATTCGCCAGAGACATTGGCGGAGAAACGCTGTGGCAAAGAGGAAAAGCACAGACCAGCTGCTAGGCATCCTGGTGCGCCAAGCGGACTCTCTCCAGGCACTCGTAGCCATGCAGGCAGAGCAGTCCTGTGCTGCCCCACAGCCCCCACATCCCAAATTTTATTCTCTTCTGCCCCAATGTCAGCTCCAAACCACCTTCCCCAGCATCCAGGTTCTTACCACCACCAGCTGCCTCCAACACCTGTACGTTCACCAACCAGCCCTGAGAACTACGACCCTTACCCTCTGCACTCAACCCCCATCACCATGCAGTATATGCACCCTGAAGTGCAGCAGTCATTGCACAGCACTGCAGACAGGACATATGCAAACTTGTGACTGTACAGTTCACCAACCCACCCCCCTGCCCTAGGTTCCTGAAATGTTGTGTGTCTGTCAATGAAGTATTTTTCTTTTTAATAAAATAAATCTTGGCTTTGAAAACAGTCTTTATTATTGCAGATAGTGAAAGATACCTTATCCCAGTAAAGAAACAGTCACTGGAAATCATGTTAGGGATAATAGAATCCTAACAGTGTAACCACTGCACTTCACTCCCATGCAAGGCAGCAAACATTACTGTTGGCTTTCAGCCTCAGATTCTTCCCTCAAGGCATCCCTAATCCTTGTAGCCCTGTGCTGGGCCTCTCTAGTAGCCCTGCTCTCTGGCTGTGCAAATTCAGCCTCCAGGACTTGAACCTCGGTGGTCCATGCCTGACTGAATGTTTCACCCTTCCCTTCACAAATATTATGGAGGGTACAGCATGCGGATATAACCGCGGGGATGTTGCTTTCCCCCAAGTCTAGCTTCCCATACAGAGATCTCCAGCGAGCTTTTAAACGGCCAAAAGCACACTCCACAGTCATTCGGCACCGGCTCAGCCTGTAGTTGAACCGGTCCTTGCTCCTGTCAAGCTTCCCTGTATAGGGTTTCATGAGCCAAGGCAGTAACGGGTAAGCGGGGTCTCCAAGGATCACAATGGGCATTTCAACGTCCCCTACTGTGATCTTCCTGTCTGGGAAATAAGTCCCTGCCTGCATCTTCCTGAACAGGCCACTGTTCCGAAAGATGTGTGTATCATGCACCTTTCCAGGCCAGCCTGTGTAAATGTCAATGAAACGCCCACGGTGATCCACAAGCGCCTGGAGAACCATAGAGAAATACCCCTTCCGATTAACGTACTCTGATGCTAGGTGGGGGGGGGTGCCAGAATAGGAATATGCGTCCCATCTATCGCCCCTCCACAGTTAGGGAAACCCATTTGTGCAAAGCCATCCACAATGTCCTGCACGTTCCCCAGAGTCACGGTCCTTCTTAGCAGGATGCGATTAATTGCCCTGCAAACTTGCATCAACACGATTCCAACGGTCAACTTTCCCACTCCAAACTGGTTCCCGACCGACCAGTAGCTGTCTGGAGTTGCCAGCTTCCAGATTGCAATAGCCACCCGCTTTTCCACCGTCAGGGCAGCTCTCAATCTTGTGTCCTTGCGCCGCAGGGTGGGGGCGAGCTCAGCACACAGTCCCATGAAAGTGGCTTTTCTCATACGAAAGGTCTGCAGCCACTGCTCGTCATCCCAGACTTCCATGACGATGTGATCCCACCACTCAGTGCTTGTTTCCCAAGCCCAAAAGCGGCGTTCAACGGTGCTGAGCATTTCCGTGAATGCCACAAGCACTGTAGTGTCACACGCGGCAGGCGACTCGATATCATCGATATCATCGTCGGACTCCTCACTGTCACTTTGGAGCTGAAGGAATAGCTCAACTGCCAAACGTGTTGTGCTGACGACACTCATCATCACAGTCCTCAGCAGCTCGGGCTCCATTTCCCACAGAAATCGCGATTCACAGACAGAGAGTAAAAAACAGCAAGCGACTCACAGTGGCGCCAAACGTGGCCGGAAAAACTCTGAATGTTGGGATGTGAAGCGATGCACCACGGGGCGTTGGGACAGGAAGCGGAATGACCCGCACCCTTCCGTCCCCTTCCCACAATGCAAAAATGGGACAAGGTGCTCTGTGGGATAGCTGCCCACAATGCACCTCTCAATACAGCGCTGCAAATGCTGCAAGTGTGGCCACACTGCAGCGCTGGTAGCTGTCAGTGTGGCCACACTCCGGCGCTGGCCCTGCACAGCTGGACGACCAGCGCTGCAAACTACCAGCGCTGCAACTTGCAAGTGTAGCCAAGCCCTTAGCTTACTCTGCTTGTTACCTGTTATAGTTTAATAGTTCTTAGTTTTATGGTGTTAAGTTAGTTAATCATAGAATCACAGAATCATAGAATATCAGGGACCTCAGGAGGTGATCTAGTCCAACCCCCTGCTCAAAGCAGGACCAATTCCCAACTAAATCATCCCAGCCAGGGCTTTGTCAAGCCTGACCTTAAAAACCTCTAAGGAAGGAGATTCCACCACCTCCCTAAGTAACCCATTCCAGTACTTCACCACTCTCTGAGTGAAAAAGTTTTTCCTAATATCCAACCTAAACCTCCCCCACTGCAACTTGAGACCATTACTCCTTGTTCTGTCATCAGGTACCACTGAGAACAGCCTAGATCAGGCCCGCACAACTCGTAAAGCGGCGAGGGCCACATTCCTCCAAAGAAAACAGCCGAGGGCCGAAACCTCCCGGCCCCGCAGAAACACCCAGCCCCAGGGCCGTCCAGCCCTGCAGAAATAAACCCTCCTTCCCCAGTGCCGCCCCACCAAAACAGCTGTGGGCCAAAAAGGAAGGTTGGGGGTGGGGAGGTGATACTTTATTTTAAATCAGCCGGGGGCTCCCAGCTGAAGAGGTGGCTGGGAGCCCTCAGGGTCAAATTAAAGGGCTCAGGGCTCCGGCGGCTGGGGGAACCTGGCAGGGCCGGTTCTAGGTGTTTTGCTGCCCCAAGCAAAAAAAAACTTGTCTGCCCCCCGTCCCAGCCCTGGGCTCCCCCCTGTACCCCCCTGCTGCCCCAGTCCTGGGCTCTCCCCCCACTGACCCACACCCCCTGCTGCCCCAGCGCTGGGCTTCCCCCTTTCCTCCCCACCAGTGCCCTCCCCCCACCCTGCTGCTGCCCCAGCCCTGGGCTCCCCTCCACCAGTGCCTCCCCCCCCTACACCTCCTGCCTCCCCAGCCCTGGGTCACTGGTAACGCTCCCAGGGCGGGTCATTCAGCAGGAATTTTGGATGTGCACAAAACACAGACAGGATTGGTTCCCATATGGTTACAGAGGTGCAGTAAAGTGGAACAATTTTCAGCTTGTGTGATTGGAAGATATCTGGATGCATATTATAAGACTGTCCTCCATAAATGAGGAAAAGTTGAGGTGCCTTTATTATTCTTTTGTTCCACTCTTTCTTTCTATGGGGAATTTGCCAATGCAATATCACTGTCTTCCTGAAACAAACAAAAAGGCAATGGCTGTTGAAAATAGCAATTCCAGTGCTAATAAGCATTTCTTGCTCAATTTTATCCTGCTTTTTCTAAAGCAAGTTAGAGTGGATCAGTATATTTGGTTTGGGAGAAATGAAGTAACAGCTGCCCAAACTGAGCTTGAGCACTCCTGAATTTTGAGGTGTTCAAATCTGGAAGGCAGGTGCTTGGGGGGGGGGGGGGGGAGAGCCTGTGGGCTCCACGGGGGAGCATGGCAGCAATGTATCTGGAGCTGCATGGAGCCAGACACGCTGGCCTGAGTGGCACGGTAAGGGGGCTGGGGCTTGGAGAAGGGGTAGGGGGTTCCGGGGAGCAGACAGGGGACAGGCAGCAGAAGGATAGGCATGGGAGTCCCAGGGGTTTATCAGGGGACAGGTAGGGGGTGGGGACCTGGGGGAAGGTTGGAGGGGTCTCAGGAGGGGGCAGTTGGGGACAAGGAGAAGGGAGGCTTAGATAGGGGGTGGGGTCCCAAGGGGTAGTTGGAGCAGGGGTCTTGGGAGGGAGCAATCAGGGGACAAGGAGCAGCAGCATTTAGATGGGGGTGAGGTTCTGGGTGGCAGTTAGGGGCAAGAGTCCCAGGAGAGCGGTATCAGGGGACAAGGACCAGCGGTGTTAGATAGGCGGGTGGGGGTCCTGGAGGCCAGCTGGGGCAGAGGTCTGGGGAGGGGGCAAACAGCGGCCACATGCCGGGATTCAAACGGCTCTGGGCTGCCCGCAGCTGAGATTTAAAGGGCTCTGGGCTCCCCGCCGCTGCAGACAGCCCAGAGCCCTCTGACTCCCGGCCGCGGCTGGGATTTAAAGGGCTCTGGGCTCCCCGCCGCTGCGGGCAACCCAGAGCCCTTTAAATCTCAGCTGCGGCTGGGAGTCAGAGGGCTCTGGGCTCCCGCCGCTGCAGGCAGCCCAGAGCCTTTTGATTCCCAGCCGCGGCTGAGATTCAAAGGGCTCTGGGCTCCCCGCCACTGCGGGCAACCCAGAGCCTTTTGATTCCCAGCCGCGGCTGGAATTTAAAGGGCTCTGGGCTCCCCGCCGCAGCGGGCAGCCCAGAGCCCTCTGATTCCCGGCCGCGGCTGGGATTCAAAGGGCTCTGGGCTCCCGCCGCTGCAGGCAGCCCAGAGCCTTTTGATTCCCAGCCGTGGCTGAGATTCAAAGGGCTCTGGGCTCCCCGCTGCTGCGGGCAGCCCAGAGCCTTTTGATTCACAGCCGCGGCTGGGATTTAAAGGGCTCTGGGCTCCCCGCTGCTGCGGGCAGCCCAGAGCCTTTTGATTCGCAGCCGCGGCTGGGATTTAAAGGGCTCTGGGCTCCCGCCGCTGCAGGCAGCCCAGAGCCTTTTGATTCCCGGCCGTGGCTGAGATTCAAAGGGCTCTGGGCTCCCCGCTGCTGCGGGCAGCCCAGAGCCTTTTGATTCCCGGCCGCGGCTGAGATTCAAAGGGCTCTGGGCTCCCCGCGGTTGCCGGCAGCCCAGAGCTCTTTGCTTCCTGGCCGCGGCCGGGATTCAAAGGGCTCTGAGCTGCCCGCAGAGCGCCGTGTGCGGGGGATTTAGAATCCCCTCGTGGGCCGCACAGTGAGGCTCTGCGGGCCGCATGCGGCCCGCGGGCCACGTGTTGTGCAGGGCTGGTCTAGATCCATCCTCTTTGGAACCCCCTTTCAGGTAGTTGAAAGCAGCTATCAAATCCCCCCTCATTCTTCTCTTCTGCAGACTAAACAATCCCAGTTCCCTCAGGCTCTCCTCATAAGTCATGTGCTCTAGCCCCCTAATCATTTTTGTTGCCCTCCGCTGGACTCTTTCCAATTTTCCACATCCTTCCTGTAGTGTGCGGCCCAAAACTGGACACAGTACTCCAGATGAGGCCTTACCAATGTCGAATAGAGAGGAATGATCACATCCCTTGATCTGCTGGCAATGCTCCTACTTATACAGCCCAAAATGCCGTTAGCCTTCTTGGCAACAAGGGCACACTGTTGACTCATATCCAGCTTCTCGTCCACTGTAACCCCTAGGTCCTTTTCTGCAGAACTGCTTCCTAGCCATTCGGTCCCTAGTCTGTAGCAGTGCATGGGATTCTTCCATCCTAAGTGCAGGGCTCTGCACTTGTCCTTTTTGAACCTCGTCAGATTTCTTTTGGCCCAGTCCTCTAATTTGTCTAGGTCCCTCTGTATCCTATCCCTACCCTCCAGCGTATCTACCACTCCTCCCAGTTTAGTGTCATCTGCAAACTTGCTGAGGGTGCAGTCCACGCCATCCTCCAGATCGTTAATGAAGATATTGAACAAAATGATAAGAGTAGTTGGAGTGGGGTACTTTCCCCCACCCCCTATCCTTCCCCTGGGTGCCAGGATATGTCTCGGTCCCACAGGTTTAAACCCTGCAGAACCTGTTATTAGCCCATGCCAACAGGCGACCCCCACGACTCTTGCCTTAAGTGTCTGGGAAAGGTGCACCAGACAGAGAGGTGGAAGGTTTGCAAGGCATTCTGCCTGAGGATAAAGAAAGAGCAGGACTTTAGGCTCAAGCAGCTCCTGATGGAGGCAGCTCTTTGTCCTCAACCGGCCGTGGGCCAGCAGGATCTGGCACCGCGTGTATCTGTGCGAAGTGCCCCAGCCTCTGAATGTGACACGGTGCCAAGAAAGGACTCTGGCCAAAGAGACCCTCAGCACTGGCGCTCCCCCGGCACCACAAACAATGGCGGCAACCCAGCACTGCTCCCACTCCCCAGTGGCTGGAGCTGGGGGTGTGCGGGATAGAGGCTGCCCTCAGTATCTGCACCCTTGGCGGGGGCTGGCTCTTTGTCCTGCCACTGGGCCTGTCCATGCCAAAAATTCCCCACTGCCCACCAGCTCCCCCGAGCTGCAGGGGCCTAGGCAGGGCTGAACCATGGGGCACATAGTATGCCAGCGGTGAAGAGCCCTTTGTGCTCCCAGCCCATGGAACAGGAGCACGTGCACGGCCGAAGCCAGAGGGCGCCCAGCTGAGAGCTGCCTTCACCAGCACCTATGGGCTTGATCCACAGGTCAGAACCACCCTCAGGCCGGGCTCCGCTGGGCCGGGGCTGGGCACAGACATGATCCTCCGGGAAACAGGATTAAATTCCCACCACTGTACAGAGATGCCCCCCCACCCCCGTCTCTAGACCCGAGGTACTCCCCACTGTACAGAGACCCCCCCAATCCCTAGACCCCAGGTACCCCCCGCTATAGAGACCCCCCTATCTCTAGACCCCAGGTAATCCCCGCTGTACAGAGACCACCCCCTTCCGCCTGCCCATAGACCCCAGGTACCCCTTGCTATACAGAGACCCCCCTGCCCACGCCCCATCTCTAGACTCCGGGTACCCCTGTAACAAAGTGGGGATTTTCCCTTGTTATGTTGTATGTGAGTCTTACTGTTGAGCCTATGTCAGTTTTATTGTTTTGCATGAATACTGTGTGTGCCTCAGTTTCCCTGTGTGCTGCACCAATACCTCGGAGGTGGGAATAAGAGTGTGTGACTTTAGCTGAGACCACGGGGGCAGGTGAGACTGTTCCAGCTGCCTGCACATATGCTATGACAGGTGCCCTTTGTAACCCGAGACTCAGGATGTGGATGCAACCAGATGACTCTTTGCCCAGGAAGGGTTGTCATGCTGAAGAGGGCACAACCCCAGGTACCCCCCGCTGTACAGAGACACCTCTGTCCCTCCACCCCTAGTGGTGGAGTCGACGGGGGAGCCGCGGACTTCGATCCCGCGGCGTCTGGACAGGTAAGAAGTCGCGCACCTTAGTTCAACCCCCCACCCTAGTGTAGACCAGGCCTAAGGAGCAGATTCCTGACCCAAATGGGGCTACAAGAGGCTCTGGTAGCAGGTGGAGCGGTAGCCAGGCATCCCCAAGACTCCCGTCCCCAAGCAGATGGGGGTCTTCATGATCGGGTTCCCCATCAAGGGATCGGAGACGGATGGGATTGGAGCTGAATCAGAGAGAACTGGAGGACAGTGAGAAGGAGCAAGAGGGCCATGAGAGACAGCGAGAGCCTGAGAAAGACCTGCAGGAGAAGCAGCAGCAGCACGAACTGGCGATGGTGGAGCAGAGAGGCATAGGGAACATCCCAGGGGTGAGTGGGGACCTTGATATTAAATTGCTGCCCCTGGTTAAGGCGATGGGGATGTGGATGCCCACCTCACTGCCTTTGAGCAGGCTGGTGATTTGAACCAGGGGGACCCTGCGAAAAGGACAGTTACCTGTTCCATAACTGGCATTCTTCGAGATGTATTGCTCAGGTGTATTCCACAGTAGGTGTGCGTGCTCACCACGTGCAACGGTGCCAGAAGTTTTTCCCTTAGCAGTACCCATAGGGGAGGAGCACCGCTGCGACCCCTGGAGTGGCGCCTCTATATCGCGCTATAAGGGGATCTGCGCACTCCCCCCCCCCCCGGTTCCTTCTTGCCAGCCAACTCTGACAGAGGGGAAGGAGGGCGGGATGTGGAATACACCTGAGCAACACCTCTCGAAGCACGCCAGTTATGGAACAGGTAACTTCAAGTGATTGCTCATGTGTATTCCACAGTAGGTGACTCGAAGCTATATTTGTTGGAGGTGGGTAGGAGTTTAAGGGTTTCCGGGACACAGTACTGCCCTACCAAACCCAGCGTCATCCCATGCTTGGGAGACGATCGCATAATGCAAAGAAAAGGTGTGGACAGAGGACCATGTGGCAGCTCTACATATGTCCTGGATAGGGACGTGAGCTACATAGGCAGCCGATGAGGCCTGAGCCCTCGTAGAATACGCTCTAACGATAGGTGGCGGGGGAACCTCTGCCAGGTCATAACACATGCACAAGGTGATCCAGCGGGAAAGGTGCTGTGTGGAAATTAGTTGTCCCCTCATATGTTCGGCTGATGCAACAAACAGCTGTGAGGATTTCCTGAATGGCTTGGTTCGGTCCAGGTAAAAAGCCATCACCCTACGCATATCTAGTGTGTGTAGGCGGTACTCCTTGTTGGAGGAATGGGGCTTAGGACAGAGTACTGGTAGGAAAATGTCCTGATCCATATGGAAGACGGAAACCACCTTTGGGAGAAATGCGAGGTGTGGGCGAAGCTGGACCTTATCCTTGTGGAAGACCGTATATGGGGGTTCCGAGGTCAAGGCCCTAAGCTCCAAGACATGGCGGGCTGATGTGATAGCAACAAGGAATGCTACCTTCCATGACAGGTGAGACCAGGAACATGTGGCCAAGGGTTCAAAAGGAGGACCCGTGAGGCAGGATAACACTAGGTTTAGATCCCATTGCAGTATGGGAGGGCCTAGCATACAGGAATGAACAGTCCAGGCCCTTTAGAAAGCAGGAGGTCATATTGTGGGAAAAGACTAATTGGCCTGTACCAGCGGATGGAAGGCCGATATGGCCGCCAAATACATCCTGACGGAGGCGGGACCTAGCCCTTGGGTCCTAAGGGACAGGAGGTAATCAAGAATGAGTTGGAGCGATGCGGACGATGGGGAGGTTCCCCACTCCCCCGCCCACCTAGAGAATCTGGACCATTTGGCCAGGTATGTCCGCCGTGTGGATGGCTTTCTGCTTTCCAACAGAACAGAGAACGTCAAACGAGAACACCTCCCCTCCTCCTCATCTAACCACGGATCATCCACGCTGTCAGGTGAAGCGTGGCCAGGTTGGGATGGGAGGAGGCATCCCCCTTCCTGGGAGAGGAGATCCCGGCAAAGCGGCAGCCTCCCCAGGGGAGCCACTAAGAGTTGCAGGAGGGTCTCGTACCAGTGTTGACGGGCCCAATCCGGGGCTATGAGTATGACCCATGTCCTGTCCGCTTTTACTTTTTGCAGAACCTTGCCCATCAGGGGGAAAGGTGGGAAGGCATAGAAAAGCTGGTCCGACCACTGCAGGAGGAAGGTGTCTGAGATCGCCCCTCCTCCCCACCCCTTCCCTGGAGCAGAACTGGGGGCAGCGTTGGTTCTGGTCGGTTGCAAAGAGGTCGACCCGGGGAACTCCCCCACTCTCGGAAGAGCTGTAGGGCAACATCCCAGTGGAGTGACCACTCGTACTAGTGGGAAAAAATCCTGCTGAGGTGATCGGCTCGCACATTGTAGACCCGGGTAGGTGGAAGGCTCGCAGGGAAATATCATGGGTTATACAGAACTCCCATAGGCTCAGGGCTTCCAGGCATAGGGCCAAGGAGCCTGTTTCCCCTTGCTTGTTGATGTAATACATCGCAGTGGTATTGTCCGTGAGGACTCTGACCACCTTCCCGCGAAGGTACATGCTGAAAGCTACGCACGCCAACTGTATTGCCCTGAGCTCCCTGATGTTTATGTGTAGGGACAATTCCGAGGCTGACCATCTCCCCTGGGTTTGAATGCTCCCTATGTGGGCTCCCCAGCCCAGGTCCAAGGCATCTGACACCAGGTCTAGTGAGGGGGAGATTTCTCAGAAGGGGACCCCTTGCAGCATGTTGCACGGGAGGGACCACCATTGTAGGGCAGCAACTACCTGGGGCGGTATCGTGATAACCTTATCCAGACTGTCCCGGGCCTGGGAATACTGGGAGGCCAACCAGAGCAGGAGGGGCCTCATTCTGAGCCTGGCATGGCAGACCACGTACGTGCATGCCGGCATGTGACCAAGGATCTGAAGGCATGCCCTTGCCGTCACCATGGGGAAGGCTGTGACCGAGGCAATGAGACTTTGAGGGTCTCGAACCTGTCCCGAGGAAGAGGCGCTGTGGTCTCCAATGAGTCCAATAGCGCCCCTATGAATTCTATGTGCTGAACCGGAACTAACGTAGATTTGGTCTCATTTACCACCAGGCCGAGATCTGCGCACGTGGACAGTAGAAGTTCCACATGGGCCTGCATCTGGGACCGGGAGTTGCCCTTGAGAAGCCAATCGTCCAGGTATGGGAAGACCTGCACCCCTTTCCTCTGGAGGTAGGCTGCTACTACTGCCATGCATTTGGTGAAATCCCTGGGGGCCGTGGAAAGGCCAAACAGGAGGACTGTGAACTGGTAGTGGTCCCCCACCCCCGCACCAGGAATCAGAGGAAGCGCCTGTGTCCCTCGAATATATGGATATGGAAATACACGTCCTGGAGGTCCAGGGTCACGTACCAATCCCCCAGGTCCAGGGAGGGAATGATAGAGGCCAGGGATACCATGCGGAACTTGTAGCGGACCAAAAAACTGTTGAGATCCCGTAGGTCTAGGATGGGTCTGAGCCCGCCTCTTGCCTTCAGGATCAGGAAATACCGGAAGTAGAAGCCCTTGCCCTGGAATTCTACCGGTACCCTTTGCACCGCTCCCAGACGGAGCAGGTGTGCCATCTCCTGTTCTAGGCTCGCCCGGGGTGGGGGATCATGGGGGGGAGGGGAGGGATGAGGTGAACTGCAACATGTAGCCCTTGGAGATGGTGTTGAGGACCCACTGGTCCGACGTTATACGGGACCACTCCACTCGGAAGGCATACAAACGGTTGCAGAACACAAACTTTATTAACTGGGGGGCTTCCCTGGCAACAGGCCTGGTGGCCCCCCACAAAGAGTCAAAACCTCCTCTTTCCCTGCCTTTTGCCCTTTAAGGGGCCTGACTGCAGGGCCAAGCGGGACTGACGTTGGGACTGACGCCTCTGTTCCCTCGGTCTCTTACGGGGGGGCTCGTATCTACTCCTAGCAGGAGGAGCCGAAGGTTGCGGTCTGGGCTTGTCCTTCGCAGGCGGGATGTGCAGGCCCAAGGTACAGGGTGGTGTGGGAATCCTTCATCCCATGCAGGTGGACATCTGTTTGGTCCACGAACAATGCTTTCCCGTCAAAGGGAAGGTCCTGCATCAGGGACTGGGACTCCACGGACAGGAGGAGCCATGACGCCCTGCGCATGAATATGGCGGAGGCCATCAAGCAGGCTGTTGTGTCGGCTGTGTCCGACGCTGCCTGTAGGGCTGCTTTTGCTGCTGCCACTCCTTCCTCTACCAGAGCGCTGAACTCCTTTTTGTCTCTCTCCGGGAGGAGAGATTCAAATTTTGGTAGGGACCCCTATAAGTTGAAATCATACCAACTCAGTAGGGCTTGATGGTTGGCCACCCTGAGCTGGAAACTCGCTGAGGAATAAACTTTCCTGCCAAACGTATCCAATCTCCTGGCATCCTTATCTTTGGGGGTGGGTATGGGCTGACCGTGTCGTTCCCAGTGGTTTACTGATTCCACCACCAGGGAGTTAGGTGCTGGGTGGGAATACAGGTACTCGTGGTCCTTAGCCGGCACGAAGTATTTCCTTTCTGCTTTCTTGAAGATGGGGGTGAAGGAAGCCGGGGTTTGCCATAGGGTAGTCGAGATGTTGGCTACTCCCTGGTGGAGAGGCAGGGCCACATGGCCCGGTGCTGAGGACGAGAGTACGTTAAAAAGAGAGTCAGATGGCTCCTCCAGCTCCTCAGCTTGGAGCTGGAGATTGGACATCATCCGCTTAAGGAGCTCTTGGTGTGCCTTGAAGTCCTCCTGTGGGATGGGCGGCAGTGCCGCTACGGCATCCTCCGGTGCTGGCGAGGGGACCAGTATGGCGCCAAGGGCGTTGGGCGGTACCGGTGGGTCAATCCCCAGGTCAGAGTCTGGGCGCGGTACTGTCGGCTCAAGACCTGTTGACTTTTCCCTCTGCTGAGGAGGGGAGGCCGAAGGAGCCTGGGACGCTCCGGCCACTGAGTGAGATCTTGCCTGGGCGGGCATCTGTAGCCACAGTGCCCATTGACACCACTGCCCTTGCCCCGTGCCACTGACTGACTTGAGGGCTGGGCAGCGCACTTGTTCCAGCTGAACCTTGGTGACGGGTGGCTGGGTACCAATGCTGAGATCACCATCGACTGTATGGTACCGTAGGAGTGGTGAGAGCTGAGGTGCCTGCAACGGTGCCTTCCGCGTGACCGGGACCTTGACGTCGAGGATTGGTACTCGTCTGAGGTATTGCTCCTGTATTCGCCCCGGCGGCCGGAGCTACGATGTGCCGGTGAACCGCGAAGGGAGTCCCGAGTGCGATGCCTGGCAAAGTGGGAACTCGAGTTAGAGAGTCGACGGTGTCAGGATCGGCTACGGTAACTGCGACATGAGGAAGAGCATCGGCAACATTTGTCACGGTGCCTGCACCCCCAGTTGCGAGGTGTGGAGGAGCCCTGAGACTCCTGTGTCGGCAGTGAGCTGGTCAGCCTGAGTGGAGTACAGGTCTGGCGCAAGGAGCGGGAGGACCGCGGCGAGCGAGGCAGCGAGCGGTCCTCAGAGTGGGGACTGTGCTGCGTCGGGGAGGTCTGTTATGCTCCTAGTGGCGGCTTCCCTCGAGACCAGGGGCCCATCCCTGGCAGTGCCCCAGGTACCGGGAGGGTCAACATGTCACGTGCAGCCTATGCGGCCTCCGGCGTTGATGGCATCTTCACCGCAGGGGAGGCACGCACGGACAGGACCGGGCTGCTCCACTCAACGTGAGTCAGAGGCCTCGGTCCCAAGGGGGATCGCAGGCTGCCCGGCTTGGTGCCACTGAGTCTTCCTCTGCTTCTTGGAGTGGGAGCAGTGCCGGCTAGTGGAGGGGACTTCACTCTGCAGTGAAGACGCGGTGCCAATGCCTACCCCATGCATAGGCCTGGTGAGACTCTAGACAAGCTGGGAGGGGCTCCTTACCTCTCTACTATGGATCTCACCAAGGGTTACTGGTAGGTACCACTAACTGCCTTTGGACCCAGATGCCAGGTTGAAAACTGCCTGCACCACCCCTTTGGGGGGTCTTTGAGTTCCTGGTCCTGCCTTTCTATCTCAAGGGGGCGTTGGCCACCTCCCAGCGCCAGGTGGATCGGTTACTGAGGGGGGTGGAGAACTTGACCCTGGTGTACAATGATGATATCTGTGTCTTTAGCCAGACCTGGGAGGAACATGTGTCCCAGGCAAAGAGGGTGCTGAGCTGCCTCAAGGAGGTAGGAACTGATAGTAAAAACTGGAAAGTGTAAGGTGGGGATTGCAGAGGTGTCGTACCTGGGCCACAGAGTGGGGAGTGGCTGCCCAAGCCCAGAGCCGGCCAAGGTAGAGACAACCAGAGATTGGCCCATTCCTCAGACCAAGAAACAGGTCCAGGCCTTTATCGGGACGGCAGGGTTTCAGGCAGTTCCTTGCAGTAGTCATAGGGAACTGTCTGAGGCCCCATATGATGTCCCCTAGAGACTGAAACCTGGATTCCGGAAGGAATGCCCTGGCCTATAAACTCTATCCTCTGCACCAGGGACAGAGTGGATTTGGCCTCGTTGAGAAGACCACCTAGTTCGAGGATGGTCCTTCTTATGAAGCCAACCTGTTCCTCCACTTGGGATCTGGAGTGGCCTTTGATCAGCCAGTTGTCAAGGTAGGGGAAAACCTGAATCTGGCACTTGCGCCGGAACACCGCGACGACTGCCATGCATTTGTTGAAAACGCAAGGTGCTGCTGACAGGCCAAAAGTGAGGGTGGTAAACTGATACTAGCTGTTGTTTACCACAAACTTGAGGTAACTTCTGTGAGAAGGAATTATTGCTATGTGGAAATACGCGCCCTTCAAGTTGAGGGTGGCGTACTAGTCTCCTGGATCCAATGAGAGGATTATGGAAGTCAGCGAGATCATGAGGAACTTGAGTTTCTTTACGAACTTGTTGAGCTGCCACAGGTCCAGGATGGGTCTGAGGCCCTCCTTGGCTTTTGGTATTAGGAAATACAGGGAGTAGAAACCCTTGTCCCTTTCCCCCCGAGGAACCTCTTCCACAGCCCCTACCGAGAAGAGAGATTGCACTTTCTGAATTAGAAGTTGCTCATGAGAGGGGTCCCTGAAGAGGGACAGGGAAGGGGGGTGGAGAGGTGGGAGGGCACAGAATTGGATGTAATATCCCCTCTCTACCGTGTGGAGCGCCCAACGGTCCGAGGTGATATGGGACCAAGCATGGTAGAAAGAGATAGATGAGACGAGAAGGTGAGAGGTGATGGATCCAGATTCCAAACTGGTGAGCCATCCTTGAACGCACCTTCAAAAGGAAGGTCTGGGGACGGCCAAAGGCTTGGGCTGACCAAGCTCTGCCTTGAGGAGGGGTGCTGCCTTCTCCTACCACTCCTATTCCTCCTATGAGGAACATCCTGGAGGTTCTGAGTCTGGTAGAACCTAGGGGTAGGCTGAGGTCTGAAATGCCTACGCTGAGTAGCTGGTGTGTGAAACCCCAGAGATCTTAGAGTGGCCCTCGAGTCCTTCAGACTATGAAGTGTCTTGTCCATTTTCTCAGAAAACATGGTCGAGCCCTCGAAGGGGAGGTCCTGGATCATTTGCTGGACCTCATGTGGTAGTCCAGAGACCTGCAACCAGAAGCCCTGCCTCATTACCACTCCCGTGGACAGTGTGCGTGAGGTTTCATCCGCTGTGTCCAAAGCCGCCTGTAGGGAAGCTCGGGAGACCAGCTTCCCCTCCTCCACTAGTGCGGAGAACTCAGCGTGAGAGTCTTGTGGCAGGAGCTCCGCAAACTTGGCCATGGCAGTGCAGGTATTGTGCGCATATCTGCTTACGATGGCCTGCTGGTTTGCTATGTGATGCGGAGCTGTAGGTCCCCTGTCGAATACACTTTCCTGCCGAACAGGTCTAGTTTAATCGCCTCCCTATTTTTTGGGGTAGGGCCTTGGAAGCCCTGATGTTCCTGCTGATTGGCCACATCAACCACCGAGTTGGGGGGTGGTTGGGTATATAAGTATTCATACCCCTTAGATGGTACAAAATATCGCCTTTCATTTCTCTTGGCCGTAGGGGCCAGAGAAGCAGGGGTCTGCCACAGGGATTTAGTAGTATCAACTACTGTCTTTATCAGTGGCAGGGCTACCCATGACGGACCCAAGGATGCGAGGATGTACATGACTGGGTCCAACTCCTCTGCCACCTCCTATGCCCGTATGCCCAGGCTTTCGGCAGCCTGGCACAGGAGCTGCTGGAGAACCCGATTATCCTCCAGAGCTGGAGCCACCTACGCCCCCATGACCGCTTCATCTGGCGAGGATGAGGAGGATAGAACTGGCAGTGGACCTTGCTCACTGTCTTCAGCACCCTTTGTGTCTCTCCGCATGCAGTATTCGATGGGATGCAGTGCCGGGGCTGCTGGAGGTGGGAGCCTCGGTGCGGCGGTTGGTGCGGGAGCCGCTAGATCTGGCAGTGCCAACCTCATCGATGCTGGTGGAGTCAGAGCTGAAGCCGTCGGCAGTGCCGTTAATGGAAGGGTCGGTGCCAGAGCTGCTGTTTGTAACAGCGGGGCTGGCACTTCAGTTGGCGGTGCCGCTGTAGGTGGTGCCAGCGTTGCTTGCAGTGGAACAAAGGACACCGAAGACACCGACGCCGAACGGGACCTTGGACCTGACCCTGGCTCTGGTGGTACACCCAGGGTGTCCAAAAGGGCCATTGGGATGATGGCTGCCACTGCTGCAGCCACAGTGCTAGGTAGGGCTGGTGGCTCCGGTGGGATCTGGACTGCCTACTCCTGGACCTGCTGGAGTGATAGAAGTCCACCTCCAACTCTGAGGTCTCAGAGTAGGGGGACCACGGAGAAGCAGTGCCGAGAGGCCAGGGATCAGTGCGAATCCCTTACGTGGACGGGCCGTGCCAGGGAGAGGTGCGCCGGGGATGGAGATCAGCACACCATCAGTTTTCCCCTAGATTGGAAGTGGGGCTGCGCTAAGTATCTCTTTGTCAGTACGCAGTGCTCTGGTGCCAACAGTGAGTGAATGGGTGCCGACTTGTCCCTCCTCTGTGGGGAGGTCGGCACCGGGAGGCGCATCAGGTCCTTGGCCGCCTCAAACGCCTCTGGTGTCAATGGGAGCTGGAGGTGGTTGCCTTGGCGATCCGGGAACTGTGAGGGGTTTGGACTCGACTGGACCCCAGCCGGAGCAGGAGTCAACGAGACCCTACAGGGCTGCAGGGCTGAGGTGGTCTGTCCCGAGGCACTCATGGACGCCACCGACCCTTTAGGCTTTGGAAGGGGGAACCGACCCCTCTCTGGCCTCTTCTTTAGTGGCACTGGGGATTGAAAGCAGTGCCACACCAAGGACAGCTTCTTATGGCCTGAGCCATGATGGTGCCAAGGTGACTTGGGGTCCTTAGTCGGCACCCGTTCACTCACTGTTGGCACCAGACCACTGCGTACTGACGAAGAGGTACTTAGCACAGGTTCTGCAGATCTGGGGTCAGAGTATGGTCGTAGCGCCACCTCCATTAGCAGGATTTTAAGTCTCTGCTCCTGGTCTTTAAGGGTTCTGGGTTGGAAACCCTTATAGATCTTGCACCTTTCTTTCTGGTGGCTCTCTCCGAGACACCGCAGACAGGAAGAGTGAGGGTCACTCTTGGGCATAAACTTGCCACAGTCCTAACAGAACTTAAACCCTGGAGTCCCAGGCATACCTCAGAGGTGGGGAAATGTTGTCATGGGGGGGAAGCCCCCCAAACAAAGCTAAAATACTAAAACTGTATCTAACTGTAACCCTTCTGCCCCTCTGAGTTGGCAGCAACAAGGGCCTAGTTCAGTATCCAGGGGTTCCGTTTCAATAATGCAATGCAAAACTGGCTCGAGCCCCCACCCAGTGACCTGGGACAATTACATACCACCCCCCCAGGCACCTCTAGAAGGCAATACTTCCCTCTCGCAAGCACAGAGTCGGAGTGTAGCAAAATCTTTTTAATAAAGGAGGGAAACAATGTGGCATCATATTGGGGAAACACCACAAACAGGATTCATAACATAAACCATGAGCAAAAGACCCACCAAGTAAGTTTTGGCAGTGTCCTTTTCCCCTTAGGGTGTTAAGTCCAATTACCCCAAAATCCAACAACCCAAAAATCTCTGTCCCTGGTCAGTGCCGCCCCCGAGTTCAAAAGTTTATCTACAGAGTTTTACACCACCAGCCCGGGTGAAAATGCGGGGGTGGGGGCACACAGGGTGTTAAGGGGCACCTTACGTGGTCCGAGGCTGACTGCCCCACCTCTCCGTGGAGTTCTGCTGCAGCCTTCACCATGAATGGCTCTGCTTCACCAACCGCTCCACTCCTCCAACCGACCCATGAGCTGCTCCAGCCATCCCTGCAAACCACTCTGCTCGCTCGCTGTTCCGTGGGCCGCACCAACCGTCCCACAAACTGCTCAGCTTCACTCCTCTCCACTCACTGTTCCATGGGCTGCACCAACCGTTCTGCAAACTGGTCCACTCTGCCAGCTGCTTAGTGATATAGCTTCAAGCTCCCCCACTAGTTAACACAGCACTCTTAGTAAGTTCAACTCTTTCAGTGACTTCAGCTTGTAGTAGTGGAGCCCCAGTGGTGGTGCACCATTGGCCCAAAGTAAATTCAGCTCAGCAGCCTCTAGCTAGACTCCTAATGGAATCAGAATCAAAATTAGCTCTGCTATTCAACAATGGATAGAGAAGAAGATGCAATTGGTGTTCCGGGCCCTCAAAAGGGACCCATCCCATCAGGTACACATACCTCTCAATCTCCTCAATCTCTCTCAATTCACTGGGTTTTGGAACCCATGTCCCTTGTCTAGCAAGTGCTACTTAGGTGATGGTGAGACCCTCTGTCATAAAACAGTTTCATAGTCCTTCATTCACATAACAGGTAACAACACTTTATTCTGCCTGCCCCAATAACAGAGAAATTGGGGATCCCACAGCTGTCAAAGTGACCATTTTGGGCTGCCGTGGACTTATGCTAGGCGGGGTGGGTGTGCCTATGCAAACAAGATCAGTCCCTGAAATTCTTTTCCACACTCGCCATAATTCACCACCAGATGTCAGGGTAGAGCTCATCCTGACTCTGCTTACATAACTACTAACTAACTAAAGAACTATTTACACCATATGTACATGAAAACTACAGAAGACACTGCCAAAGCGCTCGCCACGAGAGTGAGCTATGTTCCAGCTAGCCGTTAGCAATGGTAAGAAGGAACTGGGGGGGTAGGGGGTAAGCAGAGCACTATATTGGGTGCCATGAAGGCACAACTCCAGGGGGCTCCCAGGCCAATCCTATGGATGCTGCTAAGGAAAAATCTTCTGGCTGGTGTGCATGTGGCGCGCGCACACCTGGTTAGAATGGACATGAATGATCACTTGAAGAATAGAAGGTTTATTCGTCGACGGGAACACAGCATAGGCCAGAACTTGTTAGCACATAAATCAGTGACTCAGCCAATTCCATCTTGGGGGGAGGGGAGCCCAGAGCCAGGGCTCTGGTCCTCCCCCTGTGTCCCAAGCCAGTTGAGACTGACTCGAGTCCCCCTGCAACTTGTCTAGGACCTCATCAGGCCTAGGCATGGGTAAGCACCAGACATGGTGATGGAATTGAGCTTCTGATGAGTCGATCCAATTCTGTGTGGCCTATCTTTCCTGAGGACCAGCACCACGGAAGAGGTCCCCAGGGCTGGAGAATGGCTGGATCACCCCTAAAGCCAGCATGTCTCTGACCTCTCCCTCCAGAGCCCGTGCTGTGTTCCCCATTAGTCTGAATGGGGAACACCTGATGGGAGGGCTGGCTCCCATCTCCACCCAGTGGACAGCTCAGTTAGTGAGCCCAGGCCTGTTGGAACACAGCTCTTGGTAGGAATGCAGCACCTCTCTGACCTCTGCCTGCTGGGCAGGAGTTAGCTGGTCAGAGACAGGAACTGGCTCTGGTCTCAGGGAAGAGACCCAACCAGGGACCTTCCCCCTTCTCCCACGGGCCACACACGGCTAGTACCAGCCTCTCCGAGTACCTGGTCCCCTTGAAGCCTGGTTGGGAAGTTTCACCACATCGTTGTCCTCACAGCTGTTTGATGACCTTAAAGGGCCCGTCCCAGGCAGCTTATTCTCCCTCACCGGGATGAGAACCCTCACCTGGTACCCAGTGCCATAGGCTGAGCGGTCGGACCAGACTTTCTGACTCCCTTGGGCCCTGGCCCAGTTCTCCCTGGCTGGACCCATGAGCTCAGTGAGCTTTTCCCGGAAAGTCAGTACATACTCATCCACTGATTCCCCATCGGGGGAAGCCTTCCCCTCCCATTCGTCCCTCACCAAGTCCACGGCCACCTTCCGAAAAGCTCCTCTATGAAGGCCGGTGTCCCAAGGCTGCTTTACCCTTGTCCCAGGTCTTTTGCACCTCTGGACAAGGCAGCCCTGGTTGGCAGCTGTCCTACCCTGGCTGTGGTTCCCCACACTCAGCTGGGGTCCCCGATCCCCCTGGACTCAGCTTTTCCCCTGCTGTCCCAGTGAGGGCAGGCAGGGAGCCCACTGATTTGTTCACAGCATCAGAGCCAGCATGAGCCACCTCCCCCCTGTGTAGCGGGGTGGGAAGTATCTCTCTGTTCCACTCAGATCCATGGGTCTGGGGCCAGACAGGCAGGTATCCTGAGCTTAGCAGTTCCTCCCCCCTGCCAGCCAGGTCATTTGCATTTTCACTGACCACTTCAGTCTCAGCTGGTTGGTTCCCTGGATTCAAATTCAAATCTTTCACTGTTACAGGTGCAGAGCCTGGATCCTGTCCCAAATAGAGAGTTATCCCCCAACAGGAGGTCACACCCAATATCTTGGAGAACCCCGACTACCAGCCAGCCTGACTCCTCCTGTGTCTGCACAGGGATCTGACCCATAGGCGGGGCACAGGGTGAGAGGCTTTATCCCTGGGACCTTCACCCAGGTCACATGGCCCCTCAGTAACTGGTGAGGCTGCACTACCCAGGGCCTGACAACAGTTCTCTCTGTCCCAAGATCTCGCCACCCAAGGAATGTCTCTGCATTTACCACCACATTCCGCTCCCATTGCGGGTCTAGGGGGCCTGAGCTCAGGAGAGTCCACACAGACATATATGCTGGGGCCAGGAGTGAGAGCCAGTGTGCCACCCTGCCCATCTGGCTAAACAGCTCTATGGCCTTGGGACCCAGGAAGGGGGCTAGATGCTGGAGCCTTTCCACAGGGCCAGCCTGGTTCCAATTGCCAGCCTTCCCAAAGGCCACAAGACAGGTATCTATATCTCCCCCCCCCCTCCCTAACCTGGGGCAGAAATTTAGCGTAGAGGTTCGCTGCGGAATTGGCACCTGGGGTCCATCCCCACTCACCCCTGGATGGGTCCTTCTGCCTCTCATCTCAGCCTTCATCAGTTCGTGCTGCCTCAGTCTCTCCTGCTGTTCTGCTTCATGCCTTATCTGTCTCTCATGGTCCTGACTCCTTTGATCTCAGCTCCAATTCCATCCATCTTAGATCCACCATCAGGGAAGCTGGTGGAGAGCCCCGGCTGGTCGGGGACACGGGTCTCCAGGACACCCAGCTGCTCCCAGTCTCTCTCATGGCCCCAGCTAGGTCAGAAACCAGTTCCTTAGAGCGATCCTACTCTTCCAACTTAGCAACCATCTGTGCCTTAGTGAGCTTTCCAAAGTACAGCCCTCTCTCTCTGAACAGCTCTACAATGTCCTTCTTGAGATGGTTATAAGCCATCTCCACGCTGTTCCCATGTGGTCATGGACTCACAGGCCTGTGCTCTCTCAGCTCCCCACGATCCCTGGGAGGAACCCCTTCAGTGTGACAGCCCTTCTCGGGGATCCACTCTCTCTCGGGGTTAAGTCGTAGGGTCCTCTGCCTCCTGGAACTGCACCACTCAAAGCCTTCAGCACATCCATCTCTCGTTAATCCCCCTTCATTTTACTGCTCCCCAGTCACTTTCTGCAGGATGCTCTGCAGGGCCCTGCACCCCAACTCCACAGTCAGATGTGACTCTCAGCCAGCTGGTAAAACAGAAAGTTTATTAGTCGACAGGAACACAGCATAGGACAGAACTTGTTAGCACGTAAGTCATTGATTTTCAGCCAAGTCCATCTTTGGGGGATGGGAGCCCAGAGCCAGGACTCTGGTCCGCCCGCTTTGCCCCAAGCCAACCGAGACTAACTTGCTTCCAGCTGCCTGGCCTCTGCCCTGCCCGTTGCTCCTCCTCCGGCCTTTGTCTCCCTTCCCAGGCCAAGAATCACCTGGTCGCATCCCCCTTCTGGGTCTCAGCTTATAAAGGGGTGTCTATAGCATCAGTGCAGGCAGCTGGAGCAGCCTCCGCAAAAGTCACACACCCTTAATCCCACCACCTAGACATTGGTGCAACACACAGGGAAATTGAGGCTCACACAGCATTCATGTAGACAACATTCAACATTCACATAGGCTCATATACAACATAAGGGAAAATCCCCACTTCATCGCAGTGGCACCCTCAGGTGGGGGGGGCCATGAGGCTCCATGTGGCCTAGGCACAGCCCATGGATGCTGCTGTTCACAGGGCCCGCAGGCACACCCACCTTGAGGAGGGTCCCTGCCAAACATCCTGAGGAACCTTTTCTGCCTTTGGAGTGAATGACACGGAGAGCTTTGCACAACAGGGAGAGATTTGTATGCTCAACTGAGCTAATCCCACCAGGGGCTTTTGCTAGCTGGCAGTGGGGGAAGGGCACATGCCCAGTTGTGGGAAGCTCACACAAATGGCAGCATGGCCTGAAGCTCCAGCAGCTCTGGGCCTTGCCAAGGGAAGCTGCCCACCATTCCTATTGCACCAACACTGTGTTGGCATGGCGTGGCATGAACCAGCCTTTGTGCTGAGCACTCAGCTTGAAGAGCAATCTCCAAGGCCAATGAATTCCTGCAGCCACATGTGAATGCAAAGGGCAGCTTGTTACCCTTCCCATCCCGCAGCGGGGAGGATCTTGGAAGAGATGCCCAGGGGAGAGCAAAGGCGACATGCTCATCTCTCAAAGCCAAGACTAGGGCAGTGGGGGCTGCACAGACAGAACTGGGGAAAGCCAAGCTGAAGCACACAGCAGCAGCCTCTGCAGGGAGCTAGAGAGGGACATTGGGAAGCAGAGAGAGTGTATCATTTGCAGTGAGTCACAGATCCCCATGCTAAGCTCTCTCTTTCTAGACCATTTTTCAAGCATGGTTTCCACAGAAGGGCTCAGAACTGGGTTGTGGAGCTAGGACATGGGAGGGGAGCCCAGGCTGGGGCAGCAGTTTTCAGTGAAAACTCAGCTCTTAGCCTGAGCCTGATCGGGGAGCTACTGCAAGGGAAAGGCAGTGCTGTGGGAGGCAGCCACTAGCACAAGCTCCCTGAAAGTACAAAATTAACTCCCCACCCACAGGCCCTAAAAATTGCCTTATTCCTGCCTCTTGCAGCGTCCGCCTCCCCGTAACCGGAGCCGGAGTGAGTGCCTGGGGCTCCACCTAGTGAATCCTGGGGATGCTCTTCCCACAGCCTAGGGAGAGGATTCACTGACCCCAGGATTCAACTGAACTCAGGGAACAACAAATGAAAAAAAAAAAAGGACAGATGTGTGGGTCCCATTAAGGGATTCAGAGGGGGTACCGAGCAGAGAGCACCAGACAGCACCCACTGCTCTTTAGAGAGTCCTAGAAAGAGACAGTGAATGCAGTCCAGAGGAATAGCCTGGATACGTGATCATAGGGAGGAAGAGCAGTAGGCCTCATGGTCACAGAGAACCTCCCCATGCAGCATCCTCCTCCTGGTGTTATAAATGGGCACCTTGGCCCATGCCAGGACGAGGTCTCATGACTTTGTGGGGCTACGAACAAGGTATGCAAAAATTAGGAGACAGAACCTTGGAAGAGTCTTGAGGAGCTGGAAAAGGGAAAAATGCAGACAGAACCTTAGAAGAGTCTTGAGGAGCTGGAAAAGGGGCTGCAGCCTGGCATGCTGAAATGGCAGTTAAGGAACAGGTGAGAAAACTTGGCAGCAAGTATTAGGCTTTAGAGAATTAACATGGTACACTTTAGGCTTTAGGGTTGAGGTGGGGGATGCTATGAGATAGTTAACAGCTCCCAGGCGCTCTTGGACCGTGAATGGCCCTTCCCATGACGCTTCCATCTTATGGGCCTGGAGCGCCTTTAAGACCATAACCTGGTCCCCTACTTTGAAGGAATGAGAAGTGCTTCTTGTAAAGGATCAATAACTAGGGGAACCCTAGCTAGAATGCACCTTCCTCATGCCCTTGGCTGAGCCTAAGGAGAGGCTGCTGAGCGCTACAGTGGGAAGGCAGGGAGAGAAAGCTGAAGAAGGAAAGGGGGATCAGGCCAGCTGAGTAGTTTGCTTTTTTGAGTCTGTTTCATCCTTTGCCAGTTGTGTAGGGAAAGCTAATGAAGTGGGGCTGGGGGCTCTTAGCAGCAATGCCACCAGCTGCACAAACCACCTTCCCAAAGGAAGTGGGGCAGAAGAGCTGCTCCTTCACCTAATTAGGCACAACAGGTAGCAGTTTTAGAGGGCTTTCCCTCAACCCTCCTCCTTCCCTGGTTCTTGTCACGCAGACAGCAAGCAGCAAAAGACCAGAAGTCCGAAGCGCAGACAATGAGATGTTTATTGGGGTTAATTTCCAAGCAAACATATTCCGAAGCCCTTCACACCAGTTGAGCTTATCTCTATACGCCGATAGAGTCTGTTCCCCAGTGTCCCCCTTTCCAGCTCTGATGCCGCAGAGCGGTTAGCCCGTGTCCTCCTTCCCAGTTCTAATGTCGCAGAGCCTTGCCTGTGTCCCTGTTCCCCGTTCCCACCTCCCTTAGCAAGCATGATTCCAATTTCCCCTTCCACTTCCTGTTTGACCCGTTTATATAGTAATATTCTCAGCTATACCTTAACCAATCATTTTACTGAAATCTAACCAATCCTAACATATTGTAGCATAATTCTCGAACCAATTATATCCCACTACCCTAATTAACTTACACCTAGCAAAATTAATTATACAGCAGACAGATACAATTAGAGAACCAGACAGATTAATAGAAAAGTGAGGGTCATAAAGATGAAACCCTCATTTTTCTGTTTTACAACCACAACTATTGAGAAGTGATTTCTTGCCAGACAGGATGCTATCAAACTAAGTTTGCTTTAATCATCTTTATCTGGTGGTGATGGGCACTATCAGGACAGGATCATATTCCTAACAGCCCAATACCATCTTATTTCAATGTGACTGGTTTAGGATGTGAGGATGTGACCGTACGCTTTCCAGCTTATGGCTGCCTCGCCAAAGGCCTTAGCCTAAGAACCAGGACTCAGACTATCCTAGTGAGAGAAGGCCCATACACAGGCGGACTGTGATTTTGATTGTTTTAGACCTCTGTAACTAGCTAAGTGATAAAAATACACCTAAGTTCTTAAAGAATAGGCCTTTACAGGCAGCCCTGCATATCTATATTCTAACAAGTGGGGGAAGTGAGGTGCACACAGACAGTGGCCCCGGGGCACCCCGCTCACCCCTGTAACAAATGATGTATAAAGCGATTTTTTAAGTTTCCATTTTCTCTGTCTCCCTTCCCTTTCTCTGGCTGCAAAATGATTAACAGCCCACTGACCTATCTAGTGCCCAGCCTCTGGAGAGAACAGGATCTATACACCTAGGAGAGGAGCAGAAAGATTCAGCTTGCTGTGGCTCAATGCAGTAGGCACCAGCTGTGCTGGGTTGTCAACTACCCATCTTTCCAGAGTCCATATTGTCCTCACAGGGAACAAACACCACAGGTTAAAGCCCATGTCCTCAGCCAGCTGCCCAGCAGCCAGAGAAACATCAGTGCAGTGTCCTTGCAAGGCTGGGAAATTAGGCCCTGCCGCAGTCTCTCCAGCTTTAATTAACCTCAACTTGGGAACCTGACAACTTATCTAGTCAGAAGCGATTCTCTCTGCCTGCTCTAATGGCAACAGCTCTCCTTTCCTCACATCTGGCTTCTCCCTACCCCCCAAACTTGCCTCTCACTAGTGCTCTAGTGCCAGTGAAGTTTTGGGTCTACGCTTCCCTGTAGTTCAGGAGAGCTGGTACCATGACACATGCAGTGGATGGAAGCCATGTTCAGAGTACACAAGGTGGTGGGATAAGAAAAATAATGGGATGCATGGAGCTTTTGCTTCACCTCACTTGTCTGAGTATAGGGCAGGGGCAGAACTGCTCATGTGCTAGGCCTTCCCTGCCTCGCCAGGGCACAGCCCAGCTGCTCTGATTAGCTGGGGGTTGGGTATGGACCGTCCAGTGCTCTGGGCCTGAGATGCCAGATGCTCAGCAGCTTGAATTAGAGCTGAGTGGGTCCCTGCAAACAGTTGATGCACAAACTCATCCCCATTTTCTCAAAATTTCATTTTGTCTGTGACTAAGCATTTGGAATCTCATCTGCTTTGCTGTGATTAGTCACAGAGTCTTGTTTTTGATAGGATGAGCAAGGTTTGTGCTGTGAGCACACAGGGAAAGCAAATGTACAATTAATTCCCTGTGGAGAGCGAACCACCAACTTTCTGCGAACGGCTGGGTTAGTGACACCAGCCGCTGCGTGAGCAGAGCCCTGCTGGACTGTGTTCAAACCTGGGCTCCACTGGAACTGGTTAAAATCTCGTTCAAACCTTGGCTGGGATTCCTATCTTCATCTAGTGGACCCCTCAGGCCAGGGCTAAGGCCCAGCATAGCATGGGGGGGGAGAATTGCCATCACTGTTGCCCATGCTCTCAAGTCTCCATGGACTTGCATAGATGGATGAGTGGGAGTCACACCTGTGGCCGAAAGGGCGGGGGGGGGGGGGTGTCTGATGTGTACCCAGCACTTCTCAGTAGCATGCTGGTGGCAGACTGGGATTCCCTGCAGTAACTCAAGCGCCTGTATTCTCTGTCTGCTTCACTCTGACCTAGAGAGCATACAAATGGGAGAAGCTCTCATCTAAACAGACAGTTACACACCCCGCCTTGCAGCACCAGGCACAACTGAGGGCAAGCCAGCAGCTCTTAGTAAAAGCCCCCACATCCCAGAATACCCTCAGAGAGCTGCCCCCAAGCCTTGCTGGGCCTGGAGCTCCACCACAGCAGTTGCTCTGCAGCTCTCTGCCCCCAGAAGCCTGCTGGGTGGGTGACAAGGCACGGTTGCGGCCAGCAGCGGAGGAAGAGTGTGTGAGCCCACACCGGTGTAGTAAAGTACACGGGTTTATTTAGTTGATAGGATTCTTTACAGAATGCAGAAAACATCTTTAAAATAATCATACGAGGAATAAAAACACAGCAGTGATTGGTGAACACATTTTTAATACAAGTCTCTCTCACCATTACAGTGTCTAGTGGCATAAACAAACAGCACTGGTGCTAAGGGGAAGGCGGCCACTGAGAATGCCATTATTATTCTGTTCACTGCCCCTTCGCCTCCAGTTTCTATGGTGACAGGTAGGCCCAGGCCTGACGCATGTGCGCCTGCGCATGGCCAGTATGGAGTGGCTGTGGTTGCTAGGGACAACGACACTGTTTGGGAGCCTGTTCTAACTTGCGTGTGTGGGAATAACTTCAGGCCTGCTGGAGAGGCACCTGAAATGCACCGCTGCCAGCTCAGCCCTTGCAATCTACTCCCAGCTGCAACGGGCTTCCAAACACAGCTCTAGGTGCAGCACAAAGCCAACAGAGCCTCTGGGTGATGAAACTCCCATTCCCCCCATAGCCAGACAGGACAACATGGGCCAGTGCTCTCCTAGGAAGCCTGCTCAGTTCCAGCACTCCTGCAGGGGGAGAGGAGGAGTCACAATTGGTGTGTGGGGTAAAGCCAGCACCAATAAAATCCTGCCTGAGGTGCACTTTGCAGCCACCCCAACCTCACTCTTCCTACCCCCTTGCAGGTGCAGAAGCAGACCCTACTGAGCTAAGGCCCTAACAAGATTAGGCTAGTGTTTGCTTTTGACAGGCAAACTCCCTTGAAGTCGAGAAAAGGGTTGATGGGAAATGCCACCCTAGCAATTAAGAGGTGAAGGTCATTTTCTCCAGTCACCTACTGCTGTGTAACTTGGCCACGTCAGCACACAAACATACTTTGCAAAACAGTCAATATGGCTTAAAGTGTCTGCTTGGTGTGCAAAGTCAGCCAGAACCTGCCCAGCCAGCCCCAGCCAGGGCAGGGCCACATTATTGCAAAGGGTTTTTCCTCCCTCTAAATGTACCAAAAATAGTTCTCAAACGGTCCAGAAAAATCCATGCTTAAAATGATTTAGTTCAAAGGAAAAAAGCACAGGAGCAGCCTACAGGGCAACCCCAACCTCGCAGGAGAGAAGATGAAAGTTCATTTTAAAAAGGCAAGAAACCTAGACATGGCTCTAATATTTAACAATGACTAAGAGACAGAACTCAAAGTGAGCAACGCAGTCAGTCCCATGGAGCTGCTACTAAGAAGCTAAGCTCGTATAAACTGCTGCCAGCGTTACCATTTTTAATGATTTTTTAATAAAACAATCTGAGGCTGTATCAAAAAATTTAGTAAAAAATTAGATTTGAGAGTTTTACTCTGAGCCATTTCTGGCACTTCGAAGGTCCCAACTGCCAATGTAATGTGCAAGTGAGCGTGAGGGTAGCACAGCACAAGTGGGTTGGGACAGCGAAAGGGGATGGATGAGAAGCTGTGTCAATACTACGCTCAAGGAGAAGTGAGGAGATAGCAACATACTACATAAAAATATTGCATCTTTGCCAAAATACCTCAAAGTGTGTCAAACCCCAGCACTCGCTACTTACATGGAGAATCGGGGCAGTATAAAACCTTCTCCCATTCCTGGCAGAGCCCCCCCACCGCTGGCCTGCACACACCACAGCCATGCGGGCCACTGTGGAGATGCTGCCCCCTCTGAGCCTGACTGAGCCCCACTCTCTGTTACCCAATGGCTGTTTTCCAGGCTGTTCTGAGGCACCTCCGAGTTCTGTTCTCCAGCAGCATGAGGACGGGCAGGGCGATCTTGGCAGGCCAGCAATGGCCTATGCAGGGGCAGGGAGTTTCCTGGGCGCTTGGCAAAGGGTGCCCACACCCAGGCTGACGACAATTTTACAATATGTGAAAAAATAGGATTCCTCTGATAAAAACACTGGCTAGGTCCATCCTCTAACTGGGTTTGAAACACCTCTGGAGCTGATTTTTAGCAAGGTTCTTCCCCTCCCCCATCCCAAAAACTACACAGACAACTTCAGGTAGACAGCAGATTAAATGTAAAAACTCAGCCTTGACTTCAGAAAGTCCCTTGAATGTCATTATTTGTAGGCTACCTTTCATGTTACATCCTGTTGCTAGACACACGTGAATAGAAAAAACAGTACAGTTAGTGTTAAAGGCAAACAGCAGAGCCTCAGAGTGCCACCCCCAGTGCTGCCTGTACGTCCAGCCATCCCTCTCCCTTTTCACCAGTCCACGGACGCGTTGAGAAGCCTGCCGTTAGAAATACGTTTGAGCCAAGAAGAATTTTCTATGAATAAAATAAAATAAAAGCTGTTAGGCAAAAATAAAATCAGTGTCCCAAAGTCTCCCCAGCACTCTGGTTAGCGAACATTTCCGGAGAGGGGCTGGCTGCGGTTTGGGATTCTAAGTGGTGTTTCTGGTTGGCAATGGATTTGCAGGCCATCAGTCCTTACAGACAACCCTGGCACGGGACTAGAGGCCCCTACTCCGCAAAGAATCTTTTGTTCATTAAGGGGGAACGTATGGAGGTGGAGACCTGTAGGGGGTCATGTTCTTCGGGCGGGAGCCTTTACCCTCCATGGGTGCTGTGAAAGGGGGGGGAGGCTGGTATGGAGGTGCATTGGGGTCTTCATCCTGCAATGGAGTATATTCCCCGATGGTGTCCTGGTTCAAGGGGGTAGTCTCTGGCATGTTCTGGTTTGGGTACTCTGGAGGGGGAAGAGGGGCTTTCTCCTCCTGAAGGATCAGGGGCATGCTGGAGGAAGGGGGGGGCTTGGAGTCATCCAGCTCATCTGCGAATATGATCGGCACTCCTTTCTTGATGAAGGTTGCCTGATCTTCAATGGTGAGTTTGCCCTTTCTCTTCTTGCGATAACAGATCATGGCGATGATGCCAGCGATCAGCAGGATAGCAGCAACCACCACAGCAGGGATCACAGTATGCAGGTACACGTCATCCTCGCTGCTCTTCTCGGGGTCTTTACCTGCCAGCAATGTCGGGGTGGCTTCAGAGATAATCCTGCCATCTCTAGCCGCTGGAATAAATTGAATGTGCCTGCAGCTGCCGGAGCCAACCACAGAAATATTTATGGGCCTGAACTCCGGCTCTAAGGCATTGGAGAAGGCTGGACTAGGACCACCAGAGTCATCAGAGATTCTTTTGCTTAAGGCTCTGATCTGTTCTTTCGGGCATGGGTCCAGAGGCAGAGTGTTGTTTGTCCACTCCACTACAATGGAGCCCTTGGTGATGTTTTGTAAGGTAATTGTGCTGCTGTTCCGGTCACCAAATGCAAAAGCCAGCTTCTTTACCAACTGAATCTTTTTACTGATGTCACTGGCCACTGCATTGTGGTCTCCATGGAATCTGGCTTTGAATTTAACTGGAGACTTATCCCCATGTGGCCGTTTGTGAACATGTATTTCAAAAGCATCCACGGCAGAGAGGCCACCTTTGTCCGTGGCGTACATGAAATACTCATGCTTCCCTATGTGGCTGTGATCAGGCATTCCATACATTAGTTGACTAGTGCTATTGAACTGGACCCAGGAGTTTTCTTCCACCATTTTCTGCTCTTTCAGCTTTAGAGTCAATTGCAGTTTATCGGTGGTGGTGTCTTCTTTATCATAGAATGTATCAGAAGGTATTTTAACCTCAAAGTAAGTGCCTTCCCATGCATCCACCCTGTCAATGTGGTTTGTCAGCCTTGGTGGCTCATTTGGGTCCCACACACGGGAAGGACCACTAATAGTAGTGCGTATGCGGGTTGGTGGAGAGGGGGTTTCCAACTTTGTGATTGGTGATCTGGTCGTGCCAGGGGGCTTGGTAGGTCGAGGAGTTTTGGGTCTTCTGGTAGGCCTTCGAGTTGTAGCTGTAGAGGAATCTGTTGTTGATGGTGTGCCTAGTTTCAGAGTGGTCACTCTTGGTTTCTTAGTAGTGGTTGTGGGTGGTGTAACCACAGCAGTAGGCTCTACATATCCAGTCATCGTTGGGCGAATTTGCCCAGGGATAGTACTGGTGGCTTCTACTACTCTGGTTGGCTGAATTGGTCCTAGAGTTGGTGTCTGAACAATGGCTCCTCTTGTTCTAATAGTAACTGTAGGTTTCCTAGGTAATGGTATAGGCTCTCTTACTGGAGGAGCTGTTGTTTCTGTGGGTGGTGTAATGGCTGGGGACGTGGGGGTGGGAACAATTCTGGTTGGTGGTTCCTGGATAGCAGTTGTAGGTGGCCCGATGGCAGTGACAGGTGTAGGGGTGGCATTGATCTGCCGCCTTATCCTCTTAGGAAGATGAGGTTTCTTGTTAGCAATGTGCCAGCCAACAACAGGGTAGCCAAGATGGGCAGACATGGCACCTTCTTTAGCAGGAGCTTCAACGTTGCTGATGTTGGGAACACTATTTTGGCTCAAAGAACATCCCAATTTCCATGAGAGTAAGGCCCCATTTTCCACCACCTTCTTTGCATTTCCTGGCCCAGCCATGAAGGCTGACATGTCAAAGAGTCTATTATTTACAACAGGAACCAACTTCATGTTATGAAGTTCCACCTCTGAAAAACGTTTCATTCGGTTTAAAAGTTCAACCCTTTGCTTTGGTGTCATTTTTGTTAAGTCAGCATCCAAAATTACAGTCAGGATTGTGACTGGTTCCTCTGTGCCACACATGAATGGTGCTGCCTCATTCTGGTCTTGGGAAGCCACTCGTACTGACTGAGGTTCATTGTGGTCTTCAGGGTGAACCTCAATGGAAAAGACATTGGTGGTCTGGGGCACATAACTTCCATTGGGCTCCAGCTGCCCTGCATTCACTGAGATGTAATGCACACCCTTGTCAGTATCCAGGGGCAAACCTTCCAAGGTGCTACTCTTCGGTTCCCAATGCAGCCAAGAAGGCAAGGAGTCTCTCCCCACTTCAGATATCTACGGAAGAGAAGGAGAGGTATGGTAAGGTACTGTTGCCATCTAGAAATTAGTAAAGAGACCAGTCTGATCATAATTAATGTTGACATTACAGGCTTTCAACAACTGATCTTGCAAGCACAACAGGTGTAAAAGGTAAATTCTAGCCAGAATACCAAAATTGATTTTTATTGCATGCATCTGCCCCCAAAACACTGAATGGCCTGAATAGAGGAGCAAAGCAAGTGGGTATTTAAAAATACTTTGTCAAAGGGCTCTTGTCTCCATGATGTAAGCTCCCAAAGACCAGTAGGCACCACTATATGGGATAAGTATGTTATTCTCTGCTAAGGCACAAGTGCAATTCCAGGGTGTAGTTACACAGAAAGACATCCAGAGCTGGCCCATGACAGTCAACTCGGGCTCATGGGGCTTGGGCTATTCCCTTGCTGTGTAAACTTCTGGGCACAGGCTGGAGCCCGATCATAGAATCATAGAATATTAGGGTTGGAAGAGACCTCAGGAGGTCATCTAGTCCAACCCCCTGCTCAAAGCAGGACCAACACCAACTAAACCATCCCAGCCAAGGCTATGTCAAGCTGGGCCTTAAAAACCTCTAAGGATAGAGATTCCACCACCTTTCTAGGTAATCCATGCCAGTGCTTCACCAGCCTCCCAGTGAAATAGTTTTTCCCTAATATCCAACCTAGACCTCCCACACTGCAACTTGAGACCATTGCTTCTTGTTCTGTCATCTGCCACCACTGAGAACAGCTGAGCTCCATCCTCTTTGGAACCCCCCTTCAGGTAGCTGACGGCTGCTATCAAATCACACTTCACTCTTCTCTTCTGCAGACTAAATAACCCTAGTTCCCTCAGCCTCTCCTCGTAAGTCATGTGCCCCAGCCCCCTAATCATTTTCGTTGCCTTCCGCTGGACTCTCTCCAATTTCTCCACATCCTTTCTGTAGTGGGGGGACCAAAACTGGATGCCCAGGTATGGCCTCACCAGTGGCGAATAGAGGGGAATAATCACTTCCCTCGATCTGCTGGCAATGCTCCTATTAATACAGACCAATATGCCGTTGGCCTTCTTGGCAACGAGGGCACACTGTTGACTCATATCCAGCTTCTCGTCCACTATAATCCCCAAGTCCTTTTCTGCAGAACTGCTGCTTAGCCAGTCGGTCTCCAGCCTGTAGCGGTGCATGGGATTCTTTCTTCCTAAGTGCAGGACTCGGCACTTATCCTTGTTCAACCTCATCAGATTTCTTTTGGCCCAATCCTCCAATTTGTCTAGGTCACTCTGGACCCTATCCCTACCCTCCAGCGTATCTACTTCTCCTCCCAGTTTAGTGTCATCTGCGAACTTGCTGAGGGTGAAATTAATCCCATCATCCAGATCATTAATAAAGATGTTGAACAAAACCGGCCCAGGACCAACCCCTGGGGCACTCCACTTGATCTCTGGGACCCTTCCACCTTGCAGAACCCCAGAGCCTGGAAGTCTACACAGCAATGACACAGCCCTGCAGCCCAAGACCAGCAAGCCTGAGTTGGCTCGCACAGGTCAGCCAAAAGTGTCTAGTTGCTGTGTAGACATACCCTAAGTCATAAGAACTATGAAGCTGAAATATTTTATTATCCCAGCACTATCTGAGCTACATATACCTACTAGAACCACAAATTCAGATACCAGAGTCTAAGATAAAGATCTTCCTCACAATAGTACTGATTAAGCTAGTAAGTTTTCTGGCTTTGTCACAATTCATCTTCTTTCTGGAGTCTTCTAGAAACCTAAGATGCCCAGAAGGAAATGATGGCATATCCACTTAGCTCAGGCCCTCATCTGAGGCTCACAAGGATCTCCTGTCACTGGGGCGATTAACATGTTAGTTGGCCTTTTCACATTTAGCTCGATAGCAGCAGAAATGAATCATTAAAGCCATGCTGCTATTTCCAGTGAAAGGGTTCTGCCCTTGGCTTTCCATCCTCCCAAGAGGACCAGAGGCCTGATTCTCCACTGCCTCCCAATACTCCTTGTGTGGCCATTTACACTAGGACAAAGTGAGGGCCACCAGATCAGCATGGCAGCACTTACCTCTGAGGTGCAGAGGCACACGGCAGTGGAGAATGAAACCGGGTGGAACGACTGACCACTGTTAACCTGTACTTGACAATCACTAGTTTGTACAAAAGGTTCAAGCCATTTGATAGGAGTCAATCCTATTCAAAACGAGACTACTGTTCAGGAGTTTGACTTTCCTAGAACAGAAAAAAAAGGTGTGCTCCGGCCTGGCCCCTTGCACCAAGAATTTGGAATATTTCATTTGTTGCTTTCCTGTAAGTTAATATTGGACGTTTTGTTATTTGTTGACTGACTTGGGGCCATGGTTAGAGGATCACTAACCTGAGTCTTTCCTTGAAATCTCGTTGTCTAATTTAGGAGTGGAAAGTTAATGTAAGTGAAGATGGAACTGCCATGTGCTGAGAAGGAAGATCAAGTTAAAGGTAAGTGCACCTAATCCCTCCAGCTCTTTCCAATGTATTTTCAATGTGATTCCTACCAGTCTTCCACCCCCATCCTCCCAGCACACACCTGCCCTGCAGCTCTCAGATAACCCTGACCATACACACGTCTCTATGTGGGGCACAGGTGGGGAGAGACATAAATAAAGCTATTTCCCCCAAGCTCTCCTAGCCATTTTGTTCATTTAGTGAGAAGTTCTGAGTTCATTCTGAAATGTCAGCCAGCAGACAGCATGCCTCAATTTGCCAATCATTCTGTTACAGGGACTTTGCTTTCACTGCAAGCCATTTGTCATCAGCACAGCTGGCAGTCTGGAGAGATGCCAAGGTGCTTACCCCTCCCCCCGCATATAAAGAAAACACACATGTGCAAAGCCACAGTATCTACTTCTGTGCCCATTCCTGCCTGCTCCGAAGCCCCAGGTACTGGGCTCCCACTTACAGGACACCAACTGCACCTGCCAAGTGGCAGCTGTATGCTTCCAGCGCCCACTCAAGTTGTGGCAGCTCATGTTCTGTCTGTGTTATGGCCACTTCCCTCCATTCATAACAAAGAGCAGGTCTGACATACTGTGACACACTGTTTGCAAAGCCACTGCCACCAAAGCAGGGCTTCCCAGTTCCGACTATATAGCAAGCCCTGGGGTTCTGCAGCAAAGTGGCAGTTTGCAGTGACTCAGATAAGGAAGTGGCTACTTTGGTGCCATTTCCCTCTCATTATTTATTTCGCTATTAAGTGGATTAAATCCCATAGTTACACTGCAAGCTCTCTGGGTAGCTGAGCACACCATCCCTTCCTATGTTGGTACATAGCCTTGCACGCAATGCTGGCTTTACACTGGCAGCATGAAGGAGTCATTCACTTCTGGAAGGACAAGAAATGTAGCTTTGAAGATGCCAATGCAGATGCTGAAACATGACTCTGCAGTAAGTGGTGGATTCTATTGTTGAAGAACTGAGAACCACATGAAGCCCCAGCTACAACTCATAGTGGATCCCCTTCCCAAGCAGCACTTTAACACCTTAGCAAAGCTAAAGGTTTGCCCTGTGCAGGGGCCTACACTAGAGCTCAATGAGAACTGGGAGGCAGCAGAGTGATTCAAGAATTAAGTCACAGCTCCCACTGCTCCAGCCTGCAGTTTCTAATCCTACAAGCAGCTTCCTCTTGCCACTGCAAGGTGTCCCCGTGCACAGGTAGATACTCAGGTTCCCTCAAGCCTGCTGGGTTTGCTGCAGCCTAATGCAGTGCTGTGATTAAGCTCTCTCCAAGAAGGCCATTTTCATATCTCTGCAATTCTGTAAAGCTCAAACATATTTCATAATCTGTCAGAACAAAGCTGGACAAGGTGGCCTTGACATGGAACCAGACTGTAGGAATGCACATGAGATTTGAGAGCAGTTGAAAAAAAGAGGGTTGGAATGCTGGAGCTGGCTACCTAACACAGGGTCTCTGCTTTAGGATAGCTGAATGAAAAAGCACCAAGATCAGTCATTACTCACTGACTATATTAGGTGCTGCAAGCATGGCTTCTGCCTTCTCCAACCTTCTCAGCTCCTCCCCCTCTCATCTGCAGTGGGATTTAGGGTCAGGGCAGACAGAGTTGGCCTAGTCACCAGACCAGAAGAAAGGCTTTGTGGCTAAAGCACTGGACTGGAACTCAGGAGGTGTGTTCAATTCAGGGCTTGACTAGACTCACTGTGTGACCTTTGACCTCTCTGGGCCTCAGCTCTCCATCTGTATGGTAAGGAGAATACCTAGTACCTTACCAGGCCGGTGAGTGACAATTCCCTTTATGTGTGACAAGAGCAGACATGACATGTACCACAGAAAAGTCCTAGAGACTGCAGCAAGCAAAGACTGTAAATGATTAGCAGCTAGACTAACAGAAATCCTTTCCCATTTGCAATTCAAACCAATCGGTCTGACCAGCCACTCTTGCTACCTCTGAGTTTTCGCAGCTCTTTACTCTGCTACTCAACTAACAGTGAAATTATGCACATTGCTGTGTACCCTATTGTGAGCAGAGAAAGCGCAGTACCCTAGTGCTGGGCCTGCGCTAACAGGCCTCGTCTCCTGCTGACCTACGCTTTCTACCTAGTTTTAGAAGGTGGATACACTTTCTGGCGGCTAGCTGCAAAGTGCTGTCCCCTGAGAGCATATCTGACATATGAAGTCAAGTCTTCAAATACAAAGCTGAGACTTAACATAACATTTTATTTGCATGTATTGGTTTCCACAGAATTTACCTAGCCAAGATGGGCAGGGATGTCCAAGAGAGTCCAGCGGAGGGCAATGAAAATGATTAGTAGGCTGGGGCACATGACTTACGAGGAGAGGCTGAGGGAACTGGACTTATTTAGCCTGCAGAAGGGAAGAGTGGGGGGATTTGATAGCAGCCTTCAACTTCCTGAAGGGGGGTTCTGCGCAGCTTAGAGGCAACTTAGTTCCCAAGCCTGTTCACGCAGACCAACAGGACAGGACTTAAAACCATATAGTGGTCATGCATTGAGAATGCAGAGATACCAAGGTGGGGTGAACAGGCACATCACAACCCCGAGAAGCCTCTCAGGGCTTTCAGTGAGGATGACAAGCAAGCCAGGAGGGCAGAGGCCATCTCGCAGACCGGCTTCCCAGTCAAAGGGACAGAGAAGACAGTGCTTCTCCATCATAACACAGCCTGTACCCTGTCTCAATTAATGGGCTGAGCCACAGTTTGAGAGATGGTATGGGCCTAGCTCTACTTGCAGTTAAATCGTTTCAGCAGACATTAAGTTGCTGCTGGAACCTATTCAAACAATGGATACGTTTCCTCAGGTAGGTGCAGATTAGATTGCCGCAGGCAAGGTTAGACACCATAGTGATTGAAATGCTGGCAGCTGCTATTGCTCTGTCACCGCTAGAGCTCTTCTTATAGACTCAGACTTTAAGGTCAGAAGGGCACATCGCAATCATCTAGTCTGACCACCTGCCCACTGCAGGCCACAGATCTCACCCACCCACTCCTGTAACAGACTCCTAACCTCTGGCTGCCTTGAAAAGCCATATTTGCTGGGGGGTGCACAAGCACCCTTGTGCAAGGTGATATCAGCTGACCCAATATAAGGAAGTGCACCCCTCTCTGGTCCTTCTCCCTAACCACAGTCATTCTGAGGCAGACAGGAAGAAGGATGGAGAGCTGGAGTGCAGAGAGGAACTTTACAAGAATAGTTCATACAGTCACAGAGTTGAAGACCAGAAGGGACCACTGGCTCATCGACTGACTTCCTGTGGGATGTCACCAACTACCCCTACATTGAGCCTGTAACTGTAGGCAAGAGCATCTCTGCCAGACAGGCATACAGTCTGGATCTGAAGTCATGATGGATTCTGAATCTCTTGACTTCCCTTGGTAGTTTGTTCCAACGGTCAATCACCTTCTCTATTAAAGTGTAACCAGTGCTGTCTGAGAGCCTTTGTAAATCAGAAGGGACATGGTGATCATCTAGTCTGATGTCTAGTATAACAGGCCAAAGAACTGCCCTGAATTGAACTAGAGCCGATCTTTCAGAAAAACATCCTCTCTTGATGTAACAATGGCCAGTGATGGAGAATCCACCACATCCCTTGGTAAATTGTTCCAGTGCTTAATTATCCTCACCGTAAAAAAGTGCCCCATTTGCAGTCTAAGTTTGTCCAGCTTCAACCTCCAGCCACTGGTATTTGTTATACCTTTGTCTGCTAGATTGGAGAACCCTCTCCAATGTATCAACATCCTTCTTGAATTGTAGACACCCGAACTGTAGACACCCATGATTCCAGCAGCAGTCTCAGCATTTTCCTGTTTATGGATCTAATGACCACATTAGCCCTTTTGGCCACAGCATTGTACTGGGAGCTCCTGTTCAGTTGATTATCCACAATGTCGCCCATGTCTTTTTCAGAGGACTATCTTCCCAGGATATAGCCCTCCATCCTGTAAGTATCTTACGTTCTTTGTTCCTAGATGTATACATTTAACCATATTAAACTGCATACTGATTGCTTGTGTCCAGTTTACCAAGTGATTGCTCTGTATCATTGACCTGTCCTCTTCATTATTTACCACTCCCCCAATCCGTGTTGTCTGCAAATTTCATCAGTGATGATTTTGTTTTCTTCCAGGTCATTGATAAAACTATTAATTAGCATAAAGCTAAGAACAGATCCCAATCTCTTCAAAGTCCTCACAGCTCAGAGAGTATGAAGGGGGTGGTGGTACTTTTCTTCTGTTAATGCCCTTCTTGTGGGGACATGTGCTTCCTCCTTCTATGCAGACAGACCTCTAAGTGGGTTTGCAGTGCCAAGACAAACCTGGCATCACATAACAGGTTTGAAGTCTGTGTGAAGGACAATGGTGCCAGGTGAGGGAAGAGGTGCTACGGTGGGTGCTTCCTGCATCCCCACCAAGGTTACTGAAGCCTCAATAGTCAGTGCTGAGTGAAGAATTCACTCCCAGTATAGGGCAGAGGAGAGTCTGGTCTCCAGGCTGTGATAGAGGATGGCACTAAAGCCAGAGTGGCGCAGTGCATCTTGGTCCTCTGATGCAGGACTTATGACATGGAGGCTGGTCTTGGTACCATTGACAGACCCAGTATCAGACTGATGAGCCTGGTATCTCAAAGCTCTCTGCTGTACACTGGGTTACCAAGTGGGTCTGGCCCAGGCACAGAAGGCACTGAATGTAAGCATCTGTCTTTATGACTGCTGGCAGGAAGTGTAGTTCCTGAAACCTTACAGGCTCCCGACCAGCTCTGGTCTCACTAAGTGGCCTAAGGGAAGGGCTATCTATACTAAGCTATCCTGTAGTACTCTGAACTAACCATTTACAAGAAAATCTTAAGCAAGACTAAGAAAAAGTCCAGTCTGAGGACATGATGGAGAGTTCTGTTCACAATCTATGAGGGCGGAGAAAGAAGTGTGGTTGGAGGTGCCCTTCCTGATACAGAATAGGGCAATGTCACTCACATAAGAAATCTTATGCACTCTGCCCCAAATGGACCTGGCTCTTCTCGGCAGTTCTACAGCTCCAGTCTGGGGCACCATATCCCACAAATGAAACATGCCCAGAGACCCCCTGGAAAATGAACAAGCTTTCACATAGAAATTCATCCTCTCCCCTCAGATCTACAGATGGCCAAAAGATTTCACCAGTTCTCAGAAGTACACCTCACCTCAGTCATACAGGCCTTCATCAATCTTTAGGGCTTGACTACCTCTACCCAAGGCTTTCTAGAAGCTCCAGCTAGTGCAGAAGAGTTACTTTTCTTGTGAGTAGGAAGGGCTGGGAGCAACTTCAGATCTGTGCTAGCCATGACAACCCTGAAAGTGTCTCCTTGCTCACTCCACAAACTGAAGTCACGGCCCCATGAAGAAAACCTGCTGATAAGAAAGCAAAGGGCTCAAAGACGACCATCCACCAGTTCTAAGGACCACATTACTAGCCCTGGAACTGGAAGCTTTTTAAGTAAGGGAAGGTCCCTCATTAACCAGACGATTAAGGCAGCCTAAAGCAACTGCCTTACCTTCACACGTTCATGGCAAGATGAAATAGCAGGCACATGCCTGCTATTTGACAACTCACCACCCATGGAAGGCAATCACCCTTTTACAGATGTCAGTGAGAGACTTCATTGTGTCCACACCTCTCTTCGGTGTGCAGGGAGCATTGGGTTTTGTTTTTTTGTTTTTTTAAACACCAACTTCCTGCCAGACAGCTCTGCTTCACAATTGAACAGGCAAAATTCCGAAATAGATGTGCCCCAGTGAATGCTGTTCTCACCCACTCCCACTAGGACGCCTTCATTTTCCAGATGTGCTCATGTTTCCTGCAAGGGAACTATTCAGAGTACAAAGATTCCCTCTGCCAGGGCGGCTGTTTCACAGGGAGGTCACTACAACACACTGAGTGTCCCCAAAAAGGCTCCCTTCAGTAGCTCACACTGCCAACTTGAAAAGGGTTTGTTCAGTCGCATTGTTCTGACTGGAACAAGCTGCATGCCTGCGTGGAGTTCAAATCCCTGCTCACTGCCCACACCCTGATTCTTCTCACTCACATAGTAACAGCACAGGAAAAGCCCTGAACAGCTTTCAGAAAGGGAAGTTTGTCTCTTCTCTAGTCATGGCCTTTTAATAAGCCAAAGGCCAGAAGTGAGCAGAACTACCCCACAATGCTTGTGCCAAGTTCTGTGATCTCACAGCTAACCCCCACTCACTACAAGCTCAGCAGATATGCAGCAGGCTGATGTGTGAGCTGGCAGTAGGGTTAGCTAAGCCTAAACCAGTGACCTTCAGCCAGCCTGTGTACTAGGACGCTCTCATCCTCCCAAACACTGGAGGAAGGAATCCATAAGAGCGGTGCTGAGACAAAACAAGGAACTTCCAGGCCTGCCCAAGAAGCTGGTTATAATTAGCCTGAGTCATACTTTCCAGCCCTTCAAATCCAGAGCTCGTTACTGAGAGTTCACTGAAAATGCCCAATTCCCTCACCCTGGCTCACTACTGAAAAACAGACAGACAATGAACCACTATCAACAAATCTTATCTCAGGGATCGCAGCATTAGAGTAAGGCAGATCCCTTCCCAAGAGCTCCTGTGACCGGCTCCAACCAGAGACTACTGTTGAGCCCAAGATATACAGGAGTAAACAGCCACAGGTGCTCTTGAAGCTACTGCAGCAGCACTGCTCTTTACATCTGAGTCAGGGAGAATTATTCCCCTGGTCCCAGGTGTCCCTAACTCTAAAGCCACCACTACTTAACACAACACCTGCCCAGTGCTCCAACTGGCAATGCTTTTTGTCCTGTACCAAACCTCCTCCAAGAAATGCTGGTTGATGGGTCACATTCAGTTAGCAATCTCTGCACTAAGCTCCTTAGAGGGAGAATAGAATGATTCCAGATCTTTCTTTTCAAGGAATTCAGAAGAACTCGCACCCACCAAGTCTAAATGCTTCAGAAATCTGCCTCTCTCAGTGACACTGTTATAATAGGCAGGGGACCTGTGCACACACCACACTTATAGCAGATAATAAATCTAGTATGGTTTCTGCAAATCAGTCCCTACAGATCCTACTTAGAGAATGAACTCTCTAATATCTGATAAGAATAAACCCGTTAAATAAAAGTCCTTTCACCAGATGGCAAACAGAGTGCTCATTGGGCTTGTCAAAAGCAGCGTCCTGTTTAAGGATCAAAGCTGCTTTGCACAGATTTATATCCAAATGCTCCAACAGCCACAAAAACACCATTTAACAGAATCAAGTAAATTAACCCAGGAAATTAAAGGAGACATCCTCATCCTGAGTGACTCACTGTGCACCAATAGCACCCTTCTCAGAGTGCTGCTGACCCTATGCACTTTGGAAAGGACCCTATACTGGGCAACGGAAGATAGAAAAACCGATCCATACTTAAAGACTAACAAATTTTGTTAGTCTTTAAGGTGCCACAAGTACTCCTGTTCTTTTTGCGGATACAGACTAACACGGCTGCTACTCTGAAACCGATCCATACTTGTGGTCATTTCCTTTCTACTAGTAGGACAGTCTATAGAACCAGAATTTTATGCTAGGTCTGCAGTCTCACTGCCACGCCAGAGACAGTCCCAGAGCCTGCCAGCAAAGACTACCTTGATCAATATTCAGATTATAGTACTAAAGAGATGCAACATTTCTGTTGATAGCAAACTGTAGTACACAAACTTGTCTGCTACAGGACCTACAGATTACTTCTCCACCACACTGGCTATTGATTCTATTTCACCCAGCCTGTGCTATGCTGTATCTGTGCAACTTCCTACCAGAAGAACATTTTGGTTAAGCACAGAAATTCTCCTATTCTGCTGAGAACGAAGGGCCACCAATCTCTGCAGTGGGATTGCGAATCAGCAGCAAGTGTGATGCTGTGGAGATATATATGCTCTCAGCAAATGTGCACTGGCATTGGTAGGTTGAGTTAAATCTTGGACTCTATCCATCCAGCGTGCTCTACCTGATCCATCTTGAATGAGAAGCCTTTGAAACCATCATGTATTTCCCCACAGGGAAGAGTGGAGTTAGGGTATTGCATTGTCAAAGACGGGTGACCAGGATACCTCTTGGAGATCCTGTGGCATCAGCATCTTTCCAGTAGGTGTAAAGGTTTAGGAAAGAATGGGGAAACATGATCTCCCTGCAGTCTGAGGAAGAATGTGTACCTGGAGAACAATGCCAGGTTCATTAGAAGACCCAGCCTTTTCTTTGAAGAACATACAATAGTGGGGTTCAATGCACAGAGCTCCCACCTACAGGCTCTTCTGAGGTGGCCACTCATTAAGAATGCCAGAGACTGAAAGAAGAGAATTTCCTCCTTCAGTGACTCAGATGCATGTTTGTGAGAACATTTAACATTCGGCTGTGATCCCAGGGCTCTGCTCCACATACTGCAGGGTAAGCTGATGAGTGAGGCTGGTTTACAGAGCCATCTGATGTCCAGCTTTCTCCTATTTACTTCTACCAAAATGTTAGTGAGAATGACCTTTTAGAGCCATCGATAACCCTCCCTGTAGGAGCCCAGGAGGTGTCACATTCTGGCTGAAGAAAGCATTTGAGGGTGGTCTCTACACTAATACAAAAATCCCAACCAAGTCAGATTAAGCATTGGGACATCTTGAAGCTAGACTTGAGTGAATACCCTGTCTTTTGTAAGAAGATTTCCTCTGAAAGCCCAGGCAGCTAGGATCAGCTTTCCTGGATTGTGATGGAATACCAGTCCCTGAGAGAGGGCTATAGTCATGCTGACTAGGTCTGAAAGTCATAGCCCCATACATTGCCAGAGAAGGCCATCCGTATGACTGCTGTCTTCTCCTTGATCTTCTGAACTGTTCTGGACAGAAACGGGACAAGAAAAAATGGTTACGCACCTTTCAGTAACTGTTGTTCTTCGAGATGTGTTGTTCATGTCCATTCCAAGCAGGTGTCTGCGCGCTGCGTGCACGCCAGCCGGAATATTTTCCCCTAGCAGCATCCGTAGGGTCGGCCCTGGCGCCCCCAGGAGTGGCACCACTACGGCGCCCTATAAAGGGGCCCGCTGTCCCTCCACCCCCTCAGTTCCTTCTTGCCGGCACTCCGACAGAGGGGCAGGAGGGTGGGTATTGGAATGGACATGAACAACACATCTCGAAGAACAACAGTTACTAAAAGGTGGGTAACCGTTTTTTCTTCTTCGAGTGGTTGTTCATGTCCATTCAAAGTAGGTGACTCACAAGCCTAAACCTAGGTGGTGGGGTCGGAGGTCACTGCTGACTGGAGTACTGCACGACCGAAGGCTGCATCATCCCTAGCCTGGTGCGTGATGGCATAGTGCGACGTGAACATGTGGTAGCTCTACAAATCTCCTGAATCGGGATCTGAGCCAGGAATGCCGCGGCGGAGGCCTGCGCCCTGGTGGAGTGGGCCGTGACCGGAGGAATAGGAGTTTTAGCTATACGATAGCATTCCCGGATGCAGGCTGCGATCCACGAAGATATCTGCTGAGAGGAGACCAGGAGCCCCTTCATCCTATCCACCACCGCGATGAAGAGCTGGGTCGACTGTCTAAACGGTTTGGTCCGTTCAATATAAAAGGCTAGGGCCCTGCGGACATCCAGGGAATGCAGCCTCCGCTCCGTACCTGAAGAGTGTGGTTTTGGATAAAACACTGGTAGGAAGATATCTTGTCCCATGTGGAATTGGGAGACGACCTTGGGGAGGAAAGCCAGGTGAGGTCTAAGTTGGACCTTGTCCTTATAGAAGACAGTGTACGGGAGCTCGGATGTCAGCGCCCTGAGCTCCGATACCCTCCTGGCCAAGGTGATTGCTATGAGGAAAGCGACCTTGTATGACAGGTACAGCAGAGAGCATGAAGCCAGGGACTCGAAGGGAGGCCCCGTGAGGGCGGAGAGGACAAGGTTGAGGTCCCAGATAGGAGCTGGTTGACGAAAATGCGGAAACAACCTGTCCATGCCCTTGAGGAAACGATCCACCAGCGGGTTCGCGAACACCGAGGTACCCCTGGTCTCCCAGGTGGAAAGCCGAGATGGCCGCTAAGTGAACTCGAACCGAGGAGAGGGAAAGGTCCAGCTGTCTTAGGTGGAGCAAATAGTCTAAAATAATGGGAATCGGGGCCCACAACGGCTCCTGCCCTCGCTGACCGGACCAGATGGAGAAGAGTTGGTGGCCCTGGCCGATGATTTCCTACTACTGAGCAGCACTTGTCTGATCTGTTGGGAGCATTGCATCGCCACTGGGTTCAACCATGGAGCATCCAGGCTGTGAGGTAGAGTGATTGCAAGTTCAGGTGGCGGAGGCAGCCCTGGTCCTGCGTGATCAGGTCCGGCAGCAGGGGCAGCGTCAGGGGCGCTCGAGTGGACATGTACAGGAGCAACATGTACCAATGTTGGTGCAGCCACGCCCGTGCTATCAGGATTACACGGGCGTGTTCCCTACGGATCTTGAGAATTACCCTGTGTATCAAGGGAATCGGAGGAAAGGCATAGAGCAGTCCTTCCCTCCAGGGCAGGAGGAAGACATCCGACAGAGACCCCGGAGGGAGCAGAACCGCCGACACTTCCTGTTTTCCTTTGAAGCGAACAGGTATAACTGGGGATAGCCCCAGAGCCGGAAGATTGAGCGCACTACGTCCTGACGAAGGGACCACTCATGACCCTGGAAAGAGTGGCTGAGGGCGTCCACCAGGCCGTTCTGTTCCCCCGGAAGGTAGAACGCCATCAGGTGGGTAGCATTCTGAACGCAAAAGTCCCACAGCACGAGGGCTTCCCTGCACAGGGGAGAGGAGCGTGCACCCCCGTTTGTTGATATAGAAGACCGCTGATGTGTTGTCCGTGAGGACTGAGACACATCTGCCGGCTAGGTGGGATTGGAAGGTAAGACAAGCCAGGCGTACCGCTCTCAGCTCCCTGACGTTGATATGTAACTTGAGGTCCTCCGGCGACCACAAGCCCTGCATCCTGAGATCTCCCAGGTGCGCTCCCCATCCCCAATCCGAGGCATCCGTCACCAGGGAGAGGGAGGGCTGAAGGGTGGCGAAGGGAACACCCATGCACACCTTCTGTGGGTCGAGCCTCCACCGTAGAGAGCTCAGCACCACCTGGGGAAGAGTCACCACTGAGTCCAGGGGATCCCTGGCCGGGCGGTATACCGTCGTCAGCCAGGACTGTAGTGGGCGAAGCCGCAGTCTGGCATGGCTCACCACGTAGGTGCACGCCGCCATGTGGCCCAACAGCTCGAGGCAGTTCCGTGCCGTTGCAGACCGAGGATGAGCTCGGACATTGATCGGAACATGGACTCCGGAAGATACGCTCTGGCGTGGGTTGAGTCCAGGACCGCCCCTATAAATTCTATCCTTTGAGTAGGAGATAGGGTGGACTTGGCCTCGTTCAAGAGGAGGCCGAGCTCGAGGAAGGTCTGCCTGATGAAAAGCACCTGAGCCTCCACCTGCTCCTTGGTGCAGCCCTTTATGAGCCAATCGTGGGGGAGGGATAGCTCAGTGGTTTGAGCATTGGCCTGCTAAACCCAGGGTTGTGAGTTCAATCCTTGAGGGGGCCACTTAGGGATCTGGGGCAAAAATTGGTCCTGCTAGTGAAGGCAGGGGGCTGGACTTGATGACCTTTCGAGGTCCCTTCCAGTTCTAGGAGATTGGTATATCTCCAATTATTATTTATTATTTTTATTTATTATTAATCGTCCAAGTAGGGGAATACCTGGATACCCCGCCTGCGCAGGAAGGCCGCCACAACTGCCATGCACTTTGTGAAAACCCTTGGGGCCGCTGACAGGCCACACGGGAGCACTGTGAACTGCAGATGGGCATCGGCCACGACAAACCTGAGGTACCAACGGTGTCGGGGGATTATGGCAATAAGTCGAGGGCGGCATACCAATCTCCTGGATCCAAGGAGGGAATGATCAAAGGCAGGGAGACCATGCGGAACTTGAGCTTTTTCACAAACTTGTTCAGCCGCCACAAGTCCAGGATGGGTCTAAGGCCCCCTTTCGCCTTCGGTATTAGGAAATAACGGGAATAGAAGCCTCTGCCCCTGAGCTCCTGAGGAACTTCCTCCACTGCCCCTGTTGCGAGGAGGGACTGCACTTCCTGAATTAGAAGTTGCTCGTGAGAGGGGTCTCTGAAGAGGGACGGGGAGGCGGGCTGGTGGGGTGGGAGGGAGGAGAACTGGATAGAATATCCCCTCTCTACCATGCGAAGCACCCAACTGTCCGATGTGATTCGGGACCAGGCATGGCAGAAGGGGGACAGACGTGACCCAAAAGGTAGGGATAGAAGGATCCAGAGTCCTGATCGGTAGGCCGTCCTCGACTGTACCGTCAAATAGGGGGCCTAGGCCCCGATGTCGGTCTCGGTTGGCCGGATGCCTGGCCGGAGGGGTGGCGTTGGTGGCGCCTCCTGCCGTTTCTGCCCCGCCTGTGCCCAACCTCTTGGTGATTCTGAGGCTGATAAGGGCGCAGGGCCGCCTGCGGCCTAAACTGCCTGTGCTGGGTTGCCTGGGTATGCAGGCCCAGCGAGCGAAGCGTAGCCCTCGAGTCCTTTAGGCTATGCAGACGCTTGTCCGTTTTGTCCGAGAACAGCATCTGCCCCTCGAAGGGGAGGTCCTGGATAGTCTGCTGGACCTCATAGGGAAAGCCCGAGACCTGGAGCCAGGCTCCCCGCCTCATGACCAGGCCTGTTGCCATGGTGCGTGAGGCTGAGTCCGCCGCATCCAGGGCTGCCTGAAGGGAGGCTTGGGAGATCAGCTTTCCCTCTTCCACCAAGGCCGAAAACTCTGACCTCGAGTCCTGGGGAAGGAGCTCGGTAAACTTCAACATGGCTGAACATGTGTTATGACCATATCGGCTTACGACAGCCTGTTGGTTGGCTATTCGTAGTTGTAGGCCTGCCGTGGAGTACACTTTTCTACCAAAGAGGTCGAGCCTTTTTGCATCTCTGTTCTTTGGCGTCGACCCTTGAAATCCCTGACGCTCCCTTTGGTTGGCCGCATCTACCACCAGGGAGTCCGGGGAAGAGTGGGTGTACAGATGTTCATGCCCCTTAGAGGGTACAAAATAACGCCTCTGTTTTCTTGGCAGTAGGGGCCAATGAGGCTGGCGTTTGCCATAAGGTGCGGGACGTGTCCTCTATGGTCTTGATCAACGGTAGGACCACCCTGGATGGTCCCGAGGGAGCCAGGATGTCCACTACCGGATCTACGTCCACCTCAATTTCCTCAGCCTGGATTGCGAGGCTCTGAGCTGCTTGCCGGAGCAGTTGCTGAAGGATCCTAGTGTCTTCCAGGGCCGGTACCGTGGCTGTGCCCAAGACTGCCTCATCCGGGAAGGAAGAGGAGGAAATCACTTGAATCGGCCCGTTCTCAGGCATGTCCAGCCCTTCGGGGTCTAGCAGCACACGGTACTGAGGTTGCAGGGCCGGTGCCGGTTCCAAATGTGGCACCGCGACCGGTACCGGGGTCACCAATGAGCGGCTTGGCGTGTCTGGCGGCACCTGCTGAGCCCGAACCGTGGTCGCCATCGGTGCTGATGCCTGGCTAAGGGGTGCTGGAACTTAGATGCGGTACACCCCTGCCCAGCAACGGTGCCGGTGGAGGAGGTAACTGCGCCAGGGACATTGATGTCGAGGAGACCGAGGCCGACCTGGAGCGAGAACCAAACGCCTGGCCCACCGACTGGTGGTAGGCCCAGGGGGTCCAAAACGGCCACTGGGAGGGCGGTTGCCATTGCTGCTGCCACTGTGGTGGGTACCGCTGGTGGCTCACCCGCGAAGCTGACCTCCTGCTCCGCGACCGGCTGGAGCCCGCCTCTGAGTCTGAGGTCTCTGAGTAAGAGGACCTGGGAGGAGCGGCATCCATTGTCGCCGGAGAGCGGTGCTGAGGGGACAGGGAGCTGTCTCTCTGGTCTGGTGCCGCGGGGCGGAGAGGGAGGCGACATCATGGCCGGCTTGCCCCTTGACGTTGTACTCGGGGACGGGCTATGGTTGGCAACTCCCTGCCACTATGTGGGGAGGCCGGTACCGGGAGTCTCAGCAAGTGTGAGGCCGCCTCGAATGCCTCCGGCGTCGAGGGGAGATGCACATCTCCGCTGAGGTCCGGGGATCTTGGTCGCTTCGGACTTGAATGCCCTCTCTCCGGTGCGGGAGTCGAGAGAGCAGCCGGGGGCTGTAGCCCAGCCTGCCCACTTGTACCGGCAGACGGCATCGGCCTCTGGAGGTCCTGGTGGGGTGATCGCTCCCTCACCGGCCTCTTCTTCTTAGCGGGCACCGGGGAGGGTGAGTGGTGCCGCGCTGAGGCCGACTTCCTATGACCTGACTCCCTCCGGTGCCGGGCTTTGGAGAATTTGGGCTGGGCCCTAAGTCCTGATGCCGGTGCTGGGGCTCTCCGCACCAACGATGATGTTCTGGGCACCGCATCGGCCGGCTCTGGGTCTGAAGGTGGCCGCAAGGCAGCCTCCATCAGAAGAACTCTAAGTCTTTGTGCTCTGTCTTTAAGGGTCCTGGGACGGAAGCCCCTGCAAATAGTGCACCGGTCCCTTTGGTGGCTCTCTCCGAGGCACCTCAAACAAGCAGAGTGCGGGTCACTCTTTGGCATGAATTTCCCGCAGTCCTTGCAGAGTTTAAACCTGGGAGACCTGGGCATGCCCCGGCGGGGTGACGAGAATGTGGGGGGAGACCCCCCCAACAGCTAAGAACTATGTACAACTGATCTAGATAGACTAACTATATACACAGACTATACACACTAGGATGGAACACTGCTAAACTTGCTATCAGCAAGCGAAGTTCCAGCTAGCCGTCACCGGCGGTAAGAAGGAACTGAAGGGGTGGAGGGTCGGTGGGCCCCTTTATAGGGTGCCATAGTGGCGTCACTCCAGGGGGTGACAGGACCGACCCTACGGTCACTGCTAGGGGAAAATCTTCCGGCTGGCGTGCACGCGGCACGCACACACCTGCTTGGAATGGACATGAACAACCACTTGAAGAAGAAGAGAGGTACGCAGAAGGCACTCCGGGTACATTTTCAGAAGGATCCTTTGGTACTGGTTTGGTCCCTCTCAGGAGAAAGGGAGAGTGTGGGGTCTTACGGTTAAATCTGGGAGTAAAAGTCCATTGGCGGTTTGCTGAGGTGTGCAGTTAGGTGGGTGAAAGTCTCAAAATAGAGACACCCCCCCACCCCCAGCCAGCTCTACTAGCGTCCTGTTAGTCTGCTCCAGTGCTTAGCTCTCCTTTAGCATGAAGTGCACACAGGGATGAGATACAAGTCTTACTCTCCTGCCTAGGAAAGTAAGACTTGTAAGGAAGGGGATCAGGTCCCGGCATTTAATACTCATCATGGTGGATGTGATGCTCATCATTACTAGGACACTCTTGGTGCATTCAGGGGAGGCTGTGCTTTGAGACCATGTCACATATTCTGCTCCAGCCAGCTGATGCTGTGCTCTCCTCCCTGTGACAATGTTTCCTTGATCACTCTTCTGCTGGTAATGTGCTCCCAGCCCTCTAGACACATGCCTAGAAGTCACTGATTCTTTCCAGTTCAAAAATTCTGCAGCCTGCTCTTCTACTGACCTACACTCATCAGCAGAGAGTGACCTCAACGACAGCACACAAGAGCAGCTTCGAATGATGACTGGAGGAAGAGGTTAATGTGAACTTCTTCCTGTGAGTGCTGCTGGGACAATGGCTAGCCCGAAGCATGGGCGCCAACTTATATGGGCTCATGGGGCTAAAGCCCTAGGAATATTCACAATCAGGGGCTCTGCTCCACCAATATTTGGAGCTAGGTTTCTCCCCTGCTTGGAGCGCAGGGGAGTCAGAGGGCTCTGGGCTGCCTGCAACCGTGGGGAGCCCAGAGCCTTTTAAATCCCAGCCGCGGCCGGGAGTCAGAGGGCTCTGCGCTGTCCGCTGCGGCGGGGAGCCCAGAGCCCTTTAAATCCCAGCCATGGCCGGGAGTCAGAGGGCTCTGCGCTGCCCGCTGCAGCAGGGAGCCCAGAGCCCTTTGAATCCCAGCCCCTGTCCGCTGATTGCCCCCTCCCCACACCCCTGCCCCAACTGCCTCCCAGGACCCCCACCTCCTATCTAAGCACCACTGGTCCTTGTCCCCCGATTACCCCCTCCCGAGACAACTGCCCCTTGGGACCCCAGCCCCTATGGCCCTATCTAAGCCTCCCTTCTTGTCCCCAACTGCCCCCTCCTGAGACCCCACCCAACTTCCCCCCAGGACCCCACCCCCTACCTGTCCCCTGATAAACCCCCTGGACTCCCATGCCTATCCAATTGCTGCCTGTCCCCTGACTGCCCCTCCAAACCTCTGCCCCATCCAACCCCCCCTGCTCCTTGTCCCTTGACTGCCCCCCGGAACCCCCTACCCCTTCTCCAACCCCCAAACCACTTACTGTGCCACTCAGACCAGCATGTCTGGCTCCGTGCAGCTCCAGACAGTTGCTGCCATGCTCCCCCATGGAGCCCACAGCCCTCTCTCACCCCCAGCACCTGCCTTCCAGATTTGAACACCTCAAAATTCAGGAGTGCTCAAGCTCGGTTTGGGCAGCTTTTACTTCATTTCTCCCAAATCAAATATACTGATCCACTGTAACTTGCTGTAGAAAAAGTAGGATAAAATTGAGCAAGAAATGCTTATTAGGACTGGAATTGCTATTTTCAACATCCATTGCCTTTTTGTTTGTTTGAAAGGAAGACAGTGATATTGCATTGGCAAATTCCCCATAGAAAGAAAGAGTGGAACAAAAGAATAATAAAGGCACCTCAACTTTTCCTCATTTATGGAGGACAGTCTTATAATATGCATCCAGATATCCTCCAATCACACAAGCTGAAAACTGTTCCACTTTACTGCAGCTCTGTAACCATATGGGAACCAATCCTGTCTGTATTTTGTGCACATCCAAAATTCCGGCTGAATGACCCGCCCTGGGAGCGAGTTACCAGTGACCCAGGGCTGGGGCAGCAGGAGGGTACGGGGGGAGCCCAGGGCTGGGAAGGGGGGCAGCCAAATTTTTTTTTGCTTGGGGCAGCAAAAAACCTAGAGCCGGTCCTGCCCGGAGCTTCCCTGCCTGAACGTAAAGAGCGCGCAGCACGCGTGTCTCTCCCTTGCTGCTGCTGCTGCCGCCACCTAAGGGCTACAGCATAACAGCAGTGCAAGCTGCTGGTGCTGTAGCACCTCAGGAGGGGGCCGTGCCGTGCCCCCTCACCATAATCCCATCTAGGTTGTAATTAATTTTGACTGAGTTGACCAGGACAATATCCCTAAGACCTGCAGACTTGTGGCTGCTGCTCTGTGACTTTTAAAGCAGATGAAGCCACTTTTGATTACAGCTTAAAACAAAATGATGCGGGTGAGAGGAGTAAGTGATTGATTGGTTTCACATAGGACCTAGAGTAAAATTGCTATAAAGGATTGTCTGAAACTGGTGTACAGACAAACTAGTGTGTGGCAAAGTCTTAAAATGACTGAGAATTGAAATATTTAATTGTAATGTGCTCTTAAATTAATCAGATTGTATAAAAATGGTTCCCAATTGTCGATGCAGTGATGGTAAAATGTATATTGAAGTAGGCAAGTGCTGCTTCTGACTTTCCACTTTTAATTGACCCTTGTAATCTTGTGGCACTGACACGTTGTAGCTTCATTTTATATCGGCTTACAGGGCGGGAGCGGGGGGGGAGGGGCACCACCATTTTGGGCCCCACCAAAAATTATACAAACCTGCCGCCTATGGCCCGAAGTGTAGGAACAGTGGAAGTATTGACCACAACGCACACAGCTATGGACTATTCAAAAGAACTATTATATAGGGATATGGCAACATGCCTCATTTTTATCTATAGGAGAGAAAACTCCTTGGGAGTTAGCTACTAGGGTAGGCTTTAAATGTATCCATCTTGAACTGTGGCTTTGAGAAGCTTGTTAGGTCCAGCATATCATTCCTGACTTCCTGGGGACCAGGAAGAGAGAGTATAGGTCATTGTCTTTCTGATCTGCTTTACTTCTACAATTGGGAGACGTTTAATGGCTGTTTTTGCCTGATTTTCACTGGGGCTTGAGCTTCCTATGTACTGGCTACGAAAGGATTGGCTCTTCTGAGTCCATAACTACATTGGTTTGCTGAGAGCTCCAGCTGAGCAGCACCAATTGTCTAGGGTTGCATGAGATGCAACAGCAAATAAATGCCAGAGTTCTTTCAAGTGCACCTAGCCCACAGGATTTCCTAACCTCTAAGACAGGTGGATTCGGATAGGGAATCTGTCCAGGCCAAAATCGCCCCAGCAAAACAAGTGGAAACTGTTGATGCTCTTCCACTACTAAAGTTACCTACCTATGTCTTCAGTAAGGAATCCCCTCTCCTTTGGAAGGAAGTCCTCCACACTCAGTTACCAGCACAGAGATCTGTATTAAACCCATGTAGGGTAAACCCATGAAAGTCTCACATAGACAAGGCCTAAGTCTGATTTTAAAATCAATTTAAGTTGAAGTGCAACTTCTTTGTTTAGACTAGTCCTCTGACACACCTGAAAACCACTCAGGTTTCACTGCACCACAGCACAGTAATCCTCCTCCAGCACCTTCCAGCTGAGGAGCTGGAAGCACTTTCCCTGGGAGGCAGGGAAGCATGACAACATCCAGCTATGGAACCTCTTAGTGCTTCCATGCAGGTTCAATTGCCCCTGCATGCTCTACGTGCCCCATAATCCCAAGAATGTGTGCCCAGTGCTCCCCCAAACCTGCCACACCCCCACATGGACAATCAGTGCTACCCCCAATCCTACATGTGCTCTGAGAACACCCTGTCCAGAAGTCTCGTCGAATGAGCCTTCACTATAGGAGGCGGGGGAACCCCTGCCAGGTCGTAACAAGTGCGTATGCACAAGGTGATCCAGCGGGAGATCCGCTGGGTGGATACCAGTCGGCCCCTCATGCGCTCGGCCGAAGCAATGAAAAGCTGAGGGGATTTATGGAACAGCCTCAAATGGAGGCCTTGTGAGGCAGAAGAGCACTAGGTTCAGGTCCTAGAGCAGGACCTGGGGTCTAGCGTAAGGGAATGCCCAATCCAGCCCTTTCAGGAATCGGGAGGTCATGTGGTGTGAAAACACCGAGTGGCCCTGCACCGGGGAGTGGAAAGGTGAAATGGCCGCCAGGTGCACCCTGACCGAGGAGGGTGCCAGCCCTTGGGTCCTAAGGGACAGGAGGCAATCGAGGATAAACTGGATAGATGAGGAGGAGGGGGAAGAACCCCTCTCCCTCGCCCACTTGGAGAATCGATACCATTTGGCCAGGTAGGTTCAACGTGTGGACGGTTTCCTGCTCTCGAGCAGGACCTAACATCCTCAGAACACCTCCCCTCCTCCTCATTCAACCACAGAGCAGCCACACTGTCAAGTGGAGCGCGGCCAGGTTGGGGTGGAGGAGACATCCTCCCTCCTGGGAGAGGAGGTCCAGTCGGAGCAGCAGCCTGCACGGGGGGGCCACTAAAAGCTGCAGGAGGGTCCCGTACCAATGTTGATGGGCCCAATCCGGGGCTATAAGGATAATCTGAGCCCCATCTGCCTTTACCTTCTGTAGGACCCTGCCTATCAGGGGGAAGGGTGGAAAGGCGTAGAACAGGCGGCCCGACCATGGGATTAGGAACGCGTCCGATATCGCCCCTTCGCCCTGGAGCAGAATCGTGGGCATAGGCGATTCTGGACGGTGGCTAATAGATCTACCTGGGGAGTGCCCCACTCTAGGAAGAGCTGCCTGGCCACCTCCCTGTTTAGAGACCACTTGTGTTGTTGGGAGAAGAACCTGCTTAGGCAGTCTGCAAGCATATTGCGCCTGCCGGGCAGGTGAAAAGCCCTCAGAAGGATGGTGTGAGCTATACAGAACTCCCACAGGAGCTGGGCTTCCTGGCACAAGGCCACAGAACGCGTGCCCCCTTGTCTGTTGATATAATACATCGCGGTCGTATTGTCTGTGAGGACTCTGACCACCTTCCCCCCTAGGTGCTGGCTGAAGGCTACGCACGCCAGGCGTACCACCCAGAGCTCCCTGACATTTATGTGCAAATGCAATTCTGAGGGCGACCATCTGTCCTGGGTTTTGAAGCTCCCCACGTGGACTCCCCATCCCAGGTCCAAGGCGTCTTATGCCAGATCTAGTGAGGGAGAGGGTTCCCGGAAGGGGATACCCTGAAGCATGTTGCTCGGGAGGGACCACCATTGCAGGTTGGCGACTACATTGGGTGGCAACATGACGACCTTGTCCAGGTCGTCCCTGGCCTGGGAATACTGGGAGGCCAGCCACAGTTGGAGGGGCCTCATCCTGAGACTGGCATGTCACACCACGGAGGTGCATGCTGCCATAAGGCCTAGGATTTGAAGGCACACCCGTGTCGTCATCACTGGAAAGGCCGTGACCACGGTGATGAGACCTTTGAGCGTCTCGAACCTGTCCGGGGGGAGGGAGGCCATGGCTACCAGGGAGTCTAACAGTGCCCTAATGAAGTGTATGCGCTGAACCAGGACTAACATGGACTTTTCCTTGTTCACCACTAGGCCTAGACTCGTGCAGGTATCTAGCAGGAATTCCATCTGTGCCTGCACCTGGGACCGAGAGACTTGCCCTTGAGCAGCCAGTCCAGGTAGGGGAAGATCTGCAGCCCGTTCCTCCTGAGGCGGGCTGCCACCACCGCCATGCATGTGGTAAAAACCTTGGGGGCTGCGGAAAGGCCAAAGGGAAGGACCGTAAACTGGTAATGGTCTGTCCCTACCAGGAAGCAGAGGAAGCGCCTGTGACCCTCGAAAATGTGGATATGGAAGTACGCATCCTGGAGGTCCAGGGATACGAACAAATCCCCTGGGTCCAGGGATGGAATAATAGAGGTCAGGGACACCATACGGAATTCGCAGAGAACCAGAAACTGGTTGAGATTTCGCAGGTCGAGGATGGGCCTGAGCCCACCTTTCGCCTTCGGGATCAGGAAATACTGGGAGTAAAATCCTTTGCCCTGGAATTCCCGAGGTCTCCTCTCCACCGTGCCTAGGGCGAGAAGGAGCGTCACCTCCTGATTTAAAAGGAGGGCGTGTTCCGGGTCCCCAGGGACACCCCAGGACGGAGGATGATGTGGTGGGGTTGCATCAAATGGCAGCCTGTACCCCTCGAAGATGGTATGGAGGATCCACGGGTCCGACGTTATACAGGACCAATGCACTCTGAAGACCAATAAACGGTTGCCAAAAACCAACTTTATTAACTGGGGGGTTTCCCTGACAACAGGCCAGGTGGTCCCTGCAAAAAAAAAAAAAAAAAAAAAAAAAAAAAAAAGTCAAAAATGCCTCTTCCCTTGCCTCTTGCCCTTCGAGGGGCCGGGGCGTGGGGCCGAATGGGACTGGCGCTGTGACCTGCGCCTCTGATCCCTAGGCCTTTTAGGCGGGGGGCTCATATCTGCCCCTTACGGGGGGAGACGAGGGCTGCAGCCTGAGTTTGTCCTTGGCTGGCGGGACATACAGGCTGAGAATCTGCAGGGTGGTGTGGAAGTCTTTCATCCTGTGCAGACACATATCCGTTTGGTCCGCAAATAATGTTTTGCCGTCGAACGGCAGGATTGGGATAACACGGACAGCCCTGACAGCGAAAGCCACGATGCCCGTCGCATGGAGATAACCGAGGCCATCGAACGTGCTGCTGTGTCAGCTGCATCTGAGGCCACCTGGAGAGCTGCTTTCGCCACTGCCGCACCCTCAACTAAAGCCTTGAATTCCTTCCTGTCCTTCTCTTGGAGGGAGAGCTCGAAATTAGGCAGAGACACCCACACGTTAAAGTCATACCTGCTCAGGAGTGCCTGATGGTTTGCCACCCTGAGTTGGAAACTCACAGAGGAATAAACCTTTTTCCCCAAAGGTGTCCAGCCTCCTTGCATCCTTGTCCTTGGGGGTGGGTGCGGGCTGGCCGTGTCTTTCATGGTGGTTGACCAACTCCACCACCAGTGAGTTCGAGGTAGGGTGAGTGTACAGATACTCATGCCCCCTTGTTGGGGCAAAGTACTTCCACTCCGCCTTCTTAGAAATGGGTGGCAGAGAGGCCGGGCTTTACCATAGAGCGATTGAAATGTTGGCTACCCCTTGGTGAAGCGGTAGGGCCACGAGGCCCAGTGCCGAGAAGGACAGGACATTAAACAAATTGTCCGATGGCTCCTCCATCTCCTCCGCCTGGAGCTGGAGGTTGGTGGCCACACACCGGAGAAGCTCCTGATGAGCTTTGAAATCCTCCTGAGAAGGAGGTGACGGCGCCGCTATGGACTCGTCCGGTGCCGACGAGACGACCGGTACCACGCCTAGGGCATCGGACACTGCCAGTAGGTCGCACTCCATGTCCGGGTCCAGGTGTGGTGCTGGTGGTTCGGTGCCCGAGGACTGCTCTCGGTACCAAGGCAGAGACACTGAGGGCACTTGGGATGCCCCAGCCACAGAGCGGAGCCCTGGCGGTGCAGGCGCCTGGGGCCACGGTGCCCACTGGCACCACTGTCCTTGCCATGGTGCCCCTTGCCACTGCGCCGGCTGAGGCCCAACCAGGGTTACACGTTCCCGAGGGACGTGCGGCCTGGGGAAGGACGGCTGGGAGCCAAGGCTGAAGTGACTGAGGATCGCACGGTGCCGTAGGAGCGGCTCGATTGGTCCTGTCTATGTCTGATCCGGCCCCGGGATTTAGACCTCGACGACGAGACAAACGTCGGAGGTGCTATCTCTGGACTCCCGTCAGCGACTGCGGCTACAACACGTCAGTGCTGGTGACTATCAGGATGCACTCCAAGCATGGCGTGCGCCGTGGTATGATCGGCGGTGCCGATGGCATCGCAACCTGCTATCACTGCGGCTGGACAAGGAGCGTCGACGCTTTCTGTCCCGGCGCCTGCGTCCCCTGGGGGCGGAGGAAGACTCCAGCAACTCCCTCCCAGGCAACCCCGACAACGGAGTGGAAACCTGACGTGGGCTACGGGAAGGCCCCGCGGATCGAGCAGGGACCTCAACCTCTGACCTGGCCGGTGAGGGCTCATAGGCACACAGCGGCGTCTTTCCTTGGGACCGGGGCCCCAACTTGGGTGGCCCGCTCAGTACCAGCATGACGAGGATGTCGCACGCTGCCTGAGCTGCCTCCAGTGTTGATGGAATCCTCATCGTCGGGGAGGCACGTGCTGATGGGGCCGGACTACTCTGCTCCGCGTGAGTCAGAGGTCTGGGTCCCCAGGGGGATCGCGGGCTGCCCAACTCGGGTCTGGCCTCACCCCTGTCCTTGGCTCGGCGCCACTAGATCTTGCCTTGCTTCTTGGCAGGGGAGCGGTGCCGACTAGTGGATAGGGCTTTGCTCTGCACCGAGGATGCGGTGCCCAGCACCGGGTCGGCGCACCGGTGCCAAGGCCAGAGCCGACTCCATAAGTACAGCCCGGAGTTAGATTTCACGTTTAGTCCGGGGCTTGAAGGACTTACAGATTTTACAGCGCTCACTTATATGAGCTTTGCCCAGACAGCGAAGACACTTGGAGTGTGGATCACTTCTGGGCATGGAATTGCCACAGGAGTCGCACGACTTGAAGCCTGGGGCTCGGGGCATGTCCCGAGCCAGGCTACTAACTGGAGAAACTACTAACGGTCAAAGATCGTACTACTAAGGAAGACACTACAGCAAAGCTGGAGCACAAGTTCCGACTACCTTCACTGGTGGCAAGAAGGAACTGAGGGTGGGGGGGAGTGGGCAGCCCCCTTTATGGCACGATATAGAGGCACCACTCCAGGGGTCACAGCGGGGCTCCCCCACTACGGGTACTGCTAAGGGAAAAACTTCCAGCACCGGTTCACATGGCGAGCATGCACACCTACTGTGGAATACACATGAGCAATCACTCGAAGAACAACACGTAATTCTCTCAGGTTTAGACTGGGAAATGGTCCAGCCCCAGCTGTCAGTGAATCTAGAAAAGCATGGGGCACAGGAGCAGTGTTCCCTGCACCCAGCCTGGAGAGGACTCCTCACCAGTAGTGAATAGTGACATCCTGATAGTGTCTCACTATCCTTTCCTTGCCTAGCCAGTGTCAGTTTCACACTTTCATTTCTCGCAGCTACAGCACCTAGAAGTTGTGAAGGCAATAGACTCAAAGCTTGAGGACAGGCAGACAGTTTGATCATAGCTCCTCTCAGACAAGAAGTGTCCCCAGCTCTCCCCATGTGTCAAATAGAGTCAAGAGCCACAGTCATAGAACAGGGTCTGGGCTATGGCACTACACCAGTGCCCAATATTTTGTCCCCATGGTAAAACAATGGGGTGACTTGTGTCAGAGGATCAGTCAAGGATTTGGGCTATGGGAGGCTGAGGGTCACTGTCCTTCAGTGATTCATGTGCCCCTTGCTCGGGCATCTGGGTGCATGACAGGTTAAATGCAACCAGACATTGAACCAAACCAGCTCCTACAGAGGGGATCAGACCTCTATTCTTCACTCTGGGATGAAGGAGTTCAATTCAGTAAGAAACACAGTTGTAACCCCCAAGGAGATTACCTAGATTCCTGGGGCTCTGTCTGCTGGCAGCTCAGGGAGAGGCACACTGTCCCTGGTAGGGAGGGGGAGCCAAGGCAGACTTAGAGTCTGCCCAGCAACAAATAGGGAGTTCAGGAAAGGGGAGAAGCCATTTCTGAGTCAGTCTGAGCCAGACAGGGCAAGGGCAGGATTGGCTGTGTGGGGAGCTGGGGAGTCCCAGGCCTGCATGCAGGGTTCCCCCTGAGAACTAGCTTCTAGAGACCTGAAAGCAAGATCCCTCAGCTGGGCTTTACCCTCTTCACTGATGACTCCCAGTTTGTAGAGTTTTGCTGGGAAACTTCCCCAGCCAGGCTGAGTTAGCCCTCCAGCTCCCTAGGTGAGACCAGTCACCACATGGTCAGCTCTGCTCTGGCTGCTAGTCCAGGGCTGCTGCCTGCTGTAAGTGTGTCTGGACACTGGGCTAGGAAACTACAGTTTGGATTTTAGTATAGTTGTGTAATCTGCATCTTAAGCCCTGCACCCCTTTGTGGTGAGGGGAAATTCTGGGACCAGAAGTAGCCTGACTCCTGTCTGAAGAGGATCCCTGCCAGCAGAGATCTGCCTCTCTGCAGTGACTGAGGAGTCTAGAGTCATATCTGAATCTGAGGATCATTCATGGAGTTTGTGAGTGCACCATCTTTTAGTCAGTCAGGAAACTTGTTTTGGGGACCCCCTACTCCCTGGATTGGGGATTTTATAACCTGATGCAAATTAAACCTGTGGAGGGACTTACCACCTCCTCCTCCTTGCGATTCCTTTGGGCTGTACTGAACCCAGTCAGCCACACTGCCAGACCACTGCAGAGAAGAATTTTGTGGTCACAGATCATCAAGGACCCCAACAAAGTACGCGTACCAATGGGACACTAATCTTATATTTGCTACATCAGGTCACGTGACTGGGGAAAGTCACAGGTATTATCAGTGTGGGCACCGGTGACCCTAACAATAGTGTTTTACCCTGTTATATTTGTCTCCTGTTTAATATAAGTATTGTGTTGAATATATTGTATGTGTGTTTGTGTTATTTCTTGGAAGTCTCCAACTATCTGGCAACTAAGTGGGGATTACCCTGTAATTAGAATTTTCCTCCCAAGCTGCCCTGGTGACCCTGCCAGGAAGGGGGCGGGGGGAGGGGTGGAGGCACCGCCAAATAAATTCATAGGAAATAATAAAGATACACCCTGCTGAGTGAGTTGCGGGATCCAGAAGAACCCAGACCTGTCCATCAACACCTGTAAGCAGATTGACATTAAAGAAGGTAACCGAGTGGAGAGAGGGTGCTATACAGTGAATTTCCAGAAGAGGGAAATGGAAGTTTCTTCCACCCACCTATCACCAAACCCAACAGCCTCCCCCTTTCTCCCATCTGAATCATGACCACCTATGACCTATCAGTTCAAACTCATGTGTCACACTGGTGCGGAGACAGGCCCAGTCCCTCCCAAGGGCATGACTGCAAGGAAGGGGATTGTGAGATGAGGCAGGCTGATGCATTTCTCACCTGCACCATTTCTCCATTGGAAGCAAGTAAATCTGTGGGGATGGTGATTCTGAAGGAGCGTCCCACCACAGCAGAGCTGTCTGGAATCCCGACCACTGGTGGGACTGTCTCACGGAGATCTGACAGCACAGAATGCATGGAGGCCTCTAACTGGTTTTCCCAGTCCTGTACAACTTCGGAAGGTTCACTGGGCCAATGGCATTGAACAAAGGCAGCCACCACCAGCAGCGTAAGCAAAGTCCTCCCCAGCAGAGGGGGAAGCAGTACAAATCCCACAGTCATTTTTCCTGCAGACTCCAATACTGTATTCCACTCAGAAAAGGAGCCCTGAAAGCCTGTGTGCTGGCTCCTCAAGCTCCTCACAGCAGCTTCATCCTGGGAGTCTCCTGAACCTGAGAGAGAAAGAAGAGGCCAGGTCAGCAAATGAAAGATGCCTATTTAAGAGCACTGAAGAATAGCTGAGAAGCCCACTTGCCTAATGCCTTTGCCCTCCCTCCCTTTCAGCTCTGCTGTGCAAATGCAAGAGGCCCATTCCCAGTGGAGAGCAAGTGCCTTTAGCAGCCCATGCTCACACTGGAGTACAACCACTCAATGGAAACAAGGACCCTTCCTCCTCCCCATGCTCAGCCACCAACTGCTGGAGCCTGTGCACTCAGTGATTCAGTGAGGAACACCCCAGGGTGTGAGCAGGAGGAACTGATGCAGTGACAGAAGCTACAATGGAAGTAGGTGACCTTTCCAGGAAAGCTAGGACATCAATGAATTTAAATGCTAATTACACAGAACAAGTCCCTGAAGAGATGTACACCAGTGTGAGCAGGAAGCTGCCACCTTGACAGCCTGGGGCAGGACAGATGATTCTGCTCCGAAGGCCCATGAGTCCCCTCAACCAGACCTGCCCCCAACTCTAGCTTTCAGTGTTAGGCATGTGTGCAGAACAGACCCTCTTGGCCAGCAATGCACAGCCAAATCTGGTGTGGGGCAATAAGCATGCACTGGGCCCCCCAGCGCGCCTCCCTACACATGCAGGACACTCCCCTCCCTATCATACCCCGCCAGTCCCCACTCCACTCCTCATAGAATCATAGAATCTCAGGGTTGGAAGGGACCTCAGGAGGTCATCTAGTCCAACCCCCTGCTCAAAGCAGGACCAAACCCAACTAAATCATCCCAGCCAGGGCTTTGTCAAGCCTGACCTTAAAAACCTCTAAGGAAGGAGATTCCACTACCTCCCTAGGTAACCCATTCCAGTTCTTCACCACCCTACTAGTGAAAAAGTTTTTCCTAATATCCAACCTAAACCTCCCCCTCTGCAACTTGAGACCATTACTCCTTGTTCTGTCATCTTCTACCACTGAGAACAGTCTAGATCCATCCTCTTTGGAACCCCCTTTCAGGTAGTTGAAAGCAGCTATCAAATCCCTCCTCATTCTTCTCTTCTGCAGACTAAACAATCCCAGTTCCCTCAGCCTCTCCTCATAAGTCATGTGCTCCAGCCCCCTAATCATTTTTGTTGCCCTCCGCTGGACTCTCTCCAATTTATCCACATCCTTCTTGTAGTGTGGGGCCCAAAACTGGACACAGTACTCCAAATGAGGCCTCACCAGTGCTGAGTAGAGGGGGATGATCACATCCCTTGATCTGCTGGAAATGCCCCTACTTATACAACCCAAAATGCCATTAGCCTTCTTGGCAACAAGGGCACACTGTTGACTCATATTCAGCTTTTCGTCCACCGTAACCCCTAGGTCCTTTTCTGCAGAACTGCTACCCAGCCATTCGGTCCCTAGTCTGTAGCAGTGCATGGGATTCTTCCGTCCTAAGTGCAGGACTCTGCACTTGTCCTTGTTGAACCTCATCATATTTCTTTTGGCCCAATCCTCTAATTTGTCTAGGTCCCTCTGTATCCTATCCCTACCCTCCAGCGTATCAACAACTCCTCCCAGTTTAGTGTCATCTGCAAACTTGCTAAGGGTGCAGTCCACACCATCCTCCAGATCGTTAATGAAGATATTGAACAAAACCGGCCCCAGCACCGACCCTTGGGGCACTCCACTTGATACCGGCTGCCATCTAGACATGGAACCATTGATCACTACCCGTTGAGCCCGACCATCTAGCCAGTTTTCTATCCACCTTACCGTCCATTCATCCAGCCCAGACTTCTTTAACTTGCTGGCAAGAATACTGTGGGAGACTGTATCAAAAGCTTTGCTAAAATCCAGAAATAGTACATCCACTGCTTTCCCCTCATCCACAGAGCCGGTTATCTCGTCATAGAAGGCAATTAGGTTAGTCAGGCATGACTTGCCCTTGGTGAATCCATGCTGACTGTTCCTGATCACTTTCCCCTCCTTTAAGTGGTTCAGGATTGATTCCTTGAGGACCTGTTCCATGATTTTTCCAGGGACTGAGGTGAGACTGACTGGCCTGTAGTTCCCTGGATCTTCCTTCTTCCCTTTTTTAAAGATGGGCACTACATTAGCTTTTTTCCAGTCATCCGGGACCTCCCCCGTTCGCCATGATTTTTCAAAGATAATGGCCAATGGCTCTGCAATCTCATCGGCCAACTCCTTTAGCACCCTCGGATGCAGCGCATCCGGCCCCATGGACTTGTGCTCGTCCAGCTTTCCTAAATAGCCCCGAACTACTTCTTTCTCCACAGAGAGCTGGTCACCTCCTCCCCATACCGTACTGCAGAGTGCAGCTGTCTGGGAGCTGACCTTGTCTGTGAAGACAGAGGCAAAAAGAGCATTGAGTACACTAGCTTTCTCCACATCCTCTGTCACTAGGTTCCCTCCCTCATTCAGCAAGGGGCCCACACTTTCCTTGACTTTCTTCCTGTTGCTAACATACCTAAAGAAACCCTTCTTGTTACTCCTAACATCTCCGGCTAGCTGCAACTCCGAGTGTGATTTGGCCTTCCTGATTTCACACCTGCATGCCTGAACAATACTTTTATACTCCTGAACAATACAGCCCTTTTATACTGAACAATACAGTATACTCCTCCTCGTACACTGTCCTGCCCCTCTCCCCACATAGGATGGGCACCACCGCTCTTTCCCAGCACTGTGCCAGGATCAGGTGCTGTCCATTCCTTGTTCACAGACCTGCCTTCAATGTCTCTTATTTAGCTGCTTGTTCTTTCTCCCTCCACCTTTGCGGTCTCTTCTCTTCCCTTTGGTCCCCCAACTCCCATCTTTTGCTCTCCTCCTCCTTCCTAGTTCATTCCCTCCCTTTGTTCCTTCCCCTTTCCCCTCAGTGCTCACAGCTTGTGTAGGCCCAGAGTGATAGCCAGAGATCTGCAATGCAGCTCCCCATGCCATGGCTGCTCCTCCCATGAATTGTGTCTATCTAATAAGTTTCTCTACTCAGGGCCGGCTCAAGGCACCAGCTCAGCAAGCAGGAAGGTGCATAGTATGCAGCGTGACCCCGTGCTTGATGCACCAGTTCTAGAGGTGGACAGCCACTGCACAGAGGGTAACTTGATGCCACCTTGCTTGTTGATATACACAACTGCTGACATGTCTGACAGCAACTGAAAGTGCCGTGATCTTATGAGGAGGAGCACCTGACAGACAAAGTAGGCAGCTTGGAGTTCCAAGAAGTTGATGTGTATTCTCACCTCTTGTGGTGTGCAGAGGTCCTGGGGCCAGGACCATCCAGATGGACATCCCACCCTGTGAGGGAGGTGTCTGTGGTGAGTGGCGCAGGGAGCGGGAAGGGTGACTGCGGGAAGGGTGAATGCAGACCAGGATGTTGGACAGATCGGACCACCATGTGAAGGAAGCCAGGAAAAAAATCGGGTAAGCAGGACCGGCTTGTCCAAACAATCTGTCTGAGGTCTGCAGATTGACTGGAGACAAAGTTGAAAGCACTGCATATGGAGGTGTGCCTGGGGCATTACAGAGGTGCAGGCCACAATGTGGCCATGGAGGCAAAGGCATTGGCAGATAGGCACGCATGGATTGTGGCATAACGGTGTCATGAAAGATGAGGGTGGCAAAGCGGTCCATCAGAAAGAAATGCAGCCTATGAGTCCACGTGCAACCCAATAAAGGTGATCTCTTGGGTAGGGATGAGGACTGACTTTTCCTTGTTAATACAGATACCAGGCTGGTGAGTAGATCGTGAAGGGTCTAGATCGTGGAAAGGAGGCAGGTGCATGACATTGCAATGAGGAGCCAATCATCCAGGTAGGGAAATACCGAATGGCTGAAGGGTTGCATGTGGGCTGCAACAACAGTGAAAACTTTTGTGAACACGCAGGGAGCGGTGGTGATACCAAAGGGGAGGACCCAGAACTGATAATGGGAATGTCCCACTGTAAAATGGAGAAATTTCTGATGAGCCGTGTGGATGTTGATGCGGAAATATGCATCTTTAATATTGAGAGCCATGAACCAGGAACCCTGGAGGAGGGATGAAATAATGACGGTGAGCATGACCATCCAGAACTGGAATTTGCATATGAACTTGTAGAGCAAGCGGAGGTCCAGAATGAGGTGGCAGCCATCCCCCTTTTTTGGAACAACGAAATAAGTGGAATAGAATCCTTGGCCCTGGTAACAGGGGAAACCTACTTTATGGTGCCCTTCCAGAGGAAGGCATCCACTTCCTCTCAGAGAAGATCACAATGAGAGGGATCTCCACATCACCATAGGGTGGGTGATGAGGGAGGAAGGAGAGGAACTCTACTGAGTACCCTGGTGAATGATGTCCAGCACCCAGCAATCGGTGGTGGTCTTGCCCCAAGTGTGGGTGAACAGAGTGAGACAGCCCTCAAGGATGACCAGGGGAGGAGGTTGGCTGGTCTCAATGGAAGAGTCAAGTGGCCATTTGGAGTGATGCTGCAGAAGAGTCGAGGGAGCAGAAGTAGTAGTGGTGGGGTAATGAGGTCGTTGAGTGCATGGAGATTGGCAAGACTGCTCCTGCGGTCATTGAAAATAGGGCTGGTAGGGCACAGGATGACAGTTGCTGCCTGCAGGTCAGGGCCGGAGTGTAGATACCAAGAGACCACAGTGTGATGTGGGAATCCTCAAGGGAGTAGGAAGGTCCGTCCATCTTGTCACTGAAGTGTTTCTGATTGTCAAAGGGAAGGTCCTTAAGAGTGGCCTGGACCTCCTTAGGAAATCTGGAGGATTGAAGCCAGGAGTCTTGGCAGAGTATGACACTGGTAGCTAGGCAGCGGGACACAGTGTCAGTAGCACCAACCGCTTCCTGGAGGATCACCTTGGTGACCAGTTTTCCCTCATTCAGCAGCGCCTGGACATTCTGCTGTTTGTCCGCCCAGAGAAAGGTCTGAGAGTCAATAAGCTTAAAGCCTCGTAACTGGCAATATGGAACTGAAGTCCCACAGAGGAATAAATCTTTTACCCTAAAAGGTCCAGCTTCTTTGTCACCCTGTACAGGGGTGTTGTGTAGCCTTAAGGTGTAGCTGTTGAGCTTGTTCAGTCGCTGCGTGCACCACAAAGGAGTTGAGAGGCAGTTGTGTGTAAGCAGGAAGTCCGTACCCTGGGATGGGACAAAGTACTGCTGCTCAATGTGCTTCAGAGTAGGAGCATAAGAGGCCAGCATGTGTCAGACCAACTATGCCAGTTGTAGGATGGCCGTGTGGATAGGGAGGGCAGTTTGGGGGGGCCCCGGTGGTTGGAAAATATCCAGTAGCTGGTTTTGCAGGTCCTGGACTTCTTCCACCATGAGGCTGAGAGCCTTTGCTACATGCCTAAGTAGGTTGTGGTACTGCTTATGGTCATCCAGAGGGGAGAGGGAAGGTGGAATTAATGCCTTGGGATGACAAGGCTGGGACTGGTGTTACTCGCAGTGCTGGCTGCACGATGATCATAGAAGATTAGGGTTGGAAGGGACCTCAGGAGATCATCTAGTCTAATCCCCTGCTCAAAGCAGGACCAACACCAACTAAGTCATCCCAGTCAGGGCTTTGACAAGCCAGGCCTTAAAAACCTCTAAGGATGGAAATTCCACAACCTCCCTAAGTAACCCATTTCAGTGCTTTGTCACCCTCATAGTGTAATAGTATTTCCTAATATCCAACCTAGACTTCCCCCACTGCAACTTGAGACCAATGCTTCTTGTTCTGTCATCTGCCACCACTGAACAGCCTAGCTACATCCTCTTTGGAACCCCACTTCAGGTAGTTGAAGGCTGCTATCAAATCCCCCCCTCACTCTTCTCTTCTGCAGACTAAATAACCCCAGTTCCCTCAGCCTCTCCTCGTACATCATGTGCCCCAGCCCCCTGATAATTTTTGTTGCCCTCCGCTGCACACTCTCCAATTTATCCATATCCCTTCTGTAGTGGGGGGACCAAAACTGGAGGTGTGGCCTCACCAGTGCTGAATAGAGGGGAATAATCACTTCCCTCGATCTGCTGGCAATGCTCCTTTTAATACAGATCAATATGCCGTTGGCCTTCTTGGCAACAAGGGCACACTGCTGACTCGTATCCAGCTTCTCATTCACTATAATCCCCAGGTCCTTTTCTGGAGAACTACTGCTTAGCCAGTCGGTCCCCAGCCTGTAGTGGTGCATAGAATTCTTCCATCTTAAATGCAGGACTCTGCACTTGTCCTTGCTGAACCTCATCAGATTTCTTTTGGCCAAATCCTCCAATTTGTCTAGATCACTCTGGAGCCTATCCCTACTCTACAGTGTATCTACCTCTCCCCCCCAGTTTAGTGTCATCTGCAAACTTGCTGAGGGTGCAATCCATCCCATCATCCTGATCATTAATAAAGATGTTGAACAAAACCAGCCCCAGGACAGATCCCTGGGGCATTCCGCTTGTTACGGCTGCCAGCTAGACATCGAGCCGTTGATCACTAACCGTTGAGCCCGACAATCTAGCCAGCTTTCTTTCCTCCTTATCGTCCATTCGTCCAATTCATACTTTTTTTTAACTTGCTGGCAAGAATACTGTGGGAAACTATCAAAAGCTTTGCTGAAGTCAAGATATATCACGTCCACTACTTTCCCCATATCCACAGAGCCAGTTATCTCATCATAGAAGGCAATCAGGTTGGTCAGGCATGACTTGCCCTTGGTGAATCCATGCTGACTGTTCCTGATCACCTTCCTCTCCTCCAAGTGCTTCAAAATGGTTTCCTTGAGGACCTGCTCCATGATTTTTCCAGCGACTGAAGTGAGGCTGACCTGTCTGTAGTTCCCCAGGTTCTCCTTTTTTAAAGATGGGCACTATATCTGCCTTTTTTCCAATTGTCCAGGACCTCCCCCGATCATCACAAGTTTTCAAAGATAATGGCCAATGGCTCTGCTATCACATCAGCCAATTCCCTCAGCACCCTCAGATGCATTAGATCTGGACCCATGGACTTGGGCATGTCAAGCTTTTCTAAATAGTCCTTAACCTGTTCTTTCACCACTGAGGGCTGCTCACCACCTCCCCACACTGTGTTGCCTAGGAGAGATGTTTTCTTCTGGTTCCTCCTATCCAGAGGGGGCACCCCATGATCCTGGCAGAGTCACAGGGAGGCCAGTAGGGCCAAGCGTAGGGGTCACTGGGCATCAGTGGGCTACAGGGGGAATGGAACTACAGCTCAGGGTCATACGCGGGTGGATAGGTTGAGTATTGCCAGGGATATGGACTGCAAGAGATATGGACTGTGTCAAGGAGTGGTCTGGCTTGGAAAACTACTTAGACTCAGAGGACAGGTCTGGCAGAGGCAGAACCGTCGGCACTGGTGGTGCGCAGGTCAAAGGTGTGCCACTCCGGGAGGAGGAGGAGAGATTCATCTGCCATAGTGGAAAGCAGCAAGGTGTCCAGAGGACTGGAGTGAGGTGGTGAACTGGTGTATGGGAGCATCAGCTTTGCCATGGGCATCAACTGTATCAGGTGAGCTGGCATGCGGGGAACCAGGCATGACAGTCTGGAGGGCCCCACTGGCGTTGACGGTGGTGGACTGGCAACCGTGGTGGTAGGTGGTACCTGTGGCTCACAGCAGTGTTTCACCTTATGCTCCTTCCGGGGATTAGCAGAGCTAAGAGCACCAAGGAACAGGGGTTCCGACTCTGGTCATGCAACGGTAAGAGGAACTGGAGTGGTGCTGACCTGCATGGCCTCCTATAGCCTCGGACACAGACACGCAGATGACGCACAAGCGGGTCAACGGACACTACTGCAAAACTATTCGGGTCTGGCGCATGGCATGCATGCACACCCATGTTTGGAATACATATAGGGACCATCACCGGAAGAACCAGGCTGTGCACGCGAGCCCACTCCCTCAACCCACATCTCATTTGACAGAGATACAAAGAGCCCTGTGCTCTGCAGCAGTATGACAAGCTGGAGAGCAGAACTGCTGACAGGCTACCACGTAAATGCACGCTCACTGCTGTGGAATGGCTTGAGTCAGCCCGAGGCCCTGTCCACACAGGGTCTGAACCAGACTAGTTTCCACTAATTTGCCTTGCTGCAGTACTCAGTACAATCAATACATTGCACTGAGAGTGGTTCCCACAGCCCTATCAATAAGTTAGCATGGTAGCTTTAATTTTCTCACAGCCTTGAGCTCTGTAAGCTAGGTCGACCTACCCCCCATGCAGAGCAGGGCTAAGGCCAGAGCTGCCCCAAGAGCCTCTTCCCTTGCTACTGACTATATGGCTGTTCCTGCAAGACCCAGAGGGTGACAGGCCAGCTCCAGCCCTGCACTCAAACCATTTGCCCAGGTGCAGAATTCACATAAGTGGGCCGCAGTAACTGATAGCTGTCAGCAGATTCACGTCACTGAGCTCGAGGCGCAGCACCCCCAGGAGACTGGATCTGAATTCTCTACTCTAAAGAGGAGGCGTGACTGCAGTTGGGATTAGTTCTATACTGAAGCCTGGAGGTGTCGGAATTCCTAGTTACCCCACAAGCTGGCTAAAAGCATTACATGTAGCCTGCTACCAGAACTCCTGTGAAATGGCCAGAGCAGTGGCTCAAGGGAGAAGGTTTTGTGTCTGTGAAGAACAACCCTCTGGGGCTCCACAAGAGGACCCTGGCAGACATCTCTTTCCTAGAATGGTCAGAACAGTTTAGCTTGACAATCTTGGTCTTACGCCACACACAGACTACCAGGAATCCATGTGGATGGCAGCTCCCCCAGGGTCAGGTGCACTAATACCCACTGGCCTGAGTTCTGCATTCTTCTGGGTTGTTTCATTTCTCTGGATTCAAAGATCAGCAGAGTGGAATCACAGCTGAGTCCAGTGACACAAAAGTTAGGTTCCATGGATACTCACTCTTGAAATGCAGCGGCAGCTGGGAGCTCAAGAATTCCCCCACCCCAAACTGACCAGAGTGAACTGGCTGAGTTTACAAGTTAAACCCTGATTTGTTGTTCTCCAATCATTGCAAGCTCAGCTTGGATCCCGCAAGCCAAGCTGTGCTCTGCCTGCTTCATTTGCCTCCCGTACTGGATTTCAATGTGCTCTTCCACAGCTGTGTTGGCTCTGCAGTGCTGATGAGTACACACCTAGCATCAAACTAAGCAGATATATGCAGTAATAAGGTGCCATTTTCACAGTCACTTCCCTGGTCAAACCATACTTTACTCATTTCACACTGTTGGATTCCAGCACATCCATTACCAACAACAGGAAAATCTGACCGCTGGTAACAATCTAGAAAGAAAACCATCCCGGCTTAAATGACATGTCCCAGACAGGGAAACAGACAGTTACTGGAACCCCTTACTGCTTATGTGAAACCCAATCATAAACTCTAAATCACTACCTCCTATGCCTAACATTCTGCACACAGCGTGCTAGCAGCATCAGCTTCACGCAAATGTGTGACTGACAGAGGAAGTGGTCAAACATAAAAGGAATCAGCAGCTCAAAACAGATGTTTTACTCCACAAGGGTTGAGTTGACTCTTACAGGTTGGCCCTGAAACCATCTCTAAAACTGTCTGGGTTCTACATCCCTGTGAAGGATAGCAGCAGCCTGGCTGAAGCAGCTCTGCTCAGGTTTAACCAAGAAGCAGAAAGGATGTAAACCACCACAACAAGGGGTTGCTTGTTGCATTTGCTCCGCACCCACCGGCAGCCAAGCTCCCCCCTCCTGGCCTCTTCCTCCCTCCCCCCGCCAAGCACGCTGCGTCCCCGCTCCTCCCCCTCCCTCCACTTCCTGCCCTCCCACCTGCCCCAGCTGCCTAACAGCTGTTTGGCTGCGCTTAGGACTTTCTGGGAGGGAGGGGGAGGAGCAGGAACGTGGCTCGCTCTGGGGAGGAGGCAAAGAGGCAGGACAGGGGCAGAGACTTGGGGACAGGAAGGGGGTGGGAAAAGGTGGGGTGGGGCAGGGACTTTGGTGAAGGGGTGTAGTGGGGGTGGGGCGAGGTAGGAAGGGCGAGCACCCACCGGGCAGAGGGGAAGTTGGTGCCTATGCATCTAGCTCTGAAAGCTGAAGAAATCTTTCCAACAGGACCAAGTGTGTACTGAAGTCAAGTCTTCCTGAGTCTGCAGAGAGACAGCCTCGTTCATCACGGCTCTTTGCTGGTGGGATGGGAGCATAAAGGTCAGCCAAAAGGCGGCTGGGGTCTTTGGGCCAAAGCAGCAGGAGCTTTCTTGCCAAACACAGACCAAGGAAAAGGGGTATTTGGTTGGAGCACTGCTGTATTTTGGCTTGGTGAGACATTTTGGGTGCATATGAGGCTTTGGTTACATTTTCCAAATCCTGATCACAATGGTCCATCAGCTTTTACTGCTGTTCCCACACCGCAACTGTGTATAATGTCTTTCACAGGGACTGTATCCTCAAATGCTGTGAGTTAATGAAAAAACACTGCTATTCTCCTCCCAGACTTAGTCTAGGTAGATAAATAAGCCAAACCCTATACACAAATATTTAGATACCTCTCATAACTGTGGGCACTAAGCTTATTCCATGGAGGCCACCACTTCCCTGCCAACTTGCAGGAAGTAGAGAAATTAGGACACAGAAAAACTCATTCTAAACAGAACTCCACAGGAATAGCACTGCACTCAGAATACTATGTTAACGTGAATGTCTATTCTATTGCCAGACAGTGCAAAAGAACTTCTATTTCTCACACCTGGGTTCTGTCTGGTAACAAAAGGGAAAAGTTAAACTGAAATACATTTTTGAAAAGTCAAGTTAAATATAGTATTTTTAGAGGATGGCAAGCAGAGGCAAGTATTAAAGTACATCAGTGGACAGCAACAACTATGAGATTCGAAAACAAAAATACAAAGTAATTTGGGTATGAGAATTATTCACACAACAGCTCTAAACATCACAAATTCGAAGTTAGGACTGAAGGATACAGACTTTCTGGCTTGGAGGCACATGCAAGCCTTGGCGAAAATAAAATCATCAACAGTGCCCACATAGCAAGAAATATACTTCTAGCCAGTAAGTTTCTCTGTTGTAAGGATGCCTCATACATTACTGAACCTGCTTGATACAAGTTAATTCTGAAATAGAAACACTGGTGTTTTCCTTCCAATAAAGAGAATTAAAAGTCAAAGGCAAGGAAGGGAAGATTTTTCAGGTGATGTTTAGAACAGTGGTTTCCAAACTTGTTCTGCCGCTTGTGCTGGGAAAGCCGCCAGGCCGGTTTGTTTACCTGCCGGGTCCGCAGGTTCAGCCGATCGCGGCTCCATGGCCACAGTTCGCTGCTCCAGGCCAATGGGAACTGCTGCCAGTATGTCCCTTGGCCTGGAGCAGTGAACCGTGGCCACTGGGAGCCGCAATCGGCCGAACCTGCGGACGCGGCAGGTAAACAAACCAGCCCGGCCCACTAGGGGCTTTCCCTGCACAAGCGGCGGAACAAGTTTGGGAATCACTGGTTTAAAAGAAGGCAGAGAGTCAATAAGCTAGACATAGGGGAAGGCTATGCTAGATGCAGTGTGCGGCACAGGAGAAGGCTCTTGCACCCACAGTGGTAAAACTATGAGTGGGCAGAGTGGAGGCCACTGGTCTAGACTTCAGTTTTACCAGCACGGCTATGTCAGTTAGGAGTATCAAAAAGCAAAAAAACAAAAAAATCACCCCCCCAACTTCTATAGCTTTGCTGGCAAAAGCCTAGTGTAGATGCAGTTACAGTCTTTTGCCAATATCAGCTACATCTCCACTAGGTACACATATCCCAGCAAATCATTTCTAATGTAGACAAGTGCAAGTCCACTATTCTTTAAAAAAAAAAAAAAAAGGAAGGGCAATTTCAAATAGGGCCATGAAATAATTGGGGTGCCAGCAGTGTTATGGTCTCATGTCCCAGTGCCCAGGAGAAGGCAGGTGTGCAGAATACTGCACATACACTGTGACCTATAAGCAGTATTTCTAGCATCTAGCGCAAGGTACTGGAGACAGGACTCCTGGGTTGTATTCTCAACTCCTCAAACTTGCCACATAGGCAACAGTGGCCAAGTCACTTAAGGTGGGTCTACACAGTTGCACCTGTTTAAAGATATTTTACACTGATGATGTTAAATCGGTATGGCTTCATGTAGAAACATTCTTAAATCAATTTAAATGTGATTTGTATCCATTTCCTTTGACCCTATCAATTTACAGGGGGTAAATGAGTTCTAAACCAGAATAAATGTCCACATAGGAGTTTGCACTGGTTTAACTAAACCAGAGCATGTTTGTGTGTAGACAAACCCAGTGGTGATGGGTCTTGCTCACTTTATCCATCTGGGAAAAATTAATAGATCCCTACTCAGCGTGGCTGCAAGAGTTAACGTTTAAGTGATTTGAAATCTTCAGATGTCACAGTGGTGGTGTTGCCGTGTCGGTCCCAGGATATTAGAGACACAGGGTGGGTGAGGGAATAACTTCTATTGGACTAACTCACCAACAGACATTAAAGATATTATTGAGTTTCTCAGATATGTTTGACAAGCATTACAGTCAGGATGCTGCCAGGGATATGCAACCAGGCAAGGCAAGAGGAGATGAAGATGAAGGCCTGGTGGAGAAGAAACCCAAGTACAAGATAGCAAGTCACTTATGATTGCTCCTTGAAGGGGACTGACTGGGGATTACACAACATCAGGGCATGCTTCTCACCAGGTAAGTATTTTCCTAAAGCACCTGGACACAACCGCAAGATCAGTAGGCATGGAAATCATTACACCTGCAGCTCCTTTCCCCACTACTGCGTAGCCTGAATCCTACCCTTCAGGTGTCTGGGGAGTCAAATACTGCTTCATGCATGCTGCTCAGGCTGTGCCTGTGCTATGGTCAAAGCCAGGTGGTTTCTGAGACAGGTTACCTGGCCAGTAGAGCCAGGGACTGCCTTTACTGTAGTACAGGGGTCGGCAACCTACAGCACGCGAGCGGATTTTTAATGGCACGCTGGAGCCTGCCAGGACTCCAGCATGCCATTAAAAATCCTGCCCAGCCCAGCCCGCTCTCCTCTGCTCTCCGCTCCCCCCACGGGGGCAGGGAGCAGAAGCATAGCCGTGCACACGGGGTGGGCAAGTGGCCCCACTCTCCTGGCGCGGCAAGCCGCGGGGTCCACACTCCCGGGCCGGAGCACCGGACAAGCACAGCAAGCTGCCGGCCCCTCCCCTGCCTTCTTCCCTCCCCTGGAGCCCTGCTGCTGCCGCGTGCGCAGCGCTCTGGGGGTCGGAGCTGCATGCTCCTGCAGGGCAGAGTTTGGCTCTGCGGGGAGTCAGAAATGCTCCTCCCTCCCTTGGAGCCATGCCGCCCTGTGCGCTCCCACGGGGCAGTGTTTGGCTCCAAGGGAGGGAAAGACACTCCCCGCTCAACCGGAGCTCTGTCGCCACGCGCGCAGCGCTCTGAGGGGCAGGACTGTGTGCTCCCGTGGGGCAGCATATCTGGCTCTGCGTGGAGCCTCATGGTAAGGGGTCCAGGGCTGGGGGGGTTGGATCCCGGGGGGGTGGTTAGGGGCGGGGGGTTTCTGGAGGGGGCAGTCAGGGAGCCGGGGGGGGGGGGGTTGGATGTAGCATGGGAGTCTGTCAGGGGGCGGGGGATGGATAGGGGTCAGGGCAGTCAGGGGACCAGGAGCAAGGAGAGCCTGGGGGGGGCAGTTGGGGGGGCAGGGGACAAGGAGCTGGGGGGTTGTATGAGTCGGGAGTTCTGGGTGGGGGGCTGTCAGGAGGCAGGGATGTGGAGAGGGGTTGGGGCGGGCAGGCAGGGAGTGGAGGGGGTTGGATGGGTCAGGAGTTCTGGGGGTCCTGTCAGAGGGTGGGGAGTGGTTGGATAGGCATGGGAGTCCCGGGGATCTGGCTGGGGGTGTGAATAAGGGTCAGGGCAGTCAGGGGACAGGGAGGCTTAGATAGGGGATGGGGTCCTGGGAGGCAGTTGGGGGCGGGGTCCCGGGAGGGGGTATTCAGGGGACAAGGAGCAGGGGCGTTGGGAGTTCACAGGGGGGCAGTCACCCAGCCCTCTCCTCTGAGCCCTGACCCCCCCCCCACACACACCCTTCTCTCTGCCCCGCACACACCCCAGGCCCCTGCCCTGAGCCCTGTACCTCCCTCATACACACCCAGCCCTCTGCTTGACTCCTTCATCCCCCCCCCCCCCCCACAACAACCCTAGCCCTGACTCTGGCACCCCCACACATCCCCAGCCCCCCCACACTGCATTCACCCGCCACATCCCCACCCCCACCTGGAGCACCAAACAGGAGCTTCTGCACCCCACCCCCCCATTCCCACCTGCACCCCTCACATCAAATGGGAGCTGCCCAGGTAAGTGCCCCACACCTGAACCTCCTGCCCCAACCCTGACCCCCTCCCTCATTTTAGCTCCTGGCCCGACCCTTCACCCCTAGCCCTGTGCTCAGTGCACTCCCACCCTCAGCTCAGTGCAGAGAGAGGAAGAGAATGGCCAGAACCAGGGAGAAGATAAGTACCCACTGTATGTGGGGAGGGCCGGGACCTCATACTGGCAGTGGGCTGAGTGGATCTGGCAGCCGGGATCCCAGCTGGCAGGAGCTGGCGGATGGAACCCCTGAAAGGCAGTGGGCTGAGCCGCTCAGTCCACTGCCGGTCTGGGGTCCTGGCTGCTGTCCCCACACAGCCCGCTGCTGGTCTGGGGTTCTGGCTGCCGGACCCTTGCCAGCCGGGGTCCCGGTCACAGGCCTCGATCAGCCCACTGCTGGCCTAGGTGAACAGAACCCCAGACCAGCAGCGGGCCGGCGGTGTAAGATCAACATTTTAATTTCATTTTAAATTAAGCTTCTTAAACATTTGGAAAACCTTGTTTATTTTACAATACAACACTAGTTTAGTTATATAATATATAGACTTATAGAGAGAGACCTCCTAAAAACATTAAAATGTATTACCGGCACGCAAAACCTTACATTAGAGTGAATAAATGAAGACTCGGGCACACTGCTTCTGAAAGGTTGCCGACCCCTGCTGTAGTATTACAGAACCACGGCAGAGACTATGAGAAGCTCCTGAAAGGAGCACTCTTCCAAGTGTCCCCAGAATGTTGGGGAGTGTGGGAGAAGAGGCTGCCAGCAGCAATGACTAGCCATTGCTAGGTGCACGAAGCTGCTATTTGCACTGGCAGTAAGGGCTTGCAGGAGTCAGAAGCAGATAGAGTATCTGGAAGCACAGAGGCATCTGTGTTTAGGATAATGTTACTATGTCCCCAGCCAGGACAATCCACTTAGTGAATGGAGCAGTTCTAGCCCTCAGCAAAGCTGAAGGAATACACTCCTCCAAGAGTGGAAGAGGTTTAGGCTCACTCTATAGTCTCCAGAGGGTGTCTGATGCAGATACTACAAGGAATGACAGATCTGGAAGGCGGCTTGGGAAGAAGTTTTGTCCCACGCTTTGTCCCAGGCGATCAAACTCCACTCTGCAGAGCTGTCATGGCTAGAGCCCAGAACAGCACTCTAAAGCCACGACTGCTAGTGACATCAATACACTCCTTCCGAAACAGCTAGGGACTCTCCTGCCCCTGAAGGGAATGTTTGCTGCTCAAAACAAACTTCTACCTTTGTCCCAAAGGGAACAACTCAAGCCTTCAGATATCAGCTCCAGTGCTGCCTCCAAGCCAACCGCAATGGCTCAACACAAATAACTTTAGCTCTCCTCTGGGTCCAGCCGTCCAGGAACAGACGTAAACAAAGTACTTAAGATTTCCAGACCAGAGTTATGCATCCTGGGAACTGTATACAAAACTTCCCTGGGATGTTTTAGAGCTGGGATCACTGTGCAAACATAAACTTTGCTAATCTTAGTTCTAAGTAAAGTGTGAACCTGACCAAAGGAAACAAGAGGACCTGAGGGGGTGAAAGATTGTACTTGCACATTCAGGGTGAGAAACATGCAATACAGGTCTGGCAGGCACCTCATGTCTATGGTAAGAGCAACAGTGAGAGCAGCAAAAGGAACCTTGGTTAAGGTTTTGCACGCAAGACAGCAAGTTTACTAAGACAAATCTACAAGTATTAAATGTGGTCCTGGAAGAGTTCTGAGCACCATCCCACAGGCATTGGGACTACACGAAGCCTACACGAAGCCTAATACAACTTGAGGCAGGAAGACCAAATGAAACACTAAACACTGGCAAGTACAGAGGTGGCATCATTTATACACTTTTTGCCAGATTAATTAGATGAGCTGTTAGCAGGCACATTCTGACTGGAGAAAACAACTATGTGATGATGTGACTAAGTGGGCTTTTATTCATCTTGTTATGTTGCATTAGAGTCTTACTGTCCTCTACTAATACTGTGTGTACCTCTGTTTCCCTGTGTACTGAACCAATATTTCAGCGGTGGGAATTGGGGGTGTGATTTTTACTGATGCCCTCGGGGCAGGTGAGGCTGCCCAGCAGTCTGCACATGTGCTATGACGGTGCCCTTTGTAACCTGAGACCCGGGAGGCGGGTGCAATCAGGTTACAACTTTTGCCCGGGAAGCAGGACAAAGAGGAGGAGGAAGAGCAATGGGTGTGCCGGGAGGCAGATCGCTGGAAGTTGGGCAGTCTGCTTGGGGGACTGGAAGAGGGGGAGTCCAGGCCATCTGGCCAAGAACTCCCCAAGATGGACTTGGCTGAAAGTCACTGACTTGTGTGCTAACAAGTTCTGTCCTACGCTGTGTTCCTATCAACTAATAAACCTTCTGTTCTACATGCTGGATGAGAGTCACTGCTGACTGCAGGAGTTAGGGTGCAGGGCCTTCTGGCTTCCCCAGGAGCCCTGCCCAGGTGGACTCGCTGTGGGAAGCGCACAGTGTGGAAAAGGATGCTGAATGCTCCAAGGTCAGACCCAGGAAGGTGGAAGCTGGGTAAGCTTCTTACCCTGGAAACAGTATGCTCAGAAAGAGGAGGCATGCTCCCCCACAGTCCTGACCAGCTTCACATGGAGTAGTTCCAGAGCATCACCGCGGTGACTGACAACTAGTGAAAGCTGAGGGATAAACTGTGCCCCGTGGACAGAGCATCCTGCAGTGACTGGGGAGCAGTAGAACGAAGAGAGATTAGCAAGAGCCAGGTATGCTGAAGGCTCAGAGAGGTGCAGTTCCAGGAGATGGAGGAGCTACGACTTAACCCCGAGAGTGGATCCCCGAGAAGGGCTGTCGCACTGAAGGGCTTCCAACCGGGGGAGCTGAGAGAGCACAGGCCTGCGAGTCCGTGACCACTTGGGAACAGTGTGGAGATGGCCTATCATCTCCTCCTTAAGAATGACATTGTAGAACTGTGCACAGAGAGAGAGAGAGAGAGAGAGAGAGAGGGGGGCCTGTGCATTGAAAGATTCACCAAGGCACAGCTGATTACTTGGTTGGAGGAGAATGATCACTCTAAGGAGCAGGTTTGTGACTGGGCTGGGAGCAGCCAGGCAGCCCCAGGGGTCACCCCAGCCACTGACCCAACCAGGGCAACAGGAGGAGCTGAAAGCAGCCAGGCGATCCCAGGACCCACCTACCCGACCAGCGGGGGATCTTCACAGCCAAGTTCCCCATCGGTGCAGCTGAAATGGTTGGAGTTGGAAATGGAACTGATACTGAAAGAGCTGGAGGACCGTGAGAAGGAACAGGAGGACCATGAGAGACAGAGGCAGCATGAAAGGGTGATGGAGGAACTGAGAAGCAAGGGGACCCCTGCTGGGTTGAGTGGAGATGGGCCCAGGGTGGCTAAGCCCGCAGGGAACTCAGATATAAAAGTGCTGCCTCAGTTTAAAGGAAAGGGATGATATAGATGCCTTCCTCACTGCCTTTGAGAAGGCCTGCAACGTGCACCAGGTTGACCCTGCAGACAGACTTAGACATCTCACCCCCTTACTGGGTCCCAAGGACATAGGGATGTTCAGCCAGATGGATGGGGTGGAAGCAGGGGACTATGAACTGTTCAAACAAGTCCTGCTCTGCAAGTTTGAGCTGACCCCCAAGGCATACAGGAAAAGGATCTGGAGCATGCAGAAGACCCAGGGGATGACCTTTCTGGAACTGGCCACCCTGATGGGGGAATATATCCACAAGTGGGTGAATGGGGCCAGGGCCCAGACAAAGGAGGACGTGATTGAACTGGTGGGGCTGGAGCAACTATATTAACTCTGTCCCCCTGACCTGAGGATATGACTGGTGTACAAGAGGCCGAAGGACCTGCACTGCACAGGGCTGCTAGCTGACAAGTTTGTAGACAGCAGGTTGGGATATGGAATGGAATCCCAGGGGGACAGGCCCACATCAGTGCAGAAGGGGGGTCACCCAGGGGCTTCCCAGAAGGGGGATTGATAAATCTCTCCCGAGAGGCATAGCCAATACCAGAGCTGGCTGACCGGTCCCAGGGGACCAACAGGACCTGAGGTATAATTTTGGCCCAGTGCCAAAAGCTCAGAGATAGGATGAGCAAACCAAACCCCTAAAGGGTTAACTGGGCAGGAGCCCAGCCGGAGGAGGGGCTGGTTCCCCACGCAGGAGGGGCTGGTAGTTTAGCAATGGCCCAAGAGGGAGGAGTCTCCCAGGCCAGCTCCTCGGGGAGGCTTGATGCTCCGGATTCAAAGTTCTTAGTCTACAGCAGGGGTCTCAAACTCAAATGACCCCGAGGGCCGCATGAGGACTAGTGCATTGGCCCGAGGGCCGCATCACTGACACGCCCCCTTGCTGCCCCTGGCCCCACCCCCAATCCACCCCTTCCATGAGGCCCCGCCCCTGCCCTGTCTCTTCTCCACCTCCTCCCCTAAGTGCGCGGCTCCCCGCTCCTCCCCCCTCCCTCCTGGAAAGTGCTAAGCGCCACCAACAGCTGTTTGGCGGCTTGGCGGCGGGAAGCGCCTGGAGGTAGGCAGAAAAAAAAAGAAGAGTAATATAGTAGTATAGTATTAAAATATAGTATGCTATTAAAAGTCAATTTATTAACTTTTTTATTAACTTCTTTAACTGTAATGTGAAACGTCAGTGCTAATTTTGACGTTTTGTCAAATTTTGTACTAATTTTGGTTATGTCATTGTGACAGTGTTGGTTGACACTTTAATGTAGAATCTACAGTTTTAATAAATATATACACTCAGTAATGCACCTCACTCAAAGGACAAAACACGCACTTAGATTTACTGCCTAAGGCTCTGGGAGGGAGTTTGGGTGGGGGTGGGGGAGGGGGTCTGGAGTGCAGGCTCTGTGCTCGGTGCAGGCTCCAGGCTGCGGCAGGGGGTGGGGGTGCAGGCTTTGGGACGGAGTTTGGGGATAGGAGGGGGTGCAGGGGTGAGGGCTGTGGGGCTGAGGGTGAGGGGTTTGAGGCATTGGAGAGGCTCGGGGCATTGGAGAGTCTCAGGACTAGGGCAGAAGGGCAGGGGAAGGGCAGCCTGCCCTGGCCCTAGTGCAGGGGGGCGCTAGGACCCTGCGGCAGCAGGTGATGCCGGAAGCCGGCATAGCGGAGGAGTGGAGTCAGCCTAAGCTCCTGGGCAGGCTCCCGGGCGGTGAGGGGGCAGCAAGTGGGGGCCGGGAGACACTGGGGGGAGGCGCGTGGGGGCAGCAGGTGGGGCCAGGGGAGAGACCCGGCCCCAAACATTGGGGAGCAGCACGCGGGGAGCTTAGGCACAGAAAATAACTCGGGGAGGGGGGCGGGGTGAGGGGAGTTTGGCGGCGACAGGCAGTAAGTGGGGGACAGGGCGGGCTCTAGGCACCAGCGGGCCAAGCACCCGCTTGGGGCGGCATCCTGGGGAGGGCGGCAGATGGCCCTGGTCCACCGGAGCCGCTGACCCGCAACCGCCAGAGCGCCGCCCCCCGCCCCAGCAAATCCTAGCCGGGACTGGGAGTTAAAAGGCTCTGGGCTCCCCGCCGCGGCGGGCAGCTCGGAGCCTTCTGATTCCCAGCCGGGGCTGGGAGTTAAAAGGCTCTGGGCTCCCCGCCGCGGCGGGCAGCTCGGAGCCTTCTGATTCCCAGCCGGGGCTGGGAGTTAAAAGGCTCTGGGCTCCCCACTCTAGAGCCGGCCCTGGTGGGGGAGCTCCGCGGGCCGCAGGGAAGAGCTCCGCGGGCCGCATGCATGTTTGAGACCCCTGGTCTACAGGGTGGGTGTGGGACGGCCCCTGAAGAGCAAGTGCCTCATTCCCCTGGAGGTGGATGGGAAGCAGGTCACTGGGTACTGGGACACCGGCACTGAGGTGATGCTGGCCCAACGTGGTGGCCAACATCTACCTGACCCTGACAGGCATGTGCGGGCCCCTGTTTAAGGTACTCGTGGTGAGAGTACGTCTGAAATGGGGGGCCAAGGAGGACCTCAAAGACGTGGGGGTGCACCATCAGTTGCCAACCGAGATGCTGATGGGGGGTGACCTGGAAGATTGGCCGGGCAGCCCCCAGAGCATGCTAGTCATTACCCATAGCCAGAGCCAGCAAAGAGCACTCTTCCCTGACACCAGGGGAGAAGGGGTACTGTGCAGGGGGCACAGGACCCTACCCTGGCAAGAAGGGAGCCCATTGCGGACAGGACTTGGCAGGGCTATGGCCTCGGACCCAGACAGTGAGAGAGAGGAGGTCCCCATCCCTTCCCCAGTCACTGAATTCCAGGCCGAACTGCGGAAGGATCCCTCCTTAGAGAAGCTGAGGGAACTTGCTGGCCATAGCACAGCAAAATCCCTGGGGGAAGGCTGCCGGGAAAGATTCCTGTGGGAGAAGGGATTCCTGTACCCAGAATGGATTCCCCAAGGAGAAGTGGAACAGTGCGGGGATCAGAAGGCAGCTGGTGGTCCCTCAGAAGAACTGCCGGAGGCTACTGTATCCCGCCCATGATGTCCCTTTCTCGGGACACCAGGGAACCCAGCACACCAGACAGAGGCTGTTACAGAACTTTAATTATCCCGGGGTCTTTGATGCCATCCAGTGGTACTGCAGGTCCTGCAACTCCTGCCGGAAGGTGGGGAAGGTCCGGGACAAGGGGAAAGCAGCTTTGAAGCCCCTGCCCATCATAGAAGAGCTTTTTCAGAAGGTGGCCGTGGACACAGTGGGGGCCCCCCTCAGCAAGGCAACTCGGACAGGGAAAAAAATACATTCTCCTAGTGGTAGATTTCGCCACTCGCTATCCCAAGGCAGTGGCTCTGTGCTCTGTTGAGGCAGACACCTGTGGCAGACGCACTGCTAAACATTTTCAGCAGTGGGTTCCCCAATGAGGTCCTTACAGACCAGGGCTCCAATTTCATGTCAACCCTGCTCCGATACTTGTGGCAGAAGTGTGGGGTCGAACACACCTGGGCCGTGGCGTATCACCCTCAGTCCAATAGACTGGTGGAGAGATTCAGTGGAACCCTAAAGATGATGCTGAAAACTTTTATGAACCAGCACCCGCAGGAGTGGGACAAGTATTTAACCCCACTTGCTGTTCGCATACCAGGAAGTGCCCCAGGAATCTACAGGGTTCTCTCCTTTCAAGTTGCTGTATGGGAGGAGAGTGATGGGATCCCTGGACTTGATGAGGGACGAATGGGAGGGGAAGGCCTCTCCCAATGGAGATTCAGAGGTGAAATATGTACTGACTTTCCAGAAAAAGCTCGCTGAGCTCATGGACTTGGCCAGGGAGAATCTAGCCAGGGCCCAAGGGCAGCAGAAGGCCTGGTACGACTGCTCAGTGCATGCCCGCTCCTGTGCCACCGCGGACCAGGTGATGGTTCTCATTCCTATGAGAAAGAACAAACTACAAGCTGCCTGGGATGGGCCCTTTAAGGTCATCAAGCAGCTGAATGAGGTGAACTATGTGGTGGAACTGTCTAATCGGGCTCACAGCTACCGGGTATACCATGTCAACATGATGAAGCTGTAGCCTGACAAGGAGAATTTGGTTCTGGTTGTATGTGGCCAATGGGAGGAGTAGGGAGATGATCCTTTGGTGGATCTATTCCCTGAGACAGGTGCCGGCCCCTTGCTGGAATCAATTCCCCTCTGACAGCTAACCCCTGCCCAGCAGACAGAGATCCAAGAGGTGCTGGGTTCAAACCAGCAGCTGTTCTCCAACCGGCCTGAGCTCACTAGCCTTGCTGTCCACCAGGTGGAGACAGAAACACATCCTTCTGTAAGATGCTCCCTGTTCTAGATCACTGGGAAAACAGCCCAGGACCTGGAGAAAGAGGTCAAGGACATGCTGGCCTTAGGGGTGATCCAGCCATCCTCCAGCCCTTGGGCCTCTCCCATAGTGTTGGTCCCCAAGGAGGACAGGTCAATCCGGTTTTGGGTGGACTACAGGAAGCTTAATGCCATCACCAAGTTCAATGCCTACCCCATGCCTAGGCCTGACAAGCTAGGGGGGGCTCATTATCTCACTACTATGGATCTCACCAAGGGCTACTGGCAAATACCTTTGGATCCGGATGCCAGGCTGAAATCTGCTTTTATCCCCCCTCTGGGGCTATACAGGTTCCTGGTCCTACCTTTCTGCGTAAAGAAGCACCTGCCATCTTCCAGTGCATGGTGGACCAGTTACTCAAAGGGATGGAGAATTTTGCCTGGTGTATATTGATGATATCTGTGTTTTTAGCCAGACCTGGGAGGACCATGTGTCCCAGGTTAAACAAGTGCTGGACTGGCTCCAGGATGCAGGACTGACTATAAAAGCTGGGAAGTTCAAGAGGGGGCTGGCAGAGGTATCGTACCTGGGCCACAAGGTGGGGAGCAGCTGCCTAAAGCCAGAGCTGGCCAAGGTGGAGGCGATCAGAGATGGGCCCACTCCCCAGACTAAGAAACAGGTCCAGGCCTTTATTGGGATAGCAGGCTACTACCGGAGGTTTGTGCCTCACTTTAGCTCCATAGCTGCCCCCATCACTGAGCTAAGCAAGAAGGGTAAGCCAGATAAGGTGGTCTGGACCAAGCAGTGCCAGAGGGCTCTCTGTGCTCTGAAGGAGGCTCTGGTCAAGGACCCAGTGCTGGTAAACCAGACTTTGACAAGCCCTTCATGGTGTTGACTGACGCCTCAGATACTGGACTGGGTGCAGTGCTGATGGAAGTTAATGAGAAGGGGGAGAGATACCCCATCATATATCTGAGCAAGATGATGCTTTCCTGGGAGCAGAACTATGCGGACATAGAGAAGGAATGCCTGGTCATGGTGTGGGCCCTTAAAAGCTGCAGCCATATCTATCTGGGCAGCGCTTCACTGTGTACACTGACCACTAACCCCTGACATGGCTACACCAGATGAAAGGGACTAATGACAAGCTCCTGAGGTGGAGTCCTCAGCTTCAGGATTATGACATGGAGGTGGTCCATGTTAAGGGGAGTGCCAACGTTATAACAGATGCTTTGTCCTGGAGAGCGGGGCCAGAACTTCCCCAGGCCACCGGACCTGCCAGGGGAGGGGCGGCTATCCTTGCAGCCCCAGCCTCGGAGCTGCTGCAGCAAGGAGAGGCACCCTTACCCCCAGCCCAGGTGCTGCTGCAGGGGGAGAACACTGGGGGGAGTCCTCTCTCCCCGCAGTAGCCCCAAGACACCCTTCTGCACCCCAAACGTCTCATCCCCGGCCCCACCGCAGAGCCCGCACCATCAGCCAGAGCCCTCACACCCCTGAACCCCAACCCTCTGGCCTAGCCCTGAGTCCCCTCCCCACACTCCAAACCCCTTGGCCCCACCCATGTGCAGAATGAATTTTGTTATGTGCACCAATATGAAGGTGATATGTCACACATCACCTCCATATTGGTGCACATAAAATTCATTCTGCACATGGGTGGGAAAAGTTAAGAGGGAACACTGATCCCAACCCCACTGAGCCCCCCCGCCCCACACACCCAGACCCCTCTGTTGAGCATTATCCCCCAAACACTCAGACCCCTGTTGCTGTGCCCCAACCACCTTCACCTGGACCCCCCTAAAGTGTTCCAATACCATTGCACCCAGAACCTCCCAACAAGCCCCTGTGCATCCAGATCCCCCCTACACACAATCCCTCACTGAGCCGTCCGCACCCAGATTGCCCCACACAGAACCTCCTCAACTCACACCTGGACTCCCCCCACACTAAGCCCCTCCACACTTGGATCTTGCCTTGCTGAGCCTGCCTGCTCACACCTGGTGCACCTGGCAGGGCTCTGGGTATTTCTGGGGAAGGCCTGGTCCTTGCTCTGTGTCAGGGTTGGGTGCAGCCTTGCCACTGAGTCCATGTCAGATGGAGCTGTACAGTGATCTCCCACTTCCGTGCAGCCAGTGCCCTGTGCTCCCCAATACCATGCTGGAGACTCCACATTTATTTGACAAATAAAATTTACAGAATTTTAAAGCATTGTGCACAGAATTTTTAATTTTTTGGCGCAGAATACCCTCATGTGAATCTAACAATATGGCCTTCAACAGCAGATCTCAGCATAGGTGAAGCATGCTCCTTGGCTGCCAGTAAGTGGACTAGAGTGAGATGCTATGAGCACACCAGCAATTGGAACATAGGGGGAGTCTGCAGTGTGCAGTGGCTATAGCTCCCCGCTTGGTTGAACAGGCAGTTGGAGAGGAAGATCCAGAGGTTAACAAGTGAGTCTCTCCAGTCTTAGACAAAGGGCCTCCAAAACTCATACCTCAATAGCACATGCAAGAAGCCAGGCAGTCACCACACAGCTAATAGCATTGAGGAGCAACCTAGACAGCACTCAACTCTTCTGAAACCATAAGTGCCACAGTCACTGCTGCTGCCTCTCTAAAACATTAGCCAGTGTCCCACAGGGCAATCTAAACCCTCTGCTTGCATGTAGCCAGCATCCTGGAAAGTCTCAGGGTGCCCCAGCTACCACAAGTGTCTATCTGGGATTACTGGCTTCCTGAAATCAGGAAAGCTCGTGAGTAGTTTGGCATTCATGGTGCTAATGTAATTAACAGGATCTTCAGCTCATTCGTGCAGCATTAACCTCATAATGGAGTTCAATTATGCAGTGCAGGGAAGTAAGATCATTTAAAGTAATTTTAATCTGTTCCTGCCTAAGGCTTCTTCCAGGCAGTTGATGACATCAGCCATGTCAGCAAGACATGTGCCCGTTCAGGGAAGGCTGGGGCAGCCACTATGAGTGCATGGTTTCAGTGAACTGCCTGACCATCTTCATCCTCACTCAGAGGTATTTATAAATTTGAGAGCTTAGAGTCCTTTTCAAGGATGCACCATTCAGATTTGTTAGGGAATGTCAAATGTCAGCGGTGGTTCGGCCTCCTCTCCACTGAGAGCATCTTGCCTCAGCCATACATGTCTAGGAACCATTAGTGCAAGTGCCCTAGCACAGTGGCTCTCAACCTTTCCAGACTACTGTACCGCTTTTGGGAGTCTGATTTGTCTTGCTTACCCACACGTTTCACCTCACTTAAACTACTTGCTTACAAAATCGGACATAAAAATACAAAAGTATCACAGCACACTATTCCTGAAAAATTGCTTACTTTCTCATTTTTATCACATTATAAAATAAATCAATTGGAATGTAAATAGTCTACTTACTTTTCAGTGTATAGTATATAGAGCAGTATAAACACGTAATAGTCTGCATGAAATTTTAGACTGTACTGACTTCACTAGTGCTTTTTATGTAGCCTGTTGTAAAACTAGGCAAATCTCTCAATGAGTTGATATACACCCCCGGAAGACCTCTGCATACCGCCTGTTGATAACCACTGCTCTAGTGCACCTCAAATAGCAGAGAGCGTATTCTCAGGCACACAGGACTCAAGTCATAAAGGGCTTTGCTTCACAGGCCAAAGCCAGCACCTTGAAATTGTACTTAGAAATACACCGGAAGCCAACACAATCTAGGACAGGGTTGGGCAAACTATGGCCTGGGGGCCACATCTGGCCACCCCAGATGTTTTAATCCAGCCCTTGAGCTCCCGCCAGGGAGCGGGGTTCGGGGCTTGCCCCACTCCGTGTGGCTCCCGGAACAGTGGCATGTCCCCCCTCTGGCTGTTATGTATAGGGGCGGCCAGGGGGCTCCGCACACTGCCCCCACCCCAAGCGCTGCCCCTGCAACTCCCCATTGGCTGTGCAGGCAGCACGCAGAGCCACCTGGCTACATCTGCATAGAGCCGGAGGGGAGATATGCTGCTGTTTCTGGGAGCTGCTTGAGGTAACCGCTGCCCGGAGCCTCCACCTCTGGCCCCTTCCCGCACCTCAACTTCCTGCCCCAGCCCTGATCCCCCTCCCACCCTCTGAACCCCTCAGTCCCAGCCTGGAACACCCTCCTGCACTCCCAACCCCTCATCCCCAGCCCCACACTCCTAGCCAGAGCCCTCCCCCAACCCCCAATTTTGTGAGCATTTGTGGCCCACCATACAGTTTCCAAACCCAGATGTAGCCCTAGGGCCAAAAAGTTTGCTAATATAGGAGCATGTTACAGCATAATGTGGCCCCTGTTAGGAAAGCAACTCAGCAACTGCTGAAGGTTTCAGCTGGTCTTCCAGGGTCACTTCAGGCAAAGCATATTGCAGCAACTCAAACATGAGAATGCACTCATGCCACTGCTGCTACCTGGACACCAACAAGCAGGAAGAGCAAACAAGCAAGGCTTGAAAAATTTTGATTATGGGCCTAAACCATAAATTTCTGCAAAATTTAAGATTCCATTTAAAAATAAATTAAGTTGCAGCCCTTCCATATGGTAGCAAACAGTCTACGGAACAGGAACAGATTGGTCAGCTCCCACTCTACTGTTGAGAACCCTGTGAGCAGCAGGAAACTGACATGAATAAGGTCAGTATCACATCCAGCAGCCTGACAAAGTCCTGAAAAGCAGAGGTACTGGACAATTCACAGGGAGGACCCAGAAATGGACGCTTGATGAGAAGCCCCCACACATTTCAAATATCTAGGAATCTCTGGGATGAAGGAGGAAGAGAGCAGGCTCTCCCTTGTCAGCAGCCAGAGAGCTTAGCTGATTTCACACCTTTTGGACAGCTTCTAACTAGGGTCCAATACAAAACATGGAGCCTAAAGCCAAGTCCAGGGACCATATAAAGGCATGAAGCTTTGCACCCTCCCTCTTCCCAGAAGCTTTCCTATCAGCCTCACATATTCTGGTAGACTTTTCAAGCCCTGCAATACAACCTCGAGCTTGTCAACTTCAGTAATAAAAGGCAGGTAAATCTCTTGCATCTGGAGGCCACTGGAAGAACAGCTATCACCTGCATCACCCTGCGCACTACCCCAACCTCCTAACATTCTCAGCCTTCTCTGAGTTGCCCCTCACACAGCTCACTCTCATCCATTAAATGGAATAAAAACTGGCTGACAGGTCTCAAAGGGCAACTGTAAAAGGGGAATCACCACCAAGCATGTCTGTTTCCACCGGGGTTGGCCCTACACTATTTAACATCCTTTCAATGACCTGGAAGAAAGCAAAATCACCACTGAAAGTTTGCAGATGATGCAAAGAATCGAGAGACTGGTAAATAATGAAGAGGACTGGTCAGTGACTCAGCAATCTGGATTGCTTAGTAAACTGGGCGCAAGCAAACAATATGCATTTTAATATGGCTAAATGTAAATGTATACATCTAGGAACACAGAATGTGGGCCATGCTTACTGTTTCCCATGATAAAGTCCATCATCCTGTGACTCTGAAAAAGATTTTGGGGTCATGACAGATAATCAGCTGAATACATGCTGTCCATGTGACGCGGTGGCCAAGAGGGCTAATGCGATCCTGGGATGCAACTCTTGGGTAGGAGTAGAGAGATTATTTTACCTGTGTATTTGGCTCTGTTGAGACAGCTGCTGGAATACTGTGTCCAGTTCTGGGGCCCATGGTTCCAAAAGAGTGTTGATAAATCAAGAGGGTTCAGGGAAGAAGCCACAAGACTTAAAGGATTAGAAAAATCAGCCTTCTAGTGATAGCTCAAGGTGCCCAATCTATTTAGCTTAACAAAGGGTAAGAGGCGACTTGGTCAACACTGTCTTGTCCATATGGGGAACAAATATTTAAAAATGGCTCTTCAGTCTAGCAGCAAAAGGTCTAACACAATCCAATGGCTGGGAGCTGAAGCTAGACAAATTCAGACTGGAAATAAGGCCTAAATTAACAGAGAGGGTAATTAACCACTGGAAAAAGTTACCACAGGCTGTTGTGGATTCTCCATCAGTGACAATTTTTAACTCAAGATTGGACATTTTCCTAAAAGATCTGCCCCAGGAAATGGGCTGGGGATGTTCTCTGGCCTGGGTTATACAGTCAGACTAAATGATCATGATGGTCCCTTCTGGCCTTGGGATCTAGGACTCCAAACCCTGTTCTCCGATAGACAACAGGGAAGCTAATGAACTGTAACCTCATGGACATCACCACAGCCTCTACAGCCTCAAACACACTGAGTGAAGCTCCCTCAGGATGCAGCACTTCCCTTTGATTCCTTTCCAAGAACAGAGCCACTCAAGCATAAAGCCTGTCCACATGAATATTACCTGGTAGCCATAGAGCTGCACACAGCTGAGAGATTCAATACTTGCCTGAGAGGAGACAGCTTGAATTAAACAGGTTGTTCACCACCAAGAACAGTTCCACAGAGAGGATTCATGTGGACGCTGGTGGGGGTAAAAAACCTCCTCACACACAGCCACAGCAAGAGGTTTCAGTAACTGATGGGCTGGGCTGACTGGTGTGTGCACTGGCACTCTCGCCTCTACCTGTTCGGTGACTATAGGCTCCTTGTGTACCAGGGAGACTACATGGATGACTGAGCCAAAGAAGGTGCTTGGGCACTAACAAGTCGCCTTCCTCAGCACAATCTGAAGCCCAACCAGTTCCATTAGCCTATTAACCTTAGAAGGTGAATGTCTGTGGTAGGAGACTGTTACTCTGCTTTACTTCAGTACCTTAGCTCAGCGGTACAATGCCTAAGAGACTATGAAGACAGAAGGTGAGGTCCACCTGCAGGGCAAGAGACACTTATAAAACTCCTTCAGGATATTAGCTCCCAGTGTCACCCAATCTCTGCTGGGGGGGGGGGGGGCGAGAAGGGGTTAGTAACATCTCCACAGAGAGGAGCTCTGTCCAGAAAGATTTCCAGCAGGAGAAATAAGGCTGACAAGTCAGAAGACCAAGTGTTCCAACAGTTCTAGTAAAGACTGGTGCTGGAGGTTTTAATCTATGCTGAGGGCACAATACGGTGCCGCTGCACCTTGATATCAAACTGTGATCTTCCTAGAGAACTCTGGAAGGAGAGTCAGAGTTTCATGAAAGAGCAGATAATTTACTCCATCCATCCACATATGCACTACTATGCTGTTAGTTCCTCCTTCATGTTGGTCCCAAAGCAGAAAGCTGTAACAAGACAGCAGGCAGTAAACAGGACTCAAATCTTCCGATCATATGCAGAATGGGAACAGCTGTGTCTTCTCCCTGGTCAGAGAGCTGCTCCAACTCAGGCTCTACCTGATTAAAGCACGGACTTCTTTTAAGGGTAGGAAGGAGGATAATGGGCAGAGAGGTGATGGATGCATTGAGTACAAACTAACTTCTCCCCCAACACTGAGACAGAATGAAATTAAGCATCTGACAACTCTCCTCCGTGTCTAATGTGCCATCCCGAGGACTGTAAGAGAAGTCACAAGACCACTCCCCACTATCCAACATCAAGGGGGAAAGCACAATTTCCAAGCTACACTGTAAGGAAGTTTCTACTGCCAGCCAGCCTAGATTTTTCTTTATGCAATTTCATCCTGTCACTTCCAGTCAGACCATTCCCTAGCCCTTTCCAAGCTCTGTTTACATACTTCAAATACTTACAGGTCCTTGTGACCATCCATCCCCCCACATCCGCCCACCTAGTGTTTTAGCAAAGTTCTACATATTTAGGTCTTTAAATCTCTCCTCATAAGTCACCCCTCCTCCCATAGCCCCCTTACAGCTGTTGCTCTTCTTTAAATTATTTTCATTTAGCTGCCATATTTTTGGTACTGAGGCAATCAGAACAAAACACAGCAATCCTAATTATTATCCTTGGGTGCATATACTCCAAACACAATGAGGAGCTGTGTCTACAAGCACTTCAGGTTTCTCTCAGCACTGCTGCCCTCCAGGTTTCTTCCTTTTACTCACTGTTTATTGCCCTCACAGATTTGTTAGTTCATCTCCCCCTGCCCCCTACCATCCCAAATTTAGTCTTACTTTGCTTCCTACTTATTTCTAAACTCCCCGGCACTGTGTTCTGTCCTTGTTGGTCACAACATTACAGATCTACGGTGTTGCTTCTCTCCCTCTCCCCAACCATTAACTTAGAGGAAACCTATTTTACCAGCACCCTCCCCACTGCTCTTCACCCTGTGTTTATATTCCTACCACCAGTTTTTGGCCCATCTGACAGTGCTCACAGCTAAGTCAATTTGAATAAGTCTGAAGCACTTCTGTCTAATGTTATTTTCAATGGTGCAATGTGGTGGTAGAAGCAAACTAGACATTCAAAGAGTATGCAGACCTGGCTACACAGGCAGTGACCCTCTAGGTGCTCAGGAAAACTCACAGGAAGAATACAACTACAGATGGAGAAGGGCAAGCATTAGAGAAGAAACCAACAACCACTTAAGGCCTATTTAGCTTGCTTTCCTTTTACAACTCCCTTCTGAATATGCTTCAAACCAAAGGAACCTGTTTACTGCACTCTGGTCCATTCTGGTTTTGCAGTGCTGGAGTGGGATTCCAAACCCCAGGAGGCAGCAGCAGGAATTTGTTACTCATTAAGTGCACTGAGATTCGCAGGTTACCCTTCTTTCCCCCAATAGTTGTGCAATGTTTCCCCAGCTTGCTGGCATTACAAGATTTGCAGGTACAGGCAAGAGCTACAGTATTTTCAGCTAGATCACTCCTGTCCTGCAGGGCAGTGTTGACTTCTGCACTGCTGAGTGTGGTAGATCCAGCTATGAACACTGAATTGCATGATGGAAAACTATGCAGTATAACTAGTTCAGCACACTACAAAAACTGGGTCTCACCTAAGAAACTATTTCCCATCAAAACTCTGGGATGCTGCTTTAGCCCTTTCCAGTTTTGGTCTAACAACTGGTTCCATTAAGGAAGAGTCTGAATTGTGCATAATCAGGAAACCCCTCTCCCTCCACATCCCCTAACGTGACAGATTACACCAAAAATAATTTTAGTTTTACAGGCTGCTGAGACTCAGGGTATGTCTACACTACGGGATTATTCCAATTTTACAGAAACCAGTATTTGGAAACAGATTGTATAAAGTCGAGTGCACACGGCCACACTAAGCACATTAATTCAGCAGTGTGTGTCCACGTACCAAGGCTAGCGTCGATTTCCGGAGTGTTGCACTGTGGGTAGCTATCCCATAGTTCCCGCAGTCTCCCCCACCCATTGGAATTCTGGATTGAGATCACAATGCATGATGGGGCAAAAACAGTGTCGCGGGTGATTCTGGGTAAATGTCATCAGTCAATCCTCCCTCCGTGAAAGCAACGGCAGACAATCATTTTGCGCCCTCTTCCCTGGATTGCCCTGGCAGATGCCATAGCACGGCAACCATGGAGCCCGTTTAGCCTTTTTTCACTGTCACCGTATGTCTACTGGATGCTGCTGACAGACTCGGTACTGCAGTGCTACACAGCAGCATTCACTGGCCTTTGCAAGTTAGCAGAGATGGTTACCAGTCCTATTGTACCATCTGCTGCTTTGGAAATTGGCGATGACGGTTACCAGTCCTATTGTACCGTCTGCTGCTGTCATGAGTGCTCCTGGCTGGCCTCGGTGAGGTCGGCCGGGGGCACATGGACAAAAATGGGAATGACTCCCCAGGTCATTCCCTTCTTTACATTTTATCTAAAAGGTAGATAGAGTCAGTCCTGCTTAGAATATTGGGCAAGCCTACTAAAGAACCAGAGAGGACAGCCGTTCCGGGTCAGAGCCCCAGACATCCCGCAGAAATGATGAGCTGCATGCCATTCTAGGGGGTGCCCCTGCAACAACCCCATCCGTTGCTTCCCTCCTCCCACACCCCTCCTGGGCTACCGTGGCAGTTATCCCCCCCTTTGTGTGATGAAGTAATATAGAATGCATGAATAAGAAACACTGTCTTTATTGAGATAAAACGGCGGGGGGGGGGGGGGGAAGGCAGCCTCCAGCTGCTATGATATGCCAGGCAGGACTGAATCTCCAGGAGACAAAGCTTAAAGAAGGGAATGACCGGGAGTCATTCCGATTTTTGCCCAGGCACCCCCGGCCAACCTCACCAAGGCCAGCCAGGAGCACTCACGGGATGATGAGGACAGTTATCAAGCCTACTGCACCATCTGTCATCAGGAAGGGAAGGGGAGGGGATGCTGCTGTTCAGCGCTGCAGCACTGCAACTACCAGCAGCATCCAGTAGACATACGGTGACATTGAAAAAAAGCAAGAAACTATTTTTTTCCCTTTTCTTTCACGGGGGTGCAGGGGGGGAGATTGACGACATATACCCTGAACCACCCGCGACAATGTTTTTGACCCTTCAGGCATTGGGACTCTGTACTCAACCAAGAATGCAAATGGTTTTCGGAGACTGCGGGGACTGTGGGATAGCTCGAGTCCTCAGTTCCCCCCCCCCCCCCAGGCATCCATTTGATTCTTTGGCTTTCCGTTACGCTTGTCACGCAGCACTGTGTTGAGTCCCTGCTGTGGCCTCTGTCTATCATAGCCTTGGAGATTGTTTCAAATGTTTTGGCATTTCGTCTATTGGAACGGAGTTCTGAAAGAACAGATTCATCTCCCCATACAGAGATCAGATTCAGTATCTCCCGTACGATCCATGCTGGAGCTCTTTTTTGATTCTGGGACTGCATGGTCACCCGTGCTGATCGGCGCTCCACGCTGGGCAAACAGGAAATGAAATTCAAAAGTTCGCGGGGCTTTTTTTGTCTACCTGGCCAGTGTATCCGAGTTCAGATTGCTGTCCAGAGTGGTCACAATGGTGCACTGTGGCATAGTGCCCGGAGGCCAATACCGTTGAATTGCGGCCACACTAACCCTAATCTAAAATGGCAATACCGATTTCAGCGCTACTCCCCTCATCAGGGAGGATTACAGATACCGGTATTAAGAGCCCTTTATATCGATATAAAGGGCTTTGTTGTGTGGATGGGTGCAGGGTTAATGCAGTTTAACGCTGCTAAATTCGATATAAACTCGTAGCGTAGACCAGGCCTCACTGAACATTCAATACCTGCCCCCTTGCTGGTCAGAAAAAGTGGTTAATGTTCCTGGGCTGGTCTATGCTAGTGCTTCACCATTGCTACCTGCTGCACTGATGGCTATGACCACATGCAGCTAACACATTTTTAATAGGCTCCTACACAAGGTGGGAATATTTTTGAACAGCACTTAGTTGTGTTTGGCAACCTGTTTAAAAATCCACTTCTCCCTAGTCTAACCAAGGTCACTGTGCGAGCCTCATCCTTGCCTTCCTCCGTTTGTTATGTCTGATTTGGACTGAACTCCTCAGACAAGGTCCTGTCTCTGCTGTCTAGAAAGTGCTTGGCCTAACTATAGCACTTCAACAAGCAATAAATAAAAACGTCTACAACAGCAATACTGAGTATAAGGAGAAAGAAGCAAATAAAGGCAGAGGATGTTGCACTATTGGGACTTCTTATATCTAATCACAAGTTAGCGTGAAGCCTGGTCATCAAAGAAACAGCAATTGAATAGCAGAGTCAAGTCTACAGCAACTGCAGCGGACAGATCCACGGACCTTCCCCAAACAGAGGGCAGAAAACGCATCCAAAAGCAACCACAGTGCTTCTCCCAGCAAGAGCACCCAGGGATGAGGGAATGGAGCTCATTTCCTCGGAGCCTTTACTGACGGTCTCAAACATCTAATTCCTCCTGCCCCCTCACTCCTCACCCCAAAGGAGCCTCTAAAGCTGTCTCACGAGGACATACTCAGAGATCTAATACAACCACCGTTGAAAGTGGACATTAAGATTGCAAAGTCAAGCACTCAAAAGTTCAGAAATGCCAGAATTAAGGTTGCCCGTGCAACCTGCTGCAATAGCCACATGCTGCCTGTTTTCAACAACCTGCACCCCTTTGTCACTAATTCACTCCCCTTCATTGCCAGTCTGGCTCCTGCCCTCTCTACATTCAAATCAAGCTGTTTCCTCCTCCATGCTATCTGGGCACCAGCTCTATGAGCATTGAGAGCACATGAGAGAACCTCCCTGCTCTCAGTTCAGTGCATGGTGCCAAAAGACCCCCCAGCTGCCATGAGCAGCAACTGTAAGGAAAGTCCTGCTCAGCCTCTGCACCCCCAGGCTGGAAAATGTCCAGTGCAGAGAATTGAGCTGCCTTACTAACAAGTCTATGATGAGCATGTGCAAACTCAAATTTTTCAGATGCTTATAACTTGGTCAAATTTGGTGAGTTTTCATGGGGCTGGCAAAAGGCACATCCCTGACACCAAGGCAATCCAATTGCCAAATTTCAAGCATGGAGGTGCTACAGCTTCTCCACAAAACTGTTGTAAGACTTTTTTTTTTTAAAGCATGGGCAAAATAATGTATTTTTCCCTAATTCTTGGAAATGACTGAACAGTATTTGATGAAACAAACTCAGCCAGAGGCCGACGCCCAGCAGAGGAAATTCCAGCCCGAACTGTTACAGTTTGCAAAGTTAGAAGCAACAGAAAGCAGGGTCTTAAATGAGAAGTGTTAGACAAACTTAACTACAAGTGGTGCTACCAGCTTCCCCTCTAATACAAATTGCAAATCAGAAGATAAAACTTCTGTATCTGTTTAAATAACTGAGCTATGATACCCATCAATAGATGCTGTAGCGTAGCCAAGGTCTAACTTTGGACTGGTCTGGGTTTAGCCCATTAGAACAACATGGTTAGGTTCTGTGTACATTAACTTACAAGGCCCCCCGACCTCAGTGCTATATACAGGGGGCCTTCGAGGGAGCTCTGTGACAGAGTAGGGAGTATTAACATTTAATGTTGCATGAGAGTTTTACTAATTTACTGTCTTCTGCTAACACAAGGCGTGCCTCTGTTTCCCTGGGGTACTGCACCAATGCTAGATGGTGATGGGAAATAAGGGTGTGACTTCACTGAGGGATAATACTTGATGGCCAGCACGTAAACCATGGTGGCTGTCCTTTGGAACCTAAGTCCAGAAGGGGGTTGGGGCCAGGTGACACCTTCTGCCCGGGAAACTGGACAAAGGCTGGAGGTGTGTCTGGGGGCAGCAGCAGAAAGGGGTTTCAGTTCGGAGCTGACTGGGGAAATGGGAAACCTGGGTCTGGGCTCCTCACACCCCAAGAGGGACCTGACAGAGGGGTCCTGTTTTCTGTACCCACAAGCTCAGTTTTAGGCCTGGTCTACACTATGCGTTTAAACCAATTTTAGCAGCGTTAAACCGATTTAACGCTGCACCCGTCCACACAACGAGGCCCTTTATATTGATATAAAGGGCTCGTTAAACCGGTTTCTGTACTCCTCCCCGACGAGAGGAGTAACGCTGAAATCGGTATTACCATATCGGATTAGGGTTAGTGTGGCCGCAAATCAACGGTATTGGCCTCCGGGCGGTATCCCATAGTGCACCATTGTGACTGCTCTGGACAGCAATCTGAACTCAGATGCACTGGCCAGGTAGACAGGAAAAGCCCCGCGAACTTTTGAATTTCATTTCCTGTTTGCCCAGCGTGGAGCTCTGATCAGCACAGGTGGCGATGCAGTCCCAAATCCAAAAAGAGCTTCAGCATGGACCGTACGGGAGATACTGGATCTGATTGCTGTATGGGGAGGCAAATCTGTTCTATCACAGCTCCGTTACAGAAGACGAAATGCCAAAGCATTTGAAAAAAATCTCTAGAGGCCACAGCAGGGACTCAGCACAGTGCTGCGTGACAAGCGTAAAGGAAAGCCAAAGAATCAAACTGCGCTCATGGAGGGAGGGAGGGGGTAACTGAGGAATCCAGCTGTCCCCGCAGTTTCCGAAAAGCATTTGCATTCTTGGTTGGGCTCCAAGTGCCTGAAGGGTCAAAAACATTTTCCCGGGTGTTTCAGGGTGTATGTTGTCAATTTACACCCTTCACCCCCCCCCCCCGAAAGAAAAGGGAAAAAAATCGTTTCTCGCCTTTTTTCAATGTCACCCTGTGTCTACTGCATGCTGCTGGTAGACGGGGTGCTGGAGAGCTAAACAGCAGCATCCTCTCCCCTCTCCTCCCCGGTGGTAGACGGTATAGTACAGAAGGACTGGTATCCGTTCTCATCATCAGCCCGTGAGTGCTCCTGGCTGGCCTTTGTGAGGTCGGCCGGGGGCGCCTGGGTAAAAATAGGAATGACTCCTGGTCATTCCCAGCAGATGGTACAGAACGGCTGGTAACCGTCCTCCTCATAGCAACTGGGGGCTGAGCTCCATCAGCCACCTCCCCGTCATGTATAAAGAAAAGATTCTGTAGTGCCTGAACTATCATAGCAGCGGAAGGCTGGTCTCCTCTACCCCCCTACCCTTTAATGTCCTGCCTGGACTATCATAGCAGCTGGAGGCTTCCCCTCCCTCTCATTTTATCTCACTAAAAAGTCTGTTTCTTATTCCTGCATTCTTTATTACTTCATCACACAAATGGGGGGACACTGCCACAGTAGCCCAGGAGGGTTGGGGGAGGAGGGAAGCAATGGGTGGGGTTGTTGCAGGGGCACCCCCTAGAATGGCATGCAGCTCATAATTTCTGCGGGATCTCTGGGGCTCTGACACGGAGCAGCTGTGCTCTCTGGTTCTCTAGTACACTTGCCCCATATTCTAGGCAGGACTGACTATTTTTAGACAAAACATAGGAAGGGAATGACCCCCTGGGTCATTGCCTATGCGCCCCAGGCCGACCTCAGCGAGGCCAGCCAGGAGCACCCATGATAGCAGCAGACGGTACAGAACGACTGATAACCATCATCTCATCGCCAATTTACAATGGCATGGTAGACGGTACAATATGACTGGTAACCATCTCTGCTATCTTGCAAAGGCAAATGAATGCTGCTGTGTAGCAATGCAGTACCGCGTCTGTCAGCAGCATCCAGTACACATACGGTGACAGTGACAAAAGGCAAAACGGGCTCTATGATTGCCATGCTATGGCGTCTGCCAGGGCAATCCAGGGAAAAAGGGCATGAGATGATTGTCTGCAGTTGCTTTCCCGGAGGAAGGATCGAGTGACGACATTTACCCAGAATCACCCGCGACACTATTTTTGCATTGGGATCTCAACCCAGAATTCCAATGGGCAGGGGAGACTGCGGGAACTATGGGATAGCTACCCACAGTGCGACGCTCCGGAAATCGACACTAGCCTCGGTACACGGACGCACACCGCCGAATTAATGTGCTTAGTGTGGCCGCGTGCACTTGACTTTATACAATCTGTTTTACAAAACCGGTTTATGTAAAATCGGAATAATCCCGTAGTGTAGACATACCCTTAGACTCTGTTCCTGTCATCTAATAAACATTCTGCTTTACTGGCTGGCTGAGAGTCACGGTGAATTGCAGGAAGTGGGGAGTGCAGGGCCCGGACTCCCCCACACTCTGTAATATGCAACAGATCAGTGTTAGAGCTAAGTAGTTTAAGAACAGGATTGAAAAGTTTACCAGACAATTCAATTATTTCCCTACCATTGCAGGGGCCTTTGACACTGGTCCCTGCCTCTGGCACAATCTCCTGTAGTCTGTAATACCATGGTCTCATTTCAGTTACTGGATGTAGCGTGCGAGGGCTGGGTGCAGTGTTGGTGGTCTATGATATACAGGAGGTCAGACTAGATGATCTGGTGATCCCTTCTGGCCTTACATACTATGCCGATGACTTACTAGTCAGAAGCCAATAGAACAGCTCCCATTAGTGAGCTCAAGGGAGCAATCAACACCCTGGTGAGATGCCTAGATTCCAATCTGGTGCTGAGAATATTTGCTGGGCCCTGCCTGGCAGCTATAGCTAAACCTCTGAACAGGCCGTTCCAACAGGGCCACAACTGCTATTCCACTTCCCAGCTTCCATTTGATGGATCTTGTCCTGAAAATAGCTCTGTGTGGGCCTCTCTGCTCATCCTCAGCAGCAGTACAATGAAACTAGCAGCAGTACAATGAAACTAGCAGCAGTACAATGAAACTGATGATTTTGCAGTGTCACTACTGACCACAGCAGTTGTGAAACTGAGCAGTTTTGTTAATTTCCTTCTGCTGCTGATTAACAACTCTGAGCAGGGCATGAAATATAATGGATAAAGTGGGTAACATGGCAAATGGCAGTATGATTATCCTTACCTTTTAAATTGCTGCCCAACTGTGCTCCACAAGAAACTGGGCAGCGGCTCTGAACAGAGATCCTAGAGCAGCCTGCCTGCAGACTCAAGGGCAGCGCTGCATAAGGGCACTTTTGAAAAGCGCTTGGCAACCTTAAGGGCTAGAAACTTTTTCAAATGAAAGTTTGCAGGGTCACCATCTCAAACAAATTGGAGCCCTGAAAATGCTTTCGATCTGCTGCTGTTGTAAGTTACACTTACTATTTTTTGTCCTTGTGTTTATATGCTGCATTTGACAGCACTGTTTACTCATGTTCATTGCTTCCCCTGCTGCAGGGGAAAATTAGTCTCCTCTGTTCTACGGGTCCTTCCACACATGAGATGTTTTTACAAAAAATAATAAATAAAATTTAAAAAAAATAAGAAAACGTGATTGCAAAGGCACAAAAGTTGATAGAGGGACTCGGAACAGGTGTGGTGACAAACTACCTTGAACTGTTTAAAAAAAAAAGACTAGATTTCAAGTTGTCAGTGCCCCTTTCACTTCTACAGATGTTGATGGCATTCAAAGGACAGTCAAGTTTCCTTCCAATACTGCAGCAAGTACTCAGGAGGGACTCCTGGCTAGACAGGCTGAAGTGGCCTACATGTAGAAAGTCATCTAAAAGAAGAGAATTCTTCTAGTCACATCATCTGCAGGTCTGTGGCTCACTCTGGCTTGTCCTAGAAGTTTAGTTTTACAGGGCTTCACTTTGATCAGACTCTCATTCAGGGTCTAGTACCAGCAAGTAAGTCAAAGTGGACATTGAGAGGGCAGGAAAAAAGTTTCCAGAATCACTTGTCCTTTAGCTTTGTTCCATTTGTAAGAAGGCCCCTGAAACTAGCAAAGGGTGTGTTTTGGTGGTTTCCACAATGGGAGAAGGCAAAAAGGACAGGACAGGCCGGTACCACAATGTTTCCAGCCCCTACAGGACTTCCAGGGTAGGCTGAAGTCCCCTGGGATTTGGCACAAGATATTGAGCCATCTGCTCAGGGCCACTTCCTGTTTGCTGATTTCCAGCAATAAACCCACCCTTTCTCCCTCTCTCATCTAGGTTGTTGCAGGCTATGCTAGTCACTGTGTTGGGGCTGGGAAGAATTTTTCCTCATACCACCAGACTGGCTACAGCTGGTTGGGTTTTTTCGCCTTTCCCTAGGTTTCACTGCGAGATTGGGAAACTGGATAGCTGGAATTCTCCCCCACCCACAGATCACAGTTTGGACCTGAGTTGTTTAGCTGTCACACCTTTGGCAGTGCCCAGTGCAGGAGCCTGCTGATTTAGGCTCCAGATCCTAAAAGGTAACATAGTGGGTATCTCCTTACAAGACAGTGCCGTCTGAGGTGGTGAGATCCCCTTCTCACCTCCTCCCCGCAAAGGGGGGACGGATGCTAGCAGGCAAGTGGAAGCACCCAGAGACCCTCCTAGTGTAACGACTGACTTCTCCTGTGGTGGAAGATCCAAGAATTGGCAAATAATCACAAAAGTGCAAGTGACTGTGCTGGGCTGCCCCCCAATGGAAACCTTGGGTGTAATTTAACTAATAAAGTTGGTTAAAACCCATACCACATATCTGTACCGCCTTCCGCACGATAAGCACACCTATGTACATTGCTAACACACACAAGAATGCTGATTTGTGGGCAGCTAACATCCACTTTCCCTCATTCAACCAGTGTTGTTTGTATTTCATTTAAATCATTCCCATCTTCCAGTTCCAAGCTCAAGCTGCTCAGAAATCAGCAGTGGCAGCACCAAGAGCATGAATTAGCCAAGAAGTTGTTCTGCAGTCATCTACCTTTCAACTGCATTGGGTGAAACAGCTCTGCACCCTACTGCAGATTGCAGCTTTGCCAATTAAAATGCTCTTGTCAATGCAAAATCTGTTTCGACAAAGTACCTTATCACTGAAAAACAGGGCGCCTTGTAGGAAAAATTTACTTGGGATTGCTAACCACTGTGAAACTGTTTTAACTGACAAAGATACTCCAGTGAGCTTAGTTCACTGCACTGTAATTTGCTTCACAGCAGAATTTCTTTCCTCCTACATTGCTGTTCTGGAAGGCAAGACTTTCCCATAACCTACTTCCAAGATCTAACACATTATTTGCTTTCAAGTAAACATGCTATTAAGACATGCCAGATGTGGTGAGAGAGGTCTGCGGGAGACAGGCTGAGCCAAGGCAGAAGTATGCTCACCAAATCCTCCTTTTCACCTAGTCTCCTTTAGTAGGTGAACCCTGGAAGCTCACCCTCAGATGGGAGGCACCGCAATACAGTGCCTTTCATTCTTGAACCCCAGTATATGCTAAAAAAGGATTGAGAGGCCCTGTATAAACTATGCCAGAGGCAAACAGTAGCTGTTTAAATAAATAAACCACTCTGTAACCAAGTCTGTCCTGATTGATAAGCACATCTGTCAGTCCCCACCTGCTGTCTGCATTCCTGGCATTTCTTTCTGCAGCATTTTCCCTGACAGAGAAGAGACAAACTGCTTATCAACTGCTGCAGAAGAGATTTAAGGGGAAGAAGCAGGCCCAGCTTACAAAAAAATTAAGCAATTCCAGGTCACAAGTGTGCCAAACAAAGTTTCTTTCCATCAGGCTGGAAGAGCTGCTGAATTGGATTTATTCCAGGAGGCCTGATAGGCTCTTGAACAGCTGCCTTTTGTGTGGCTCTCATGTCCCTGCCAAGAAGTCATAATGAGAGTTTAAATGTCATTCCTACCCCCACCCTGATCATTCTTTTCCATGCATACCTGTTTAAAAATCCCTGCAGACAGGGCAGGGAGCAGTCTCTCCACTCTCCAGCTGCTAGTCTGAAGTCAATTTCTGCACTGTTCAACCACACCCTTGAACAAAAGGAGATAAGCGTGAAAAATCACTCCACTCCCAAGGAGGGTGTGAAGGCATCTCAGCATGAAGGGGCCAATTTGCCCAACAGCTGGGAGAGCAGAAGGGCCCGCTGCAGAGCAGCCCACTCCAACAGGCCAGTGTACCACCTTCCAGAGACATGCTAGCAGCTAGATGAACCTGAGTCTGTAGCAGCTTTGGACTCTGCTGGGAGCTGCAGTTTAGATTCTTGACAAGAGAAGTCAGAAATTCACAGCATCTCTACATTTGCATCTGCTTTGTTATTCTCCATCCAGCTCTGAAGGGTGGAGACCTTAAAAAGCACAAACTGCCTAAAACATTTTGACAAATAGCCCCCAAGATTCCTGTGACTGAAAGAGAGCAGAGAAACAGCTCTCTTTTTTCAGTTTGTTAACTCTGGAGATAGTCTACAAGGAAAACTATAAAACCTCAAACTGGTATTGAGTGTTCAGGGACACGGGGAGAACTATTTTTGACTATTAAAAAAAGATTAACTAGATTTCAAGTTGGTGCCTTTTAAAGACAATTGCTCCCTTAGACCCAGATACTTTTGATACATGCTGTCCTGTAAAGTGAAATTAAGGCCTTGTCTATGCTACCGGGGTAAGCTGACCTAAGTTATACTACTCCAGCTATGTGAATAATGTAGCTGGAGTCAATGTAGCTTAGGTCAACTTGCTGCAGAGTACACCGCACAGAGTCAACGGGAGAGCTCCTCTCATTCTGGTGAAGCACTGGAGTCAACTGGAGTGTGCTCTGCGGTCAATTTAGTGGGTCTTCACTAGACCAGACCAGACCCGCTAAATCGACCCCTGGCTGCATCGATCACAGAAGTGGAGATATGGCCTAACAAAGGCATTACCTGAAGTGGGCTAGCTGTTGTGTTTCAGCCATGCAGATGCACATCTCTGTCTACCTGGAAGATGAGCAAGCAGCAGATCCCAGAGGAAGATGATGCCAGTGAATGGGTCTGTGAGCCAGGGAGATTCTGACAAGCAGCAGCAGAAGTCAGGCACAAAGGTTGCATAGCCCATTTTATTAATTCCCAGCCTTGAATTCATTTACGAGTCTGGAAGAAGCAGTCCAATCACAGCAGCACGCTTAACAAGCAGGCTCCCAGTTCATTCACACAAAACCCCAGAATCAGATATTAGTCTCAATACTAGAGATACAACTTACTCACAGCAGCTTTCCAGTCAGCCCTGACACTAAACTGGGAGGAGTGGTTGATACGCTGGAGGGTAGGGATAGGATACAGAGGGACCTAGACAAATTAGAGGATTGGGCCAAAAGAAATATGAGGTTCAACAAGGACAAGTGCAGAGTCCTGCATTTAGGACGGAAGAATCCCATGCACTGCTATAGATTAGGGACCGAATGGCTGGGCAGCAGTTCTGCAGAAAGGGACCTAGGGGTTACAGTGGACGAAAAGCTGAATATGAGTCAACAGTGTGCCCTTGTTGCCAAGAAGGCTAACGGCATTTTGGGTTGTATAAGTAGGGGCATTTCCAGCAGATCGAGGGATGTGATCATTCCCCTCTATTCAGCACTGGTGAGGCCTCATTTGGAGTACTGTGTCCAGTTTTGAGCCCCACACTACAAGAAGGATGTGGATAAATTGGAGAGAGTCCAGCGGAGGGCAACAAAAATGATTAGGGGGCTGGAGCACATGACTTACAAGGAGAGGCTGAGGGAACTGAGATTGTTTAGCCTGCGAAAGAGAAGAATGAGGGGGGATTTGATAGCTGCTTTCAACTACCTGAAAGGGGGCTCCAAAGAGGATGGATCTAGACTGTTCTCAGTGGTAGAAGATGACAGAACAAGGAGTAATGGTCTCAAGTTGCAGAGGGGGAGGTTTAGGTTGGAGATTAGGAAAAACTTTTTCACTAGTAGGGTGGTGAAGCACTGGAATGGGTTACCTAGGGAGGTGGTGGAATCTCCTTCCTTAAAGGTTTTTAAGGTCAGGCTTGACAAAGCCCTGGCTGGGATGATTTAGTTGGGTTTGGTCCTGCTTTGAGCAGGGTGTTGGACTAGATGACCTCCTGAGGTCCCTTCCAACCCTGAGATTCTATGACTACACTTCTGCATAATCAACATGTTCATTAGGGAGATGCCGTTACCTGGGAGGGGAGGGGGGGAGGAGGAGAAGAGGAGAGAACTCATTAGTCAGTTAGCAAAATTCGATTAGCTGGCTGATGAGAGAGTATGGTTTTATGGCTACTGGAGGAAATTTAATCAGGAACTTTCTCTAAATTAACTATTCATAAAATGAGTGTCATCTCGGTGCTCTGGAAGGTCAGGAAAGGTCTCCCTGTGCCCTGGGACCATGGGGCTAGGAACTGCCTCAAGAGCTCTCTGCACTTGCATTTAGGGAACTATGCTGCTGAAAGAAAAGGTGAGGCCCTTTAGGATTAAATCTGTGCCAAGTCACAGGCCAGTGCTACCAGCCTCTCCAGGCAACCCCAGTCATTCTCAGTCCACAGCAAGCAAGTTGACATTTTGCCCCCCAATAGCCCCATTATAATCCAAAATGTCTTAACAGTCACTACCCACAAAGCACAGCATCCAATGACTTCAGGAGAGCCACAGACCTACTCACTGAGGTCCCCTGGAAGCCTGTTTATTCTGCCATGGCTGCATAGGCATCAATTCCAGCTGCTTCCAGACCACCATAAACTGGGTTTCTGCCCCAGGTTCTGGAGTCCCTACAGCAGGACATGCTGTCTCTAAGGGCAGACCCAAGCCCACCACTTGTTACTGGGTCTTGGCTCCTTCAGAACAGGCATTTGGGGGATTGCTGTTATGCAGGGGCTGGGAGCCATGGGCTGCAAACAATGCATGGTGGGGAAGCAAGCAGTGCTTCCTTTTGCTGCGCAAGATGAGACACTGGGAGGGAGCAGCAGCCTGCTGGCCAGAATCTCCAGGGATTGGAACAAGCCAGCGGGGCTTCCAGATGAAAGGGAGCCAAAGAAGGAACCTGGGAGGGTCTGGGCTTTAGCCACCGGTAGCAGATCTCCTGTGCCCAAGAGGCAAGCACAGGAAGTAGCTCTGAGGGAAGAACAGGCAAACATCAGAGGCTGAAGTGGCTGCCCACTTCCTTGTTTGGGCCTTCAGGCTGGAGGCTGTGGTAGAGGGAGGGCATGGGCTCTCCCACAGGAATTGTGCTTACCACCCTACAGCGCAAGAGGTGAACTTCTGAAGGCTGCAGCCCAGGGGGTGAGGAGTTGGGGAAGAACTGTTTTACTGGAGCAGTTTGCTTTTGAGACTCGTGGGGAGGACTTTGGACGGAGGCTTACATTACTCTACAGCAGAGGGAGACCAATGGCAGCAGCAGCTGCACCTGACGCTGGAGGGGTAAAGCAAGTGTGTCACATCACATACAGCCTGGAGCCCACAGAGAGATGAGTTAGTCTGCTCCAGAGCCAGTCAGCAGGACATCCTGCCCCTACCTCCTGGAGATCTGCCACCCCACATCTGCAATTGGGTGCTGGACTGGAGAGGGTGTTGCCGTGGTGCAGCTCTTTGTGTGGACAGGAATAAAATGTGAAGCCTCAGTTTGTCTCCATTCAGGCCATAGTTTGTCCTGACCCCAACTCATCACTCCTGCAGTTATGAGGGACTAAGCACCATCCACCCCAGCAGAGAGCATGACTATTTGGGGCAGTGGAGGATGTCTGCTGGGATGTGTGTGTGGAAAGTTGAAGCTTTCCAAATCCTGGCCTGGACCCCCATCTACCTGAAGACAGGGAGCCCTTGACTTGCTTGCTTCCCCGACAGAAGTTTGTGCTGGTGACCCTTGCTACCACCACCCTAAAGAGAGGCTGTGGCAGGGGTCAAGACTACAGAACCACTTCGTGGAAGCGCGTCTAGCATTGCAGATTATCTTAATCCAGCCCTGTTCAATTCATGCTGACACCCAACTTCCACTGCTCCATGACAATTCTCACCTGCCCCCAAGAAGTGCCACATGCTGAATAAGGACAGGCTTCAAAGAATCCCTGAAAGCAGTGGACAGGCTCAATCGCTCAGTGCAATGCAAGGTTATGAGAAGGGGTAAACTTGTGAGCAGATAACATATCCAAACCAGTGGTCAGTTTCCCCAGCTGGCTATCCCATCACACTGGAAATGGTGTGCTCGAAACAAGTTCTGCTCTTGACTACATGCATGCTGCTATATTATTGCAAAGTAGAGATACAGATGAATGCATCTTAACCTTAGGAATGTTGGTTTCTATAGGCACTTCACACTACATAAGTAGTAATATTTACAATTAAATCCAGACCTCCTTAATCCAAAACACAGCAGATTTGGAGCCAACCGTAAATTTTAATCTAATCTGTTGCTGGAACAAACACTTGGAGCCTGGTAGCCTTACACATTTCTGAAGGACAGGCTTTGAGTCAACTGCACACAGATTAACCAAGCTGAAAGACTTCCAGTCCTGCAATTGTCACCACAAAGTCTCTGCTCTTCAAGCTCTAGGCTAGTATTAAAGGCACAAGAATAAAAATCTAGGTGCACACATCAGGCTATGTCTATACATACAGCGCTGCAGCTGTACCAAGACAGCAGTGCTGCTGCAGTGCATCTGGTGAAGACGCTCTATGCCGACAGGTGAGAGCTCTCCTGTGAGGTTATAAGTGTAATATAATATCTTATTGAAAGGTGACAGGGCCAAAGAGAGTTAATTAACTCAGACTGACATGATCCATGGCGGAACTTTAAAGACTTGTTAGGAAGATATGTGAATGAACAGAGCTTTGAAATGCAAACCTGCATTGTTAGAGATAAAAGGGTAGCTGTTTGCTCAGGTCTTGTGATGTAAACAAACAGGTTTTGTCTATTACTATGACTGATTCAAAAATCAAAAAAGGAGTATTAACATGTAGGAAGACACTTGAGTATAATAGTGTTATTGTCTCTATGTCTCTTTGAAGGTTGTGGTAACCTGTCTGAACTGTTTAATGGATAAATTACCCTATGCTAATTGCCATGATGTTTGGGAGACTGAAAGGCAAGTCTATTGTTTCCTCAGGCCAAGAGGCTGCTGGAAATGTATAAAAGCCCTGGGACACGATCCTCCTTCACCTCAGATCACTTTGGGTTTCATTGAGATCCCCAGTCACTGACTGGAGTCACCCTGAATATAGACATTGGACTATAACCTATGGACTATTTCTAAAAACCTTTGGCAACTACAAACTCACCATCTCTGCTATGTAACTGGACCTCAAGAAATTGAACTCAAGTCTCAGGACTCTTTGCTGCTTCTGTATGTATATTGATCTTTCAACCAACTCTCTCTCTCTCCTTTTTTAATAAATTTTAGTTAAGAAGTGGCTATAAGCATGTATTTTGGTTAAGATATAAGTTATCATTTGACCTGGATCTGCAGCTTGGTCCTTTGGGATCAGGAGAACGCTTTTCTTTTACTGGGGTATTTCATGACCAGTCATCCCCATAACAAGTGGCACTGGTGGTGATACTGGGAAACTGGAGTGTCTAAGGGAATTGCTTGTATGACTTATGGTTAGCCAGTGGGTAAAACCAAAGTCTTCTCTGTTTGGCTGGTTTGGCGTGCCTTAATAATAAAGGACACCCAGCCTTGGGCTGTGACTGCCCTGCTCTAAGCAATTTGTCCTGAATTGATACTCTCAGTTGTGTCCCTCCAACGGCAGCATTGTTACAGCTCTGCCATCAGCATAAAAAATCCACCTCTGCAAACGGCAGAAGCTATGTCAGCAGGAGACTATTCACACCCCTAAGGTTTGCAAACATAGGCTGTACTGCTAACATAGCCTCAGTCTGTTTACATCTCGTTTCTTCCAAGAAGAAGTGTTCTGCACAGACCTAACGTTAGTTGGGGTTGATGGTTCATCTTGCAACAATGCAATTTAGATTGTAAGCTCCATGGGGCAGGGACCATCTCTGTTCCATATCTGTAAAGCGCCTAGCACAGTGAAGTCCTGAACCTATGGGTCCCTCGGCACTACTGCAATACTAACTGCAGACCTGTAGTTGCCAGGACCAAAATGTTAAAAGGAAATTTGGAGAAGATTTGAGAGAGGCAGCGTAAGCCTTAAATTTACAAGATACCATTTGCCAGGGCAATATACATGAAGGAAAATCCCCAACTGGTGATATCCAAAGGCAATATCCAGGAGATCCGTTTCTGAGTCCCCCCGACTTAGCCAAGCAGCAGGGTAATATTGACCTGATAGTCACACGAGTGAGCTGTAGCTCACGAAAGCTCATGCTACAATAAATTTGTTAGTCTTTAAGGTGCCACAAGTACGCCTGTTCTTTTTGCGGATACAGACTAACACGGCTGCTACTCTGAAAACTACCTACAGGGTTCTCAATAGCAGCAGTTAAATGGATTAACTCTCCTGCTGTCTGGCAAAGCTCTGAGCTGCAGCAGAGACACTGAAATGTGTCAGGTTTCAGAGTGGTAGCCCTGATAATTTGTATCAGCAAAAAGAACAAGGAGTACTTGTGGCACCTTAGGCCTTGGCTACACTTGCGAATTACAGCGCAATAAAAGAGCCTGGGCGCACCAGAATCATAGATCATAGAACATTAGGGTTGGAAGGGACCTCGGGAGGTCATCTAGTCCAACCCCCTGCTCAAAGCAGGACCAATCCCCAGACAGATTTTTACCCCAGTTTCCTAAATGACCCCCTCAAGAATTGAACTGAAAATCCTGGGTTTAGCAGGCCAATGCTCAAACCACTGAGCTATCCCTCCCACCTTTTTAAACAAGCACCTACCTAGCTCACTACCCATCCACACTGGCAAGGCACGTATAGCGCTCTGACTCTGTGGCTACAGCGCTGCTGGTACGCCACCTCGGCAAATGGAATAATATTTGCTGTGCCCCCACTGGAGCACCATGGCGCCAGTGTGGACGCCCTGGTCCTATAGTGCGCTCTGATCAGCCTCCAGAAGTGTCCCACAATGCCTGCGCTAGCCACTCTGGTCATCAGTTTGAACTCTACTGCCCTGCCCTCAAAGGTGACCAACCATCAGACACGCCCTTTAAATTCTCTGGGAATTTTGAAAAAATCCCTTCCTGTTTGCTCAGGCATGGAGTGCTCTCAGCGAATCTTTCCAGGTGACCATGCCTCCACACGCCAGGCGAGCCCCAGTATGGAGCAATGGCGAGTTGCTGGACCTCAGTGTTTGGGGGAGGAAGCTGTCCAGTCCCAGCTGCGCTCCAGCCGTAGGAATTACAATACCTTTGGGTAGATATCAAGGGATATGATGGAAAAGGGCCATGACCAGGACACACTGCAGTGCAGGATTAAAGTGAAGGAGCTGCGGAATATGTCTACCACAGAGCCCATGAGGCAAACCGCCGCTCCGGTGCTGCCCCCGCGACCTGCCATTTGTACAAAGAGCTGGAGGCAATACTTGGGGGTGACCCCACCTCCACTCCGGGGACCACCATGGACACTTCAGAGCCCAGTGCAACGAGGCAGGAGGAGGAGGAGCAGCAAAGCGGGAGCGAGGGTGCTGAGGCAGAGGAAGACACCCCGGAATCCCTAGATGCATGCAGTCAAGAGCTGTTCTCAAGCCAGAAAGAGGTAGCCAGTCACAGCAGCCGGTACTTGGGGAAGGACAAACACCAGAGGAGGTTCCCGGTAGGCAGCTTTTATTTTGGGAAGGAAGTTATTCGGTACGGGCTCTTGGGGTGAGGAGGGTTAGGCTGCCCTGCATGCATGCCTAGATGTGGAATAGGGTGTTGATGTGCTCTCTCACATCGCGGTAATCGGCCTCAGTGATCTCTTCAAAGGTCTCGGCCAGAACTTGGGCAATGCGCATGCGCAGGTTTCTCAGGAGAGCCACTGTGGACAGGGTCCTTGTCCCTGTCAGGACAACTGAGGGGCGGGGGGGACCATTGCTGCACACAGGCAAGCTGCATATGGGCCAGGGCGGAAGCCGCATTGCAGTAGAACAGTGTTTCCCAAACTGTGTTCCGCAGAACACTGGTGTTCCACACGATGAGAATAGGTGTTCCGTGAAAGAATCGTAATTTTAAAAAATGGTCTTTACATTTTTTTTTAATTTTAAATTTGGCATATTTGAAGCATAGTTTACAACTCTTTTTGAAACACTATAATTTAACATAAAACTCTTTTTCCAGTTATTGATAGATCTCGTATTGAATATCATGGCATAAATTGAACACGGCACACAAGCATGTTGACGTCTACCCCTTTTGGGCACGCTTCAGTTAGTGACGTCATACCCCTTCCGCTCGAGGCTGCGCGAAACTACAGCTGTATGCACACACCGTTCTCTTTATGCCATGTTGAATATAACATTCACACAACACGTTCAAACCTGTGGGTCTTTACCGTGTGTGCGATAAGCACAACTAAACTAGCTTCGCTCGAAACAATATAAATATTTGTGACAAACAAAATTTGACAAAAATCAGTATTTCTAAATATTGTTACTAAACCTAATCACCATGGATTTGTGGCTAAAAGAAGGAACTTTGAAATGAAAAGCAAGTTCTTCTGGTACTCCAACTGTGGCCGAAATAAACGAGCAAAATACTGTGACACTTCAAAGTGAGGATGAACAATCGCAGTCTTTTGTTACCGAAAAATCTGTTAGTACTAGTGAGTTATCCAAGTGAAAGAATTTCCACCGAAGTATATCAAAAAACAAGAAGCAGGTGTTAAAAGACTGAAACGAAAGTATGATGAAAGTTATTTGTCTTTCGGTTTTACATGTGTTGGAAATAAAGATGTTCATCATGCGCAGTGCGTCATGTGCAACACAATACTAGCAAACAGTTCATTGGGTACTGCTAAACTTCGTAGGCATTTGGAAACCAAGCATGCTGAAGACAAAGATATGAGTTTTTTCAAGAGGCAGCACGACTCACTTGGAAACTGTAAACTTTCGATGATTAAAATTGCTAAAACAGACAACGAAAGTGCAACAGAAGCATCTTACCGAATAAGTTACCATATAGCGCTTGCCGGAGAAGCTCACACTATTGGAGAAACGCTTATCAAGCCTTGCGCGAAAGATATTGTAACATGCATATAGAGCGAGCAGTCTGGTAAAAAAAATTGATGCTGAACAGTTGTCAAATAATACTGTTGCATGCCGTATTAAAGATCTTGCTGATGACAGAGAAAAAAGAGCTAGTTTGCCAACTGAAAATTTGCAATGAGTATTCATTGCAGCTAGATGAGTCCACTGACGTTTCAAGACTTGCTGTGCTACTAGTATTTGTCCGATATAGATTTAATAATATTATTGAAGAGGACCTGCTTTTATGTGAATCTCTGCAAAGCAACACGACTGGAGAAGAAATATTCAACTGCATCAACAATTTTATCAGAAAGCATGAAATTAGTTGGGGAAAACGTATTGATGTATGTACTGACGGTGCTCGGGCAATGATCGGGAAGATGAAGGGAGCTGTAAACGCGAATCATAAGTGTGGCACCAGAAAGCACTAAGAGCCATTGTGTTCTACACAGACAAGCACTTGCAGTTAAAAAAAATAACAGCATATCTGAAAATTGTGCTTGATGAAGCAGTACAAACTATCAATGTCAAATCTCGACCACTTCAATCCAAGTTATTTAAAATTTTGTGTAAGGAAATGGGTAGTCAGCACAAAACGCTTTTTACATATGGAAGTGAGGTGGCTATCCAGAAGAAAAGTGCTTGTGAGGCTTTTTGAGCTTCGTAGTAAACTACTAAAAGAACAGGAGTACTTGTGGCACCTTAAAGACTAAAATTTATTTTAGCATGAGCTTTCGTGAGCTGCAGCTCACTTCTTCGGATGCATTAAACTACTGGTATTCTTCACTTCAGATAATTCAGGATGAAAATTTAATGACTGAAATTCCTCGTGGCTAATGAGACTTGCGTATCTTGCAGATATTTTTGCAAAATTAAATGAAATTAATCTGTCGCTGCAAGGAAAGAATGACCATTTACACTACAATAGATAAAATTTTGTCGTTAAAAAAACTGGAATCCTGGGCATCTTCTGTAGAACAGAATAACTTCGACTCCTTCCCTACAGTACATGAATTTCTGACTGAAATAAATTCTACAGTCCATGAAGAAGTTTCCAGCACCATTTTACAGCACTTACGTGACTTGCAGGCCTCTTTATTAGAATATTTTCCTACAACTACTCATGATAATGCTTGGGTTCAAAATCCGTTTGTAATTACAGCCAAACCAGTTGGCATTACTGCGCATGATTATGAAAGCCTAATTGACTTAATTTCTGACTCTGATTTGAAACAAAAGTTTAAGGATCTTCCGCTGAATAATTTTTGGAGCAGCCTAACAGAAGAGTACCCTAATGTGGCTAAACGTGCAGTTTGAGTGGTCCTTCCTTTTGCTACAACTTATTTTGTGAGAGACGGGATTTTCGTATTATACTGCAACAAAAAGCAAATATAGGAATAGACTTGATGCTGCGCCTGACATGAGGATTCAACTTTCCAGCATTATTCCTAATATTAAGCGAATTTGTGATAGAAAAACGCAGAAACACCAATTCCATTAAATCCAAATTTATATTTCTGTTTATAAAATAGATTTTCCTAGTAAAATTCTAATTTGTTTGGTGTTTGTGTATATATAAACAGGTTGTTTTTTTAAAGTAGAACACTGTTTTTAATTTTGACTCTTGCACTTGATTTTTGTACTACTTTATACGCGCTTTCCAGTAAGAAATTACTAGTTCAAGTTATTTTAAATTTGTATTTTTGCTTTGTTTTATAAAATAAAATATTTGAGCATAAAGAATGCAACTTCTTATTTTAAAACCAAATGACTACAAAATAATATTATCAGTGTTCCATAATAGGCTAAAAAGTTTTCCGTGGCCAAAAAAGTTTGGGAAACACTGAAGATCCCCCCTTGCTTCCCAGGTCACACTCAGCAGCGAGATATCTTCCAGGATGAACTTCTTTGGAAAATGTGGGATAGCGTTCAGTATAGGGGCCCCCCTGCTGCTGTTGGCTCTCCCCAACCTGTCACACTTGACCCTGTGCTTACTCACCATTTTGGGGCTCCCATGGGTTACATGCGCTCGCTTTGGGATGGGCAAATTATGCTATTGTGTAGACTGTGCTTGCCCTCCTTAAGTACGGGGGAATCATTGCTCTGTCTGGTGTGAACAATGCTGCCTCTGTTAAGTGTTGCATTTTGCCTTTACAGATGCAACCCTGAGATCTCAGCCGTCCGAGTTATCACTGGCTGAAAGACTCCAAAGAATCAGAAATAGGCCACGTAGAAGCAAGGAAGACATGTTGCATGAAGTAATGCAGCATTCAAGTAATGAAAATCAAAAAGTGCAGGAGTGGCGGGAGAGTGAAAGGAGGGTCCACCAGCAGAATGCGGATCGCCGACACCAAAGCACGGAGCGGTTGCTCAGCACCATGAAGCGTCAAGCGGAGTTGATACAGGCGCTTGTAGCAATGCAGGCGGAGCACTAACGCACCTCCCCCTCACAGCTCATCCCAAAACTCTTTCCCTTGTGCCTGCATGACACCTCCAAACCCACTTTCCCCAACATCTGGGTTCTTACCGCCACCAGCTGCCTCCAACACCTGTAGCTTCACCACCCTGAAAACTACGACCCTTACCCACTGCACTCAATCCCCATCACCATGCAGTATAGCCATCCTGAAGTGCAGCACTCATTGCACAGCACTCCAGACAGGAAGGCTGAGTATAACAACAAGACTCAGACTACAAGGTCAGAAGGGACTATTATGATCTTCTAGTCTGACCTCCCGCACAACGCAGGCCACAGAATCTTACCCACCCACTCCTGTAACAAACCCCTGACCTATGTCTGAGCTACTGAAGTCCTCAACTTGTGCTTTAAAGACTTCATGGTGCAGAGAATCCTCCAGCAAGTGACCCGTGCCCCATGCTGCAGAGGAAGGCAAAAAAACCCCAGGGCCTCTGCCAATCTGCCCTGGAGGAAAATTCCTTCCCGACCCCAAATATGGCGATCAGCTAAATCCTGAGCATGTTGGAAGACTCACTAGCCAGACACCCAGGAAAGAATTCTCTGTAGTAACTCAGATCCCACCATGCCTAGTGTCCCATCATAGGCTATTGGGCATATTTACCACTAATAGTCAAAGATCAATTAATTGCCAAAATTAGGCTATCCCATCATACCATCCCCTCCATAAACTTATCAAGATTAATCTTGAAGCCAGATATGTCTTTTGACTCCACTACTCCCCTTGGAAGGCTGTTCCAGAACTTCACTCCTCTGATGGTTGGAAAACTTCGTCTAATTTCAAGTCTAAACTT